>NC_047034.1:129360407-129702907 GCF_011762595.2 Tursiops truncatus | reverse complement strand
GCTACTTATTATGTCAAGCCTGGTATTGTCCTTTTAATTTTTTTTAATATAACCCCATCAACAAACAATATTAAGTCAGGATTTGGTATTGAAGCATCCAAAATTTTTTTCTGGGTATGGATACTTCTTGATTTACAGAATCATAATGAGGAGATTCTCCTCATTCAGTAAGGGTTATAGAGTTGTTGGGTTGAAAGTATTGAATCAGCAGATGGTAATAGAGGGAGAAAGTAATAATTCATAATTAATTAATTGGTATAAAAATATTGAATACTTCCATTAATGATAGGGATATACACATGTGATAACATTTTATTTAAAGGATTCATACAAAATCTGAAGGTATTTGGACTGATTTAGTTTTGACTGATACCTGTAAGTGCTCTGAGACAATGAGCTTGTTCAGTTAAGGTATTAGCTTTGATAGGCAATGGTTCTTTGATGTGTGCTATGTTACTGAGTTAATATACCTAGAGCATGACCTAACATTTTCATGTTTGTAAAAAAAAAAAAAATTTATGATAATCTAGGAAGAATCCATTTAAAATCTTATGAGCTGTGTTCTAATTGGTTTGAATATGTCTGTAGAGTCTTTTGCCCGTAAGGATTCAGGAACCGTTTTTTTGGCAATTTCTTGAGTCGTATATTATGTAAGTAATCTAACGTCTAAATGAGCTATATTTTGATCCCACCTATTAAATTAGTAGGTATTGTGTCACAAAGACTAACCAAAGTATCAGTTACAGGTTAGGATTTAGGAAAGGGCTTAGGTTTTTTTGAAATCTCATTAATTGAATGGTTTTAGTAAACCAAAGTTTATTTTAAGCATTCTATAAGTTACTATATACTCTCAGTTTGTCTTATTTTTTTCCTCTACAATCAGGCACAGCCAGTCACTTTTACTTTATTTTTTCTTATGAAACCCCCTAATTCGGTTTTAGAATTATAGGTTATCCACTGTCTCTATCAACTTATAAAGGCAGATCCTCTTTCAAAGAGCTGCATAACTTCTTTATTATTCCTCCTGCAAGAGCATTGCCCCTATGTCACCATAACAATCATTTGTTCTTTATTGGACGTTGATAAGCAAAACGTATGCCTAGTTATTTTCCTTTTTTTCCTTCTCTTTTTAAAAAAAGAATTTCATGGTATAAATTCCTTTTGGAATTCACAACTGGGAAAAATTTCCTTCGTTTTTTTAGATATTGAGAGCTATGTAATACACTCTCTTTCACTTTTATCTTGGCTAACAGGTAGCTAAGAGCCACACTTTGTGTAAAATTTTAGTAGCATGCCTTAATCTAGGTTTTTTTTATTACAATCTTCCCCGTCTTCCTTATTATATATTGTTAATATTTTTACAATTACCAATTTACAATGAATTGTTTTCTTCCTTATTATATGCTTCCTATATTAACTTAGTAGGATAAAAAAGATAAGTAAATAAAAGATCAAGTCCATGAACAGAAAAAAGTAATACGGTTAAAGGGCACCATTTTTAGAGTAGGTAAGATTTTATTTAAAAATTTTAGGGAATATGTCTTTAACAAAGACTTTAAGATGTTTACAGTCAGTGATATCTGAATGTAATATTGATACTCTTTGGTTGAATAAGACAAATAAGCAAGACTTGAAAAATGGTAGAATAATACCAGAATCTATTCAGTACTGAAAAAATAAATTAAACCTTTAAAATGCCATAATCATAATTATTACAATTTTTTTTAGAATTCTATATTGTGAAATATTTTGACACATATTACTATTAGATATTTCTAGCAACTCTTGGCAGGATATATACTGTTTATCCCCACCTTCTCAATGAAGAAACCCAGCCTCATAGAAGTGAAGTGACTTCCCCAGATCACGAAGCTAGTAAATGGCAAAACCCAATTACAAACTCAGATCTTCTGCTTTCTTTTCCAGTGATTTTTCAGACTACTATCTCTTAAAAAGGTGACTTTATTATTGCCAAAGGTTGGAGTCATTAAATGTTTTTAAACTTTTTTTAAAAAAATAAAAATGTATATTGTTCTACTAAGTTCAGACTTTTATCTTTTGTCCCCATAATAAAAAGTTGATCATCAATGTGTGTGAATTCATTCATTTACTCAACGAATACACTTTAATGCCTACATAAAGTAAGCTTGTAATAAAGAGGCACAGTGATGAATAAAATAGTCAAAAATTCTGCCCTCATGGACATTCCATGAAGGAAGATGACTGATTAAATGCAAAATTAATAAAATCATTTCAAAAGTGTTTTGAAGGGAACAAGCCAGTGGCCAAAGTAGAGAACAGTGGGGGAGTGAAGGAGATTGGGGGACCAGAGCCACTCTCTCTGCAGAAGTGACACTTAAGCTTAAACTTGAAAGAGGAGGATGAGATATATATGTGAAAAGGTATGAATCTTCTAAGCAGTGAGAATACTACATATGAAATCCCTGACACAGGAAAGAGCTTTATTTGTTCTAGGATATGAAAAAGCAGAGTAACTGGAACATGTCCTGCAAGGCAGGGGACTGGGCTGTATAGAGAGGCTACCGTGTGCAGTATCTTGTAGGCTATGGTAGAGACTAAAGAGTAGACATTAGAAAAATCTATTTCCAAATGCAGAAAATCTCTTTAGATCTCAGATTTTTAAAGGTGCTTTTACACTAACTATAAACTGTGTGAATTAATTTTTCTACACTTAGTTATTTTTGGTGCTGTATATTCGTGTATTGAGTTTCACAAAATTTCTTTGGAGCCTGTTGATGAATTCTTTCTGTAGTCTTTCTGTAGTTAGGAAAGGAAAATAAGTAACTAACATGACATGAGTTAGCTTTAGAGCAAATGGAGGGGTTGGCGTAAAGGAGGTTTCTTTCCTTTTCTATGAACATTATCAGTTAATATGCAACCAAAAAATCAGAATTTCATGCTTTTTTATTAATCAATTCATAGTACTAAAATTTTCCTCATAAATGTGTATCAGAAGGACAAGCTAGAAAGTATGTTCTTAAGTCATATGATAAACATATTAATAATAAATAATTTAAATTCTATCAAAAGGCTAAAACAAGGTTTGATTTATTTTTCATTTCAGGCATGCCCATTTGTCATCGATATCTATGCAGACAAATGCAAGCCAAGAATTAAAACTGTCCATATGGAGGCATGCAGTGGGCAACTTGAGAAGGCCATTTGTAAATCTGTTCTTAACAAAGGCGACGCCAAAGTAATGGATGGCTATGAAAATATAATTGTACATACTTATAAGTGTGACACCTGGATAACATCAGTTATTGAAAACAAGGTATCAGTTATGAGGTGGTTCTCCTCATAACAGCAATGTTTGCTACTATGTTCCATCTTCTTTCTCACCCTATTCTTGCATAGTAATTAAATACCCCATTACATTAATAATATCTATAATAGTCAATTTATTCTTTTCTCTTTTTGAGTTTCTAACTCAAACTGGGCATGATAATTTTTATATATTTTTAAGGTATATATTTACTTTATTTATTAGATATTTATTTTTTGTGTTTCTTTATGAGACAATTGTTTTTCTATTAAAATATTATGAAAATTAAATATTTGGAGATCTGTGAAGATAGAGCATAATCTGAGTACAAAGTATTTTATTTAGTTTGTTACTAAAAGTCTTCACACATACATAGCTATTTTAAACAATGGACATCATGTGTTAAAGAAATATAAACAAAGTAAAGAAAAGAATTTAGCCCAACTGTTTTATACAAACTTTGCAGTATCAGAAATCCTACAGATTATCATCATTTTATCTAATTAAATATATTCTACTGTCCAGGACCTGTTTTTATCAAGCCAATTATTTCTGGCTTTTGGCCATCTTCTTTGCTACTATTGATATTGCTGGTCAAGAGAATACACGCATAAATTCTTAAAGTCAGATATACTGAGTTTTCTAGAAATTATAAATTTTTATAAAATCTTACTCAAAATGGCTAGGTTTTTAGAACTGTTGGCTTATTTCTTTTAGTTCCTGGGTGAGATTTACATTATTTTTATGCCTGTCATAAATTTCTTAAAGTGCTTAAGATTTGGCTGAGTATTGAGTCAATGTGAATATATATTATGTAACTCTCATGGTCACCATAGGGGCCACTAGAAAGTATAACATGGTCTCTGCTGTCAAGGAGTTTATGGGCTAGTTGTAAAGGCAAAATTAATACTCTCGAAATAACAGTTAAGTGTTAAATTACGTAATACTGTTTGTATGTGCAATAGGAATTCAACTGTATTTGTATCTCTTGTACTTGATGTTAGTTTGGACTATAGAAGTTGGGGAAGGGTTTGTGATTAGGGGGAAGGGAACTGATGTGGGATTTAAACATGTGTATAGGATTTGAAGGATAACTCGGATTTAGATACGCAGAGAGGCAGCCTTTAGAAGCAGGAGAAACAGTGTAAGGAGAAATATGAGTAAGAGTTAATGTGAACTATAGACGAAAAAGTGAGAATATCTCCTTTGCAGAAACAGAGAGCTTTATTTGGAGAAGTATTTGAAAGGTAAATAACATAGGTTGAATGGGTCCAGATTATATATGTTATCTTGAAAACAAGATAGAAGAGTTTAGACTTGATGAAATAAGATAGGTTCCCCAGCCAGTAGATTGCAGTCTTCAAATGGATCATAACACTTTGTAGAGTGGTTCCTAAGATCCAGCATGTTTCTGTTTCTGCCCTCTATGTTTTCTTGTTTGTTTGGTTTTGGTTGTGTGTGTGTGAGCCCTCTATGTTTCATTAGAATTAAAAGGGTGGAAGAGAGCCACTACTTTACCCCAATTCCTCTGCTCTATTACCTTCATTTCTCAACCCTCCACCTCCTTTTCCCTCAAGGAAAGTTAAATTTCCCTTCACCAAAATGAGGTAATAATAATATTTTAGAGCTTACCATGTGCCAGGCACTTTAACGCTTTTACTTCTCACAACAATCCAATGACGTAAGTATTATACTATTCCTATTTTCCTATTCCTAAGTATTATACTATTCCTATTTTACACACAAGGAAACTTGTGCACAGGGATGTTAAACTTGTGCACAGGGATGTTAAATAATTTACAGAAGGTCGCAGAGCTAAGTAGTAGAAGAGATGAGAGATGAATCCAAGTAGTCTAATGTTATATTGCCCCTTTGTAGTCATTAGAGAATGATTACAGGTTCTTTAGCAGGGGAATACTTTGACTCCTACATTTCTCTTATTTATCAGCTTCATTCTGCTTTCTCTTGTTTGCTATCCATCCTAGAGGCTATCGTTATTAATGATATATTATCTCCAGTATCACTTCTTCCATAAGGTCTTCCATGATACCCCAGTCTGAGCTAATGTTTCTGTGTTTCTATAATGTCTTCTTTGTTTCTATAGAACCCTGTGAATATCTCTATCACAAGACTTGCAAAGTGTTTTGCAATTATCATTTTGTTTGTATGTATTTAGTAAAGAAAGGACTAGCAACTTATAAAATCTTTTTTTTATAGTCAGATAATAAAGTGATTATTCACATCAACAACGAGCTGAGTAAAAACTGTGTAAACAACAGAGGACTTGACATATTTGCAGTAGAAGTGGCACCAAAATCTACAATGGTAATGCATTGTTTTCTAATTAAAGCCTTTTGTTTTATCAATTTGAAAAAAACATTTTTGCTATTAATGTTATGGATAAATATGTAGATATGAAATAAAGTAGAAAATTATTTTAAGTATGATATTTGTATTAGTACCATCCTGTACTACGAGATAGGAGACTGGTTCTAATCCAGTTCTCACTATTTGGTTCAGTGATTATGGGACATTCACTTAACTTCTCTGTTTCAGTCTCTTTTTTGTTTGTTTCAGTCTCTTTAAGTATAAAATTAATGTAATGTCACCAGTTTTAGGTACTTCACAAAATTAATGTAAAGATAAAAATATAATGATATATGTGAAAGCACTATTGAATATTATATAGAAATACAAAGTAGTGTTAATAGTAATAGGACTTTTGATAACTCAAAATATTTTTATCTACATTATTAAGATTTTCTGAGGTAACCTAAAAGAGAAAATGCCTGTGAGTTTTAGATAACCAACTAAGTCAAGAGCTAGGAATAGCTGAAGTTCTGGTGTTAGCAGAACTCTGGGTTTCTGATTTAGCCAGGAGTTCAAAGGCAGGGAGAGATCAGTAGACCCTGAAACTAGTTTAGTCAATGGAAAAAGGAAAAAACTTTCTATTCTTTCCCTTTTTTTCTCCATACTGTCAGTGAAATCCTAAAACATGCTAAAACAGGATAAGAAGAGTTTATCTTTTCTGTTATCCCAATCATGTTTTTTTTTTAATGTTCTAGGCTTAGTGAGGAAAGAATATTTACTTCCCTTTCTACCACTCCTCTTTACCCACATTGACAAATACCAACTACCAAATACTATATTACGTAGAATTTAGGCTGGATTATCCTGTTAGACATCATATCGTAGATTGCAGGTCCCTGCTAAGGATAAATATTAAAGAATTTTATCTGCACAGAGATATTTTTTACATAGGTTCTAGAAATGTTGTCCTATTGAAAAATTAGCCCCAAATTACAGTATATAAAAGGAAGGTAAAGGCTTTCTATTTTTATATGCAGGTTTGTCAACATGTAATGCCTCTGAATGAACGACAAGAATGGATATATTATTGTGTGTATTCCCTTATATCTTAAACACTGTTTTTAGGAAATAATTTTGCTTGAGCCTATCAAACTAAGAAGAATTATTTCAAGTTTAGTCTATTATTTGTTGATCAACAAAATGCTAATCAATTTAACTGATGTACATAATAATCTATTTAATTTGTATGCATTTACATTTCATGTCCATATTATATACTTTATTATTAAAATAGAAATAATTTTTTAATGTGTGGCCTTCTTATTAATTTAATGGGAAATCTGGGCATATTTCATTTATGACTAGTAAATTGAAATCAAAGTACAGGTAAGCTTTTAAAAAGTAATACTCAATGAATTCTATAAAATCCTATACACTTTTGATTTATCAAAAAAATCCTGGAATAAAATGTAAATGGGCAAGCTGCAGTGAGTGTCTTGTGCTTTATCCCTGTGCTCTGGCCTGTCCAAGGAGCCCAGTGGATCCAGGACTCCTATCCTCACCGGTATAGTCACAGGCATGTGGCTGTGAGAGGACCAGGAGTCCTTCTTCCCGCTGCTGCTGCTGTGGCTGGTGACGTGCAGCCCTTCACTGCTTGCTTCTTCACCGGCAGCCTCTATCTCCTGCTGCGCCTCTTCAGCCTTGAGCATGTGCCCTCCCACAGGGCTCTGCTGGTGCTCAAGCCCCAGGACCGAGTTTCTGCCATTGGCAGTGGCAGTCACAATGAGTCAGAGAACAGTTGGATGTTGCATTTACTTCTGATGAGATTGCTATCTTAATGCACAATAGTACATACAAGTAGATACAATAGCACAAGTAGACTGATGGGACTGGTCGATGTGTGATTTGACACTTGAACAAATTAGAAAGTTTAATCCTGCAGTAGATCACAGATTCAGGAATAATTTCCCTGATGAGAAGATCCCTGCCCTGAGGGAAGCTGGAGCAGAGTGCCTGAACCATAACATCACAGTCTTCCTTGATGTCAAAGGCCATGCAAATATGGCTACTGATGTTCTAAAGAAAATGTGTACGGAATTTCCTCAACTATACAATAGTAGTAGTATTTGCTCTTTCTTGCCAGAAGTTATCTATGAGACAAACAGATGACAGTGTAGTAATGGCTTTAACTCACAGACCTTGGAACCTTAGCCATACAGCAGATGGGACTATGATACTCTCTGGATACAATCCATGTTTGCGGTAATAGATGTTTCATTTGCTTGGAGCATACGTAATATCTTATGGTACCTGTGTGGAATTTCAGGTTTCCTCATGCAAAAGGATTTTGTATCCCCAAACTACTTGAAGAAGTGGTCAACTAAAGGCATTCAGGTTGTTGCTTGGACGGTTAATACCTTTGATGAAAAAAAGTTACTATGAATCCCATCTTGGTTCCAGCTCTGTCAGACAGTGTGTCGGAAGACTGCACATCAGTTCTAGAATCTCCCCCAACCCCCTCCCCAAGGAAACATGTACAGAAACTGCCTGCTGGTCTCATGCAGGGATATCAAAATACCCCTTGTGCTAGCCCAAACCCTGGGAGATCAGGTAGCTCACACAAGTAATAGGAACCAAAGCAAAGTCTGGTGTTGCCAACATGCTCCGTGGAATGCCTGGGTTCAACACTTGCTCTTGAAAGTCTGGGTCTGCAAAAAGGCACAACAGGGCTTCCCTGGTGGCGCAGTGGTTGAGGGTCCGCCTGCCGATGCAGGGGACACGGGTTCGTGCCCCGGTCCGGGAGGATCCCACATGCCGCGGAGTGGCTGGGCCTGTGGGCCGTGGCCGCTGGGCCTGCGCGTCTGGAGCCTGTGCTACGCAGCGGGAGAGGCCACAACAGTGAGAGAGAGGCCCGCGTACCGCAAAAAAAAAAAAAAAAGGCACAACAGCTCCTGCCCTGACCTAAGTGAGACATACACCTTAACCTGGTGAGGATAAACACAGACCGAGTTGTGAAATTTGGGGGTACAGATGCAAATATATGGGAAATGCACCATCACTCAGAGCTGACATTTTAAAACTTGCCACGCTTTTGTAACATTTATTTCAATATTGTATTCAGCTATGTTATCAATGTATTGTGGCTGTCAAACTTGTGACCACACTAAAAATCATTAAAAGGAATAAAAAAGTGAATGCAGAAACAGCCATTTAATTATATACTGTATTTAGTTTTCCCATGAGGAAATATAATTAAAGCAAAATTTGGAGAAATTAATTTTTGTATTAAAGAAGCCAAAATCTAATCACAACAGTAGGAATATTTTGTTCTGACAGTAAATTGTTTAATGGATTTACCTGTGGAGTATTTTTAATTAAATTGTATTTTGAAATAATAGAAATTAAATCAAATAGCAATTAATGAAGTAGTACAGTGCATGAAATACTATATTAAGCAATTAAGAACTGTGTAACCATATCAGTAACAGAATACTTGGCTAGTAAATGTCAGCTTTTGAAATATGAATACCAGTATAGCAGTATATTATTTTTACCCAGCACATGCTAGCACATAGTTTAAATGTCACTTGGATTTTTGGCCCTTGGTTAGATGTCTGTAAAATGGGTTGTCATTATCTAGCAGTTTGAATTCTTCAAATGATATCTTAAAAAGTAATGCAATGTGAAAGCATTTTATTAATTACCGGATGCTTTCTAAGTCAAATAAATGTGGCCCTATATTCTATTTCACAAAGTATTGAGTTGCAGAAAATAAATTATCTGGCTTTGTTACCAAAAGCATATGATAAAGTTGCTATCTTTGCCGCAAGTTGTAAAAAGGTTTTTAATAATAGAATGATAGGTGACATAACGTGGTATCATTGGAACATGGAGACTCAAGAAAGAATAGTGAGCACTTAAGCCTTATCTTCCACCACTGTCACCACTTAGACATACCAAGCCTTTTTTCTTCTTCCCATTAATCACTTATTAGAGGGGAAAAACTCCAGCTATCTTATGGTCCCATTTTCAATTACTCAGTAGAAAAGAAAGATATTTTGTTTCAAGTTAAACTTTCTTCCAAGCAAATGAAAATCCAAGGGAATCAGCTAGTTAATGATTATAATAAGCTGGATTCCATTTTTGGACCTTTAAGTAAATGATTTTTTAAGAATTACCTCAGTACTGTGATACTAGAATATCCAGAAAAAATTAATTCAAGTCCTGAAATAACAGACTCATAGGTTGATAACGATTCTTTATTCAACTAAAATAAAGTTGATTAACATGTAAGAATGTTTTCTTTAAATTCAAGAGGTGCTACGCTTTTTCAGGGTAGTTTTGTGCAGATTGACTATTACATTTTCAAAGGTAACTTTTCATGTTGTTTAATTTTAAAAGCACAAGGATTCAACTGACGAAAAAGACATCTAAATGCCCCAAGTCTCTCCTGTGCCCTTCCTATCTTCATGGTATCTACATTAAAGCTCCCCATGAAAAAATTTTATCTACAAACACTTTCTCGAAATTAGCTTTTTTTATTATTATTTATATGTGTTCTAGACTTTTCATCTTTAAGAAACCTCTCATTCCCCAACTATCTCTATCATTATTCTGTCCTCCCCTTCACACCAAAAAGACATGAACGAATTGTTTGCTATACCTACTTTTTTGACTCCCATTCATTCTTTCCAGTTAATTCAACTAAGTGGTTGTTTTTCCAGGGACATAAATAACTTCCTTATCATTAAACACAGTGGATATTTTGAAGTCTTCTCTCCAGTGTTAGATATTGTTGATCTCTCTGACACCATATTCTCCAGATTTTCTTCCAACCTCTGACCATTCCTTTTCAGGCTTCTTCCAACCATACTTCCGTACCTTCTCTCAGTTTCTGCATTCTCTCTCACCTCAGGCCCTTTGGATGTAATATTTCCTTCTTGCCCATAGAATAAGTCTTACTTCCCCTTTTCCTCTTCTTCCTTCAGGTCTCATCAAATATGTCAGTTTTCCCAAGAATCCTTTCTTGATTATTCCCCCCCACCAAGACAACTTTGATGGCCCTATTACTTTGTGCTCACTCTTTGTGGTCACACTCAGCATCCTATACAGGAATTACTGTTTTATCTATACTCCTCACGAGGCTGAAAGCAGGGATAGTTACAATTCCAGCATATACCATTGGAACCATAAAATACAATAAATATTTTTTGGATGATTGAATAAAGTGGGCAGAAAATTTAAACTTACATGTGGTATAATTTTTTCCTAGTTCTTGGGCTATTTGTAAGTTAAAAATAGAAACATAAGAAAAGAAACACAAGGTCTCATTACTATCCAATTCCACTTATACAGATTTTGTTTTTCATGTAATTAATTACATGAAACAGATTAAACAACTAAAACAAAATGAAATATTTTTTCATTATCTAAGTTTTAAATGGGAGGGGAAATGGCTAAATGATCGCTGTAATTCCTTCCTACTCTAAAATTCTACAGTTCCAATATTTTAAAGCCAAATTAGTGTTAATTATCAAATGCTGTCATAAGTAATTCTTAAATTACTATATTTAATAAGTTTGTTGATTTTTCCATTACATATTGTAGTAGACCTGTGTTGTTTTTTTTTTTTTAAGCCAGTGGCCTTCTTTTAGATCTATTTTTGGTGTAAGTTAAATAGGAAGCAGAAACTTAATATACCACAGTGATCATATTTTGGATATAATCCAGGAAAATGGAAATGTATTTCTGGTTTTGACCACCAGAGGGTGAGCATATTATTTCATTATTCATTAGTGCACACATATGCCCCAGAGAGAGAGAGACTGATAATATTTCTCAGCAGTGGATTAAGTCCTTTATGACTTCTAAGACTGCTTTGGGGAAATATATTGTATATTGTGGATACATCCATACACAGGCATATACACCCATTCTTATTAGAGAATATATAAAAATTATTTCTAACTTGTAAAGTGGATACTAAATCTTCAGCTCTTAAAAGTCTCTTCACTTATTCATGAATTTACAAGTATTATATAAGGACATATAGAGATAGCCGTGCTAGCTTTACATAGGATTATAAAGCCTATCTTTGCTACTCAGCCTTGCTTAATTTCTGGAAAAAATAAACTACATAAAGATTTGAGGAAAAATAAGGCAAATAATGGATTGATTTAGGGAAAGTAGATGCGATTCATGTGGAGACACAATTTAGAGGCCAGGGACTAGGAATTGTTGCTGAAAATCTAAGAGGTAAAGGATTTTGATTAAAGTGTCTGTACTTATTAGCTATGGCTAATTCTTGTCTAAGGAAGATGAAGAATAGGCATTCTCAATTCTTATGAATAATTCACAAGCTGCATATATTTGCAATATTTGACCACAGTTGATTTATAGATATATATGAATGTTAAAAAGAAGACCAACATAAAGTGGTTAGAAGTATGGTTCCATTCCCTCCAAATTTAAAAACAATATTTTAAAATTTCTTTTAGATACAGTTGGTAAACATCCAACATTTTATACATATTCTTAACTTTATTCTTTCCTCTGCAATTTAACACAAGATCATCTAAATTAAATTCAAGACCAGCTAAAGTTCAATCATCCGTATGAGGCTAATGTCAACATATAATATCAATGCAATAGCGCCAGTTACAGAATACCAGCATTGTAACCTTTCTGGCAATTATAGATATGAATATGCAGCATTACTAAAACATACATTTCTCTGTGCCGTTTCTAAACATCTGTTGTAAAAATTGTTTGGATTTAGCTTCTTCAGAAAGATTTGTTTTCTTCCTTGCAGAGCAGTAACAATTTTGGAAGACAAGTAGACTGGTGAATGGTATACAAGGACATAAAATTAACAAGTATCTAGCACACATGGCATTAGTTACAAGGCCGAAGTAGTAGACATGATCTCTGTCCTCAGGAGAAGAAAGAGCTGTTATCCTACTAAGGAATGATATTAAGTCTTAAATTACTGTAGTAAACACTGATCATTAAGCATAAACTAGGGATGAGTTAGGGTACAGGAGCAGAAAAGGAAGGGAAGACTTGCCCAATTTGAGGGGAGAGGGGTGATAAGATTCTCTTGGAGGACTGAAGGAATGAAAGAAGTGTGGTTTGAAGCCGACAAGTGCTTTGATTTGTTTTTAGTCATGCAATACAATGTATTTTAAAATTTAAATAATGGAAAAAGGCACATTTTAATAACTATTAAAGGAAATGAGTCATAGGCTTTAAAATATTGAGAAGTACTACACTAAAATATTAGACCATGTTTGGTAGAACCAGTTTGGACAAGTTAGAAAGATTAGTGTGGCTGGAAGAATCAGGGAGATGAGCTAGAACTTTAACTGAACTTGAAGGGATAAAAGGGATTTAGAAGGGGGAGGAGGAAATTTCAGGCATTTTCTCATGTTTTTCACTTTTCCTACAATTTCCTGTATTGTATCTCTGCCTATTAATATCATAGGCAATAAGTCAATAATCATACACTTATTGATTGCCGAATATGTATAGAGCACTGCTTTATTTACTGCATGTACACAGGTGATCAAACTAGACATTGTTCCTGCTCTCATTATTTATAGTCTATCAGAGAAGATAGATTGTGAACAAGTATTACACACTGGGCCTTTAACATATATTTTTTATATGCTTCATTCTTCATGAAGCCTTTAAACCTTTCCCCAATGGAGAAGAAACTATTCTGCTTCTTGAGCTTCTATTTTAAATCTAATACTTTTTTTTCTGTGAGTTTTTTTTAAATAAATTTATTTATTTATCTTTGGCTGCGTTGGGTCTTCGTTGCTGCACGCGGGCTTTCTCTAGTTTCGGCGAGCGGGGGCTACTCTTCACTGCAGTGCGCGGGCTTCTCATTGCGGTGGCTTCTCTTGTTGCGGAGCACAGGCTCTAGGCACGCGGACTTCAGTAGTTGTGGCATGCAGGCTTCAGTAGTTTTGGCTCGAGGTCTCTAGAGCACAGGCTCAGTAGTTGTGGCGCACGGGCTTAGTAGCTCCGCGGCATGTGGGATCTTCCCGGACCAGGGCTCAAACCCGTGTGCCCTGCATTGGCAGGCGGATTCTTAACCACTGCACCACCAGGGAATCCCTCTGTGTGGTTCTAATTCCATATTAAAATAATTGTTATACAATAAATTTGACCTTTTGTGGGGGAGGAGGTGAGGTTATGTATTTCTATTGGCTTAACACATGTATAGATTCATTTGACTACCACTGCAATCAGGATCCAGAGCAGTTCCCTCACGAATAAACTCCCTTGTCACATCCTCCTCTCCTCCTAGCTCCATACTGCCAGCTCCTGGCAATCCCTGATCTGTCTTCCATCACTATGGTTTTCTCTTTTTGAGAATGTCATATAAATGGGATCATGTATCAACCTTTTGAGACTGAATTTTTTCACTCAGCATAATGCCTTTGAGAATTATCCAAATTGGTGTATCAATAGTTTGTTCCTTTTACTGCTGAGTAGTTTTTCATCATAAAGATTTACACAATTTGTTTATTCATTCATCTGCTAGGTTGTTTCCAGTTTTGGGCAATATTAACAGAGCTGCTGTAACATTCAAGTATAGGTTCCTACGTGAACATAAGTTTTCATTTCTGTAGGGTAGATACCCGAACGTGAGATTACTGGATCATATGTTTAAGTGTATGTTTGACTTTTTAAGAAACTGTTTCAGTGTTTTCCAGAGTGGCTGTACCAGTTTGCATTTCTACCTGCAATGTATGAGAGTTCCAGTTGTTCTGAATCCTTGTTAGCACTTAGTTTGTCAGTATTTTTTATTTTAGTCATTCTAATAGATATGCAGTGTTATCTCATAGTGGTTTTAATTTGCATTCCCCTAATGGCCAATGATATTGAGCAACATTTCATATGCTTCTTTACTATCTATATATATCCTCTTCAGTGAGGTATCTCTTTAAGTCTTTTGCCCATTTTAAATTGGGTTGTTTTCTTACTGTTGAGTTTTGGGATTTTTTTTTTGTAATTATGTAATTTTTTTTGAATTTTATTTATTTTTTATACAGCAGGTTCTTATTACTCATCAATTTTATACACATCAGTGTATACACGTCAATCCCAATTTCCCAATTCATCACACCACCACCACCACCACACCCCCGGGGCTTTCCCCCCTTGGTGTTCATACGTTTGTTCTCTACATCTGTGTCTCAATTTCTGCCCTGAATACCGGTTCATCTGTACCATTTTTCTAGGTTCCACATATATGTGTTAATATACGGTATTTGTTTTTCTCTTTCTGACTTACTTCACTCTGTATGACAGTCTCTAGATCCATCCACGTCTCTACAAATGACCCAATTTCATTCCTTTTTATGGCTGAGTAATATTCCACTGTATATATGTACCATATCTTCTTCATCCATTCAACTGTTGATGGGCATTTAGGTTGCTTCCATGACCTGGCTATTGTAAATAGTGCTGCAATGAACATTGGAGTGCATGTGTCTTTTTGAATTATGGTTTTCTCTGGGTATATGCCTAGTAGTGGGATTGCTGGGTCATATGGTAATTCTATTTTTAGTTTTTTAAGGAACCTCCATACTGTTCTTCATAGTGGCTGTATCAATTTACATTCCCACCAACAGTGCAAGAGGGTTCCCTTTGCTCCACACCCTCTCCAGCATTTGTTGTTTGTAGATTTTCAGATGATGCCCATTCTAACTGGTGTGAGGTGATACCTCACTGTAGTTTTGATTTGCAGTTCTCTAATAATTAGTGATGTTTTCATGTGCTTCTTGGCCATCTATATGTCCTCTTTGGAGAAATGTCTATTTAGGTCTTCTGCCCATTTTTTAATTGGGTTGTTTGTTTTTTTTAATATTGAGCTGCATGAGCTGTTTATATATTTTGGAGATTAATCCTTTGTCCGTTGATTCTTTTGCAAATATTTTTTCCCATTCTGAGGGTTGTCTTTTCGTCTTGTTTGTAGATTCCTTTGCTTTGCAAAAGCTTTTAAGTTTCATTAGGTCCAATTTGTTTATTTTTGTTTTTATTTCCATTACTCTAGGAGGTGGATCAAAAAAGATCTTGCTGTGATTTATGTCAAAGGGTGTTCTTCGTATATTTTCCTGTAAGAGTTTTATAGTGTCCAGTCTTACATTTAGGTCTCGATTCCATTTTTGAGTTTATTTTTGTGTAAGGTGTTAGGGAGTGCTCTAATTTCATTCTTTTACATGTAGCTGTCCAGTTTTCCCAGCACCACTTATTGAAGAGACTGTCTTTTCTCCATTGTATATCCTTGCCTCTTTTGTCATAGATCAGTTGACCATAGGTGCGTGGGTTTATCTCTGGGCTTTCTATCCTATTCCAGTGATCTATATTTGTTTTTGTGCCAGTACCATATTGTCTTGATTACTGTAGCTTTGTAGCATAAAGTCAGGGAGTCTGATTCCTCCAGCTCCGTTTTTTTCCCTCAAGACTGATTTGGCTATTCGGGGTCTTTTGTGTTTCCATACAAATTGTGAAATTTTTTGTTCTAGTTCTGTGAAAAATACCAGTGGTAGTTTGATAGGGATTGCGTTGAATCTGTAGATTGCTTTGGGTAGTAGAGTCATTTTCACAATGTTGATTCTTCCAATTCAAGAACATGGAATATCTCTCCATCTGTTGGTATCACCTTTAATTTCTTTCAACAGTGTCTTATAGTTTTCTGCATACAGGTCTTTTGTCTCCCTAGGTAGGTTTATTCCTAGGTATTTTATTCTTTTTGTTTCAATGGTAAATGGGAGTGTTTCCTTAATTTCTCCTTCAGATTTTTCATCATTAGTGTATAGGAATGCAAGAGATTTCTGTGCATTAACTTTGTATACTGCAACTTTACCAAATTTATTGATTAGCTCTAGTAGTTTTCTGGTAGCATCTTTAGGATTCTCTACGTATAGTATCATGTCATCTGCAAACAGTGACAGTTTTACTTCTTCTTGTCCAATGTGTATTCCTTTTATTTCTTTTTCTTCTCTGATTGCCGTGGCTAAGACTTCCAAAACTATGTTGAATAACAGTGACGAGAGTGGACATCCTTGTCTTGTTCCTGATCTTAGAGGAAATGCTTTCAGTTTTTCACCATTCAGAATGATGTTTGCTGTGTGTTTGTCGTATATGGTCTTTAGTATTTGAGGTAGGTTCCCTCTATGCCCACTTTCTGGAGCATTTTTATCATAAATGGGTGTTGAATTTTGTCAGAAGCTTTTTCTGCATCTATTGAGATGATCATATGATTTTTATCCTTCAATTTGTTAATATGCTGTATCACATTGATTTGCATATATTGAAGAATCCTTGCATCCCTGGAATAAATCCCACTTGATCATGGTGTATGATCCTTTTAATGTGTTGTTGGATCCTGTTTGCTTGTATTTTGTTGATGATTTTTGCATCTATATTCATCAGTGATATTGGTCTGAAGTTTTCTTTTTTTGTAGTATCTTTGTCTGGTTTTGGTATCAGGGTGATGGTGGCCTCAAAGAATGAGTTTGGGAGTGTGCCTTCCTCTGAAATTTTTTGGAAGAGTTTGAGAAGGATGGGTGTTAGCTCTTCTCTAAGTGTTTGATAGAACTCATCTGTGAAGCCATCTGGTCCTGGACTTTTGTTTGTTGGAAGATTTTTAGTCACACTTTCAGTTTCATTACTTGTGATTGGTCTGTTCATATTTTCTTTTTTTCTATTTTTTCTATTTCCTGGTTCAGTCTTGGAAGGTTATAGCTTTCTAAGAATTTGTCCATTTCTTCCAGGTTGTCCATTTTATTGGCATATAGTTGTTTGTAGTAATCTCTTATAATCCTTTGTATTTCTGCAGTGTCAGTTGTGATTTCTTCTTTTTCATTTCTAATTTTATTGAGTCCTCTCCCTCTTTTTCTTGATGAGTCTGGCTAATGGTTTATCAATTTGTTTATCTTCTGAAAGAACCAGCTTTCAGTTTTATTGATCTTTGCTATTGTTTTCTTTGTTTCTATTTATTTCTGCTCTGATCTTTATGATTTCTTTCCTTCTGCTAACTTTGGGTTTTGTTTGTTCTTCTTGCTCTAGTTCCTTTAGGTGTAATGTTAGATTGTTAATTTGAGATTTTTCTTGTTTCTTGAGGTAGGCTTGTATAACTATAAACTTCCCTCTTAGAACTGCTTTTGCTGCATCCCATAGGTTTTGGATTGTCGTGTTTTCATTATCATTTGTCTCTAGGTATTTTTTGATAGCCTCTTTGATTTCTTCAGTGATCTCTTGGTTATTTAGTAATGTATTGTTTAGCCTCCATGTGTTTGTGCTTTTTACGTTTTTTTCCCTGTCATTGATTTCTAATCTCATAGCGTTGTGTCCAGAAAAGATGCTTGATATGATTTCAATTTTCTTAAATTTACTGAGGCTTGATTTGTGACCCAAGATGTGATCTATCCTGGAGAATGTTCCATATGCACTTGAAAAGAAAGAGTAATCTGCTGTTTTTGGATGGAATGCCCTATAAATATCAATTAAATCCTTCTGGTCTATTGTGTCATTTAAAGCTTGTGTTTCCTTATTAATTTTCTGTTTGGATGAGCTGTCCATTGGTGTAAGTGAGGTGTTAAAGTCCCCCACTATTGTGTTACTGTCAATTTCCTCTTTTAGAGCTGTTAGCAGTTGCCTTATGTATTGAGGTGCTCCTATGTTGGGTGCATATATATTTATAATTGTTATATCTCCTTGGATTGATCCCTTGATCATTATGTAGTGTCCTTCCTTGTCTCTTGTAACATTCTTTATTTTAAAGTCTGTTTTATCTGATATGAGTATTGCTACTCCAGCTTTCTTTTCAATTCCATTTGCAAGGAATATCTTTTTCCATCCCCTCACTTTCAGTCTGTATGTGTCCCTAGGTCTGAAGTGGGTCTCTTGTAGACAGCATATATATAGGTCTTGTTTTTGTATCCATTCAGCAAGCCTGTGTCTTTTGGTTGGAGCATTTAATCCATTCGCGTTTAAGGTATTTATTGATATGTATGTTCCTATGACCATTTTCTTAATTGTTTTGGGTTTGTTTTTGTAGGTCCTTTTCTTCTCTTGTGTTTCCCACTTAGAGAAGTTCCTTTAGTATTTGTTGTAGAGCTGGTTTGGTGGTGCTGAATTCTCTTAGCTTTTGCTTGTCTGTAAAGCTTTTGATTTCTCCATTGAATCTGAATGAGATCCTTGCTGGGTAGAGTAATCTTGGTTGTAGTTTCTTCCCTTTCATCACTTTAAGTATATCATGTCACTCCCTTCTGGCTTGTAGAGTTTCTGCTAAGAAATCAGCTGTTAACCTTATAGGAGTTCCCTTGTATGTTATTTGTCGCTTTTCCCTCGCTGCTTTCAATAATTTTTCTTTGTCTCTAATTTTTGCCAATTTGATTACTATGTGTCTCGGTGTGTTTGTCCTTGGGTTTATCCTGCATGGGACTCTCTGCACTTCCTGGTCTTGGGTCGCTATTTCCTTCCCCATGTTAGGGAAGTTTTCAACTATAATCTCTTTAAATATTTTCTCGGGTCCTTTCTGTCTCTCTTCTCCTTCTGGGACCTCTATAATGAAAATGTTGTTGCATTTAATGTTGTCCCAGAGGTCTCTTAGACGGTCTTCATTTCTTTTCATTCTTTTTTCTTTATTCTGTTCCACAGCAGTGAATTCCACTATTCTGTCTTCAAGGTCACTTATCTGTTCTTCTGCCTCAGTTATTCTGCTATTGATTCCTTTTAGAGCATTTTAAATTTCATTTATTGTGTTGTTCATATCTGTTTGTTTGTTCTTTAATTTTTCTAGATCTTTTTTAAACATTTCTTGCATCTTCTCGATCTTTGCCTCCATTCTTTTTCTGAGGTCCTGGATCATCTTCACTATCATTATTCTGAAATCTTTTTCTGGAAGGTTGCCTATCTCCACTTCATTTAGTTGTTTTTCTGGGGTTTTATCTTGTTCCTTCATCTGATACATAGCCCTCTGCCTTTTCATCTTGTGTATCTTTCTGTGAATGTGTTTTTTGTTCCACAGGCTGCAGGACTGTAGTTCTTCTTGCTTTTTCTGTCTTCCCTCTGATCTGCTAGTGTTGGAGGGTCTCCTGCAGAGGCGGGGCAGGGCTGTGTGTTACCATGAGGACAAGGACAGCAGCAGCAGAAGTTCTGGGAAGTACTCCTTGGTGTGAGCCCTCCCAGGGTCTGTCATTAGCCCTACCAAAGAGCCTGGGTAGGCCGAGTTTTGGGATTCTTTATAAATTCTGGTACATCTTTTGTTGGAGATGTGATTTGAAAATATTGTCTCTAGGCTATAGTTTGTCTTTCATTCTCTCAATTGTGTCATATGGAGAGCAAGTGTTTAACTTTGATTAACTCCAATGCATCAGTTTTTCCTTTAATGGATCATGCATTTGGTGTCAAATTTAAGAAGTTGTTGCCTAACCCCAAGTCACAAAGATTTCCTTTTGTTCTAAAAATTTTATAGTTTTACTTTGTACATTTATATCTATGATCTTTTTTTCCCCATTTTAATTAAATATTTGACTTAGCTCTTTATTTTTTTTTTTTTGTGATCTATTTTGAATTAATTTTTGTGTGTGCTGTGAGGTTTAGGTTGAGGTTCATTTTTCTTTTTTTCCATATGGATTTCAATTATCCTGGCACCATTTGCTGAAAAGATTATTCTTTCTCCGTTAAATTGCTCTTTTATTTCTGGACTCTATTCTGTTACATTGATCTGTCTGTAGTTCCCCTAACCAATACTACACTGTCTTGTTAGTGTAGCTTTATATATAGGAAGCCTTTTAATCAGATAATGTGATTCCTCCAATTTTATTGTGCTTTTCCAAAGTCATCTAGTTTCTTTACCTTTCTAAGGAAATTTTAGGACTAGTCTACAAAACGTTTATATATCTACAAAAAGTTTTGCTGGAATTTTGATTGATATTGTGTTAAATGTATTGATCATTTGGGGCAATTGCCATGTTTATTATGTTGATGCTTCCAATCCATGAACATGGCATAACTCTTCATTTATTTAGGCTTTATTTATTTCATAAGCATTTTATAGTTTTTAGCATACAAATCCTATACATTCTTTATTAGATTTGCATCTAAGTATTTTATTTTTATGAGCTATTGTAAATCTATTTTTTAAAATTTCAGTTTAAACAGTTGTACATTGCTAGTATATAAAAATATGATTGATTTTTCTGTATTGGTCTTATATCCTGAGGCTCTTGCTAAACTAATATATTAGTCCTAGGAGTTTTTTGTTTGTAGATTTCTTAGGATTTTTTTCATAGAAAAACATGTCATCTGCAATAAGGACACTTTCATTTCTTTCTTTTCAATCTGTATGCCTTTTCTTTTTTCTTTCTTTATTGTATTGGCTAAGACTTCCATAATTATGTTGAATAAGTATGATAAAAGTGGATATCCTTACCTTGCTCCCAGTCTTAGGGAATAAAGCATTTATTCCTACACGATTAATGCAATGTTAGCTGAAAATTTTTTGTAGAAGCCCTTTATTAGATTTGGGAAGTTTCCTTCTATTCCTAGTTTGCTGAGAGTTTTTATCAGGATCCTGAATTCTGTGAAATATTTTTTCTGCATCATCCTATGGTTTTTCTTCTTTAGACTGTTAATATAGTGGATTACACTGATTGATTTTCAAATATTGAATCACCCTTTCATTCTCAGGATAAACCCCACTTGGTTGTGATACATTATTCTTTTTATATATTATGGATTCAATTGACTAGTATATTACTGAGCATATTTTTGACTATGTATATGAGGGATATTGGTCTGTAGTTTTCTTGATTTGTAATGTCTTTGTCTGGTTTGGGTATCAGAGCTATGCTGGCTTCATAAAATGAGTCTGGAATGTTCACTCCTCTTATTTTCTGGGAGAGATTGTAGGGAACTGGTGTTATTTCTTCTTTAAATATTTGAATTTGCCATTAAAACCATCTGGGTGTGGAGATTTTTCAAGGTTTAATTATTAATTCAATTTTTTTTAACAGTTATGGGACCATTCTGTTTATCTCTTTCATCTCGGGTGGGGGGTAGTTGGTAGTTTGTGGGTTTTGAGGAATTGGTCCATTTTATCTAAGCTGTCAAATTTATGCACACAGAGTTTTTAAAAGTTGTTTATGGGGTCTGTGGTAATATCCCCTTTTTAATTCCTAATATTAGTAAAATGTGTCTTCTTTGCCACTGGCTGCAGGTTTATCGATTTTATTGATCTTTTCAAAGAGCCAACTTTAAGTTTCATTAATTTTTCCCTATTTTTATGTTTTCAATTTCATTGAATCTGTTCTTATCTTTATCATTTTCTTCTTTCTGCTTGCCTTGGGTTTATTTGTTCTTTTTCTAGTTTGTTAAGGTAAAAGCTTAGGTTATTGATTTGGGACCTTTCTACTCTAATACTAGCTTTAAAAATCAATACCTTTTTTTGTGCCTCATGCTTTTTTCTTGTATTTTATTAATTTGTATACATGTCTGTACTCTCCTATTTTAAACGCCTTGAGTACAAGGATCTTATCTTACATGACAAATCTGGGCCTACCTAAGTATCTTATACTATATGTTTAGTAAGTATTTCATAGAAGCCTTGAATGAAAGGATGGATGGATGAAAGGAGAGTTAGTGAAGACAATGAATATAAATTATTTCAAAGTTATCTTCGATATTAAGAAAATATACAGCAGGAGCTACAGGAGTCAGGAGTGTCAAGGGAAGGAAACAAAACAATTCACTCTGAGGAAAAATTGCTAAAGCCAATCTAAGCTACTTCTGATAGGGAGTATTCAGAATCTCAGTGTGGTATACAGGACACTCACAGTATGTTATGTTCAATTCTACATAGTGGATGAAACAGAGACTCTGTTTCCTAGACAATTCAACAAAATATTTTAATTTGTTAGATAATTTAAGCAAAACAATAATTTGGAAATAATTACATCCATGATTTTCTCAATTCCTTTTTTATTTGTGATATACCTGACATACTTTCCTCTGTTGTTAATTCATTGGTAGAGCCTCAGGATAGCCTTCTTTTCTTATTCTGTCTCTTGCTGACCACCTGAAGTCACACTTTAGGCCTCTAGAGAATCAGGCCATGAGTTTCTTGTCTAGACTTCTCCATAAAGTTAAAGCATCTGTGTTAGTTTCCTATGGTTGTTGTAACAAATTACCACAAATTTGGTGGCTTAATACAACATAAATTTTCTCCCACAGTTTTGGAGGCCAGAAGTCCAAAATCAGTAACACTGAGCAAAATCAAGTTGTCATCAGGCTGTGCTCTTTCCAGAGGTTCTAGAGGAGAAAGCATTTCTTGCCTTTTCCAGCTTTTGGTGGCTGCTGGCATTCCTTGGTGTGTGGCTGCATCACTCCAAGTTCTGCCTTTATGGTCATATTGTTTCTCCTCTTCTGTAGTCAAAATCTCCCTCCTTCTCCCACTTGTAAGGACACTTGTGATTGCATTTAGAGCCTGCCTGATTAATCCAAGATAATCTCCCATCTCAAGATTCTTAATTATATCTGCAAAGTCCTTTTTTTTGCCAAAAAAGATAACATTCATGGGTATCTTTTGGGGGGGCATTATTTAGCCTACCATAGCATCTTGATTTCTTAATCGAGAACACTGATGAGGGCCTCCCTGGTGGCGCAGTGGTTGAGAATCCGCCTGCTGACGAAGGGGACACGGGTTCGTGCCCCGATCTGCGAAGATCCCACATGCCGCGGAGCGGCTGGGCCCGTGAGTCATGGCCGCTGAGCCTGCGCGTCCGGAGGCTGTGCTCCGCAACGGGAGAGGCCACAACAGTGAGAGGCCCGTGTACCGCAAAAAAAAAAAAGAACACTGATGAAATGGGATAACAGAAGACATTCATTATCTCTTTAAAAATGTCTTTCATAATCTGTATTTTAAAAAGCTTATCTTTTTGTCATTTATATTAATATTTGCATATCAAATATTCATATAAATTAATTCAGACTGATATCCTTTATAGTAGATTCCAAAAATGAATTCTAAGGGAAAAGTCCAATTTATCATATATCCATCTTTTTCACATAAAACTTCATGAATAACCATCTGACACTGAAACATGAGTGCAGAAACTATTATTATTTTGGCAAGGAACAAACAATTTCAGAATCGCTGACTACAGATATCCATTAAGTTTTATTCAAATAAGTTTTAAGCACCTGAATAACTTACAGGGGCAGATAGAATAGATATTGAATGGTTTTATACTACTTACACATGTAGGAACAAGTCATTTCAGCAAATTATAAATAGATCAAAATTTAACATAATGAACTAAATCTACAGCCACAAAGAACCTATGATTTAGGTTTAACAAAAGAACAAAAATGACATTTGCGGTGTTGTTCAGTAATAATTTGTATGGGGATATGGAATCATCAATTAGTTATTTGACAGCTACAGATAATTGAAAATTCTTGTAAAGATTATCTACGACTTACGTATTCCATCAGATTTCTCATAATTGAGAGACCTCCTTACAGGCCTAGTAGAACACTTGGGTAGGAGAGAGATTTGGGTGACCATTCTAGGCCTAAATTGGAGACCATTCCGATATTCCTCAATATATACTGCCCTGCTATCACTTGACACCACCAGATAGGAAATTGAGTGCACAAAAATAATGAGTTGTTTTGTTTTTAACTACAATATGATACACGTTTTTATTGTATGCCATATAGGGTCTTTCTAAGGCCTTGTCTACATGCTGTTAGTTACTTTTCAGTGTTTTTTATTTTGATAATCAGCTTCTGTATTAGCCATATAACCAGTGTTAAATGGCTAATGCCACTAGATCACCCACTTCACCACCCAGTGTTTCCACTATAAATTCCATACATGTCTTTTTCATTATAAAATGCGTACCATCTGCCATTTGTTGAAGTCATCAAAGATTGATATCCTATGGTAAACACATTTCTTTAAATCATTATAGTTGGAATGCAAATGATGATTTGTGGGCTTCCCTGGTGGCGCAGTGGTTGAGAGTCCGCCTGCTGATGCAGGGGACACGGGTTTGTGCCCCGGTCCGGGAAGATCCCACATGCCGCGGAGTGGCTGGGCCCGTGAGCCATGGCCGCTGAGTCTGTGCGTCCAGAGCCTGTGCTCTGCAACAGGAGAGGCCATAACAGTGAGAGGCCCGCGTACCGCAAAAAAAAAAAAAAAAAAAAAACACAAAAACAAAAACAACAAATGATGATTTGTGAAGGGTGAAGGTAAAGCTGCTTTAATGAACACTGTATTTGGAAATGGGATTTGACCAAGCATTATATACTTATCTAGCAACGATTTAACCTACCTTCCATTTATACACACTTGTATATGTAGACAGAGAAATCATTCAACTCTTTCACAAAATCGCCCACTGCTTGTCCCTCGACCTAGATCAAACTTAACAAAATTCTGGATAATTTGGTTTATAGGAAGGCTCCTAAATGGCATATTAATAACTTATGTAAAAAGCAAATCTTCCTTGCCTTTGAATGTAACCTAATAGGTTTGAACTCAGGTTTATGGAAGGCTGGATAACATACAGAAGAAACACATTTAAATCTTCCTGCTAGGTCAATGTTCCTAAAGAAGTTGTTTTTCAAAGGTAGAAAAGCCTAACTTTTTCACACTGCAGTTCTTGGCCTTTAAATGTTGGGGTTTCTCAGAGCTTGGTGTTGGACTCTCTTTTTTTTTTTTCTGTACTCTATATTCTCTCCCTGGGTGATCTCATTCACTCTCATGTTTTCAAATGCCATCTATATGCTAATGGGTTATAAGTTCATATCACTTGGCCAAGTCTCTTTTCTAAGCTCTAGACCTCTATATCTAACACATTATTCTATAACTCCTCTTGGATGCATGACAGGCACCTCAGACCTTACATATCTAAAACAGAATTCATGATTATACTGCACTACCCTCCAACCCCACATTTCTTATAATACTCCCAGTCCCAGATTGCCAGGAGATACCACTCCTTTTCACTTACCCTATACATACAGTCTATCAGCAAGTTCTGTTGACTCTACTTTCTGAAAATATCTTGAGTCCATTCACTCCTATATATCTCCTTTGACTTCAACCTAGTACAATCCACTATAGTTTTCCACTTGCCTATTTGGTTTCACTTCATCCACTTTCTTTCATTCATACACACAGGAGCCAGAGTGATCTCTTAAAAATGCTATTATGATCATAGTATTCCTCTGCTTAAAACCCTTTTGGCATGCTACAATAGGATGAACCTTGAAGACATTATGCTAAGTGAAATAAGCCAGACACAAAAGGGCAAGTGTTGTATGATTCCACATATATGAGAATAGAATAGTTAACTTCATAGAGACAAAGTAGAATGGTGGTTCCCAAGTGCTGAGAGAGGGAGGAATGAGAGGCTATTATTTAAGTGGTACAGTGGTTCAGTTTGGGGTGATGAAAAGGTTCTGGAGATAGTGGTAATGGTTGCAAATGAATGTATTTAATGCCACTGAACGTACTTAAAAATGGTTAAAGTGGTAATTTTTATATTATGTATATTCTACAATTAAAAAAAACCTTTTGGTTGCTCATTGCTATTATGATAAAGATCCTAATGTTTGGCACCATGCAGAAGGCCTGACATGATTAGACCCTCTACCCCTCAGTTTCTATGCTACAGTTACACTGATTGCTCTTTAAATCCTCGATGGCACAAATTTTCCTTCCTACTTCAAACCTGCCCCCTTAACATTCCTTCTCATGGAATGAAATGTTCTTTCCTCCCTTTTCACCTGGCCAGCTACTGCTCATCCTTCCAGTCCTCAGCTTGTACATCAGCTCCTCCAGGATATTTTCCCTGACTGCTCCAATGATAGATCCTCCTATTTACATTTTAAAGCACCACTATGTATTTGTAGCACTTATCACAGTTATGATTTGTTATTCAGTATTTGTCTCCTCTAACATATGGAAAACTCCGTGGGATCAGGGACCATTCTGACTTGTTCACCTAACACCTTTTAAAGAGCTGGTGCTTAGTAGCAGTTCAAAACGTATTTGTAGAATGAATGAACCAATACATGAATGAATGAATGCCATCTAAAGGATAACTCATTAATGAAATAACATGAGAATTACCATTTAAAAGAGGTAATAAAAAGAAAAAATGTGTTTTTATTATTATAAAAACAATACAAATTCCCTATAGAAATTCGCTATGGAATACAAATTCCCTATGGAAGATACAAATACAAATTCCCTATGGAAGATCCTGATAAAACATAAAGGAATATATAAGAATTACCCTATCCCACAACCCAGAAGTAATCATTGTTATATATGTTGATCTATTTCCTTTTAGTCCTTTACATGTATGTGTTTCTAAAAGAAAGAAATGAAAACACTCAAGTAGGATAATACTATATACACAATTTTGTTTCTTTTACGTTACACTATTTACTTAAGCCCATAATATAAGTAATGCTGAGTTAGAATATCTTTTTTTTGCGGTACACGGGCCTCTCACTGTTGTGGCCTCTCCCGTTGCGGAGCACAGGCTCCGGACGCGCAGGCTCAGCGGCCATGGCTCACGGGCCCAGCTGCTCCGCGGCATGTGGGATCTTCCCGGACCGGGGCACGAACCCGCGTCCCCTGCATCGGCAGGCGGACTCTCAACCACTGTGCCACCAGGGAAGCCCTAGAATATCTTTTGATAAATCTTTGACAGCATCTTGGATTTTTATTAGGATTAATTAGTGAAAGTAGATACATTGTATGAACATGAAAAAATATGAATCAGAAAAAAGATGAAAGGGGCACATATCTCACTATAATCTAACTGCAAGGAAGACAACTTACTTTTTCTATAACAACTTAATGTTTTCTAAACTCCATTCTGCTCAGGTGGCAGAGACTTAGATTTCTATGAGTAGATACAAATCTTAGTCCACAGAGTTAGGTGTTCAGGAAATAATATTTATTTCTCTAGAATTCATCTTGATTTCTATTTCATTTGCCTGAGATAATCCATCTGGGACTATCATTAGGTACAGTTAGCTTATATGGCACCAAACATTGGGGAAGAATACCTGGCCTCTGATACCAAATGTCTTTGGAGGCACACAATCATCCTGTCGGATTCTTGACCATTGGTCCACACTGCCAAGAATTCTCATTTCTATTTGTATGGGTACTTCAGGTCCAATGGCTTCTTTTCCCACTTCACTTGCCACCCAGGAGGGAACAGGAATCATTCTGCTGCTTTTCTCAATACTACAACTTGGAAATCTGTAAGTCAGTTTTTGAGTGCAGGTAGAATATTCGAACATGATGGGATATAACTTCCATGATTGTTACATTATGTGGCAAAATGGAGGTTATCCAGGTATTCTGATCTAATCACACAAGCCCTTTACAAAGCAGTAGTTTTCTCTGGCTGATGGTTGAAGAGGGAGTCAGAGATTGCAGCCATGAGAAGGACTCACTGTAGGTGGCCTCTAGGAGTAGAGAGTGGAGCCTGGCTGACAGCCACCAAAGAAACAAGGACCTCAGATATACAACTGCAGGGAAATGGATCCTGCAACAATTTGAATGAACTTGGAAGCAGATTCTTCCCAGAGCCTCCAGGTAAGAGCCCAGCCTAGCCAATACCTCGATTTCAGCCTTGTTGTACAGGTACTATGAACATTCAACCCAGCCAAACCACCCCCCCCAAGACATCTGACCTGTAGAACTGTGATAATAAATGGGCGTTAAGTTGCTGACTCTGTGGTAATGTGTTACACAGCAAGACAAATAATATAAGGGGATTACATAAAAGCATGATTACCAGGAAGAGGGGATCGTGGGGACCACCATCTACAGGAGCCCAGTCAAGATCCGCAGAACCACCCAGTTAACTCATAAAATCATGGGCAATGAGAATAAATGGTGATTGTCTAAGTTTAAGAGTGGTTTGTTATATAGCTAAAGCTAATTGTTACAACTTCTGAGGTGAGAGAAGTATGGAACAAGTCCTCTGAAATGAAAAGCCCCATCCTAGTTCCAAAGATAGGGAAGAATAGAGAAAGAGCATGAGATCTGAAGTTGAGCCCACCACTTTATAATAACGAGTTACCATTTACTGAGCAGCTATCAGTACTGTGCGAGGAGCTCTATGTTCAGTATGTCATTTAATCCATACAACTCTGAGAGGTTCGTATTTCTAAGACGCAGTGATTCTATGCTATATTTTCATTTTGTGGAGTCAGGTAACCTTGATTACATTCACCATTCTATTCTCAATCTTCTAGTCTATAAAATGAGTTTGATTATACTACTTAATTCACAAGATGATACTACTCTATAAGCATCATGCTGCTTTACTTACATCAGCTGATTATGATTGAATCTGTTTGGATCAGAACATGGCTAGTTTCTAAAGGGTCTCAGGTGAGTCTACTGTGTATGCATGATTGAGAACTAGGGACATACAAAACCCCATTAATTCTTGCAGAAATTCTCTAAGATAGGTTTTGTGTCCATTTTATAGTAAAGAAACATATGCCCACAGATATTAACTAGCTTTCCCTGGTTAACGCATCTTGTAAATGACACATTTCTCAAGCAGAGGAGACAACCACTCTCACCAAATCAAGGGAGATGCTGAACCTAAAAGACAGAAGATTCCTACTTAACAATCGAGCCTCTTTCATTGACTCTGTATCCTCCAACCCTCTGTGGCCACCTCAGTTCTTTTTGATCTCTTCACCAATTCTGAACTACATAAATAACTGGTGGTAGTAACACTCAGCCTTACCGTGTATTTGTACATATGTTTATCAACGCTTCCCCATACATTTCCTAGTTCTCAAACCTGGTGACATGCAGGCAAATCATGGTAAGAGCCCTGGCTTGGGAGCCACATCCACCTGAGTTGGCCTCCTGCATATACTTATCTCTGTGGCCTTGACTAGTTTTTATTCCTCCCTCCCTCCCTCCCTCCCTCCCTCCCTTCCTTCCTTCCTTCCTTCGGTATGCGAGCCTCTTACTGTTGTGGCCTCTCCCGTTGCAGAGCACAGGCTCCGGACACGCAGGCTCAGGGGCCATGGCTCACGAGCCCAGCCGCTCCGCGGCATGTGGGATCTTCGCCGACCGGGTCACGAACCCGTGTTCCCTGCATCGGCAGGCGACTCTCAACCACTGTGCCACCAGGGAAGCCCCCATTTTATTTTTTGAATCTCAGTTTTGTGAGCATGAAATAGGGGAAAAAATAAAACCTGTACTTTAGAAACGTTATACTCAGTAAACATTATATTCAATAATTACCTATTAGTACACCCACCCTAACCAAATGAAGTGTGGGCCATCAGTAAACAGGTGGAAAGTAGTAGGTTGAATTAGACCTTTGAATTAGACACAAATACCCTAATATTTAGAGAATAGAAAAAATGAGTCAAAATCTAGCTAAGGCTGACACTTCCATCCCTCAGAACGTGTTTCCGGAAAGTTATTTACACATGAAACTCCAGCTTAACCACAGGAAATGTTGTACAGATCTTCTTCCACTTAGGGTTTCCTCCTGATAAACCCACCGTTAGGTGAAACTATCATAAGGGGAAAACGCATTTAATACACCTAACCTAGCAAACACTGTAGCTCAGCTTAGCTTACCTATAAGAGTACTTACTTTACCCTGCAGTTGGGCCAATTCATCTAACACAAAGCCTATTTTATACTAAAGTGTTGAATGTCTCATGCAATTTATTGAATACTGTACTGAAAGTGAAAAACAGAATGGTTGTATGGATACAGAGTGGTTCCACGTGTATTGGTTGTTTACCCTCCTGATCAAGTGGCTGACTGGGAGCTGGGGCTGGGTTTGCTGTCACAGCTCAGCATCTCCAGTGTACAGAGTACCTACTGCATATTGCTAGCCCAGGAAAAGATCAAAAATCAAAATTAGAAGTATGGCTTCTACTGAATGCTTATTGCTTTCGCACCATCATAAAGCGGAAAAATCCTAAGTTGGAATCTTCCCAAGTCTTCTAAGTCCGGCTGTCCCTACTCTATTTTTCCCACTCTGCCTCAAGTCCTTGCCCTGTGACCCGGTCCCTACCCCAAGCTCTGCTCTTCCACTTATGGGAGGAGTTCCGGATTTCATTTTACAGCGGATGGGTTTACGAGGGGAGGGTAAATCAGAGAGGCTCCACCCATCACACTGGTGGCCTAGGGGTGGGCGCACCCCATTCCCCTCCCTCTCGGACCTGCAAGGAGGTGGGCTGGCCGCGAAGGGAGGGCCCTGTCCCCTGTCCCTTTAAGGAGGAGGGACGAGCACCGCTGAGAGAGCCTGCATTGCCCCGACCCGTCAGCGGCCTCACCACACAGCAGCTGCAGCCACAGCTCCGGTCGCCCCTCGCTTAGCAGAGTCCGCTCGGGCCCCAGGAAGCTAGTCGCCACCATGGTGAAGATCGTGACCGTTAAGACCAAGGCGTACCAAGACCAGAAGCCGGGCACGAGCGGGCTGCGGAAGCGGGTGAAGGTGTTTCAGAGCAGCGCCAACTATGCCGAGAATTTCATCCAGAGTATCATCTCCACCGTGGAGACGGCAAAGCGGCAGGAGGCCACCCTGGTGGTGGGCGGTGACGGCAGGTTCTACATGAAGGAGGCCATCCAGCTCATCGTCCGCATCGCCGCCGCCAACGGGGTAAGGGACGCGCCCGCTCCTCGGTCGCCCCCGTCGCCCGCCCGCCTTCTGCCTCACTCTTGCGGGGCCACTTCCGCGCGCGCCGCTTCAGTCTCCACCCCCACAATTCTCTGCGCTCGCTCTTCCTGGCCTAGCGGGCCGGGCAGAGGTGGCCCAGGGCCGGACAGTGGCCACGGGGCACCGCAGAGCTGCTCTTCTGCCAGCTCCTCCCATCCCTCGTCTCCCCCCCGCCCCCGCGGGCGGGGGGGCGCGAGGCGAAGGGCAGGGCTTGACCTTGGGAGGCCCGCCCCTCCGCCTCCTGCGCCTCCCTTCTCTCTCCTCCTCCCTCCCTCCCCTCCCCCCCGCCGCCGTCCAGGCCTCTGACCTTTACGTTAACCTTTTCTGCCGGTGAAGATGCAGTTACGGAGCAGAGTGCAGTCGCCTTAACCGGGAAAGGTTAGAGGTCACCGCCTTGCTCAGAACCCCTTTGCATCCCGCCGGGTTGCCTGCTATTCTCGTCCGGGACTGGCGCTTCCCGCTGGCTGCGAGCTCAAGGCTTTGGGCACCCGCCCCGCTGGTGGTCAAGCGCTCAGTTCTGAGGAGGCGGTCGCAAAGTCCCTTTCCCCGTCCCCTAAGTTTGCTGGGACGGAGCTTCTGCCTCTGCCCTGGAGCGGCCTGGTTGCTGGGGGGGCAGGCTTTTGAAAACGGTAGTCTTTGCTCGTTGTTGCTACTGGATCTGTTCCACCGAGGGGGCTGGAGCTGAATTTCCATTAGAACAGAAACCACCTACCCAAGGGCGCTCTTGTGTAAGCAGTCGTGGCAGGCCAGGAAATTAACGCAATACCTTGGTTCTGCCACCACAGGTAAGGAACGTTAAATGAGTTAATGGGGCAGGTCCACTTAGGTGAAACCTTGAAGTAGACTTTTCAGTCAACCTGGTACGTTTGCGAAAATGCGGCTTTATAAAATAGGTAAATTGGGGTAATTGTTTACTCTTATAAAAAAGTTTTCTAACGAGTTTTTTTTTAAGTTTTCTTTTTTCTTTCTATATTTAACATAAGATTTGACTTACACTCACCTCTTCTGGAACTCAGTAATATTTAGTAATATTTTTATCCATTTTAGCAGTACTTTATTTCTCTTATTAACATATTGAGTGCCATTTTGCCAAGCCCTGTGAAAAATGCTTCCCTGCAGTATCTCATTTATCCTCCTGTAGCCTTATGAGGTAGATGCTATTATGGGCATCTTCAAGATGCCAATTAGAAAACTGAAGCTTAGGCAGGTTCAACAGGAACTCTAATGGCAGCACTGAGAATCTAGTATACACCTGCTAGTTCCAAGGACTTGAACAGTTTCTGGGAATGAAGAGACCCTGAGTCTAAAGATATATTTTCCAGCTGTCTCTCAAATCTAAACTGGGAACAATCTACATCTGCCTCTCTGGGTCAAACATTTATAAGCATCGGTGAGAGAAGATTGTCTGGATTTGTTTTCTTTATAATCCTGAGTTTTCAGACAACCTCACATTCCCTTGAAAGAAGAACGAAGAATGAACAAGACCTGTATCCCAGTACAGCTCTTGTTCATTTCCCTGTTATCACCTGTGTTGAATTTGCATTTCTTCAGCAAATACTGAGCCTATACTATGTCAGAGAAATGGGTGGAATAAAAAGATGATTTAGAAGCAAGATTTGTCCTTAAGGGGCTTACAGCATCGTGGGAATTTAAGGGGTCCAACTGGAAAACTGTCCATTTGAGAGTAGCGTGGGGTGAAAGAAAAGAATTGGTTAAGACTAAAAATATATGTTCTTAAAACCTCTTCACCCTTTTGCTTCTACCCTGTTGCTTTCCCCGCCCCCTTTTAGCCAATCTTTGTAAAGGTTGTGTGCATTCACCATCACAGATTTCTTAACTCCCGTTCACTCACCGCCTTACTGCAGTCTGGCTTCTGTTTATTCCACCACTCCACTGACGTTGCTCTTGCCAAGGTTACTGATGACTTCTGGTTGCTAAATCCATTGCACACTGTTTAGGCCTTATCTTATCTGACCTGCCTGTTGCATTTGGCACTGCTGACTTCGTACTCATTAAAAATTCTCATTCCCTTGCCTTGGTCACTGTCTCCCGATTCTACTCACACTTTTTGAGAGTTCCTTCATGGGCTGCTTACTCTACCCACATCCTAGCTATTCCCTAGGTTTCCATCCTCAGCTCACTGTTCTCTGATTTGATTCTCTCTCTCTCTCATCCCTCACCAGGGATTTAAATATGCTGCTCTTTCTCTTCTGGTGCAATCCAGATAGCATCTTCAGAAAGCGTTTCCCGGGAGCCCCTGTCTGCCACTCTTCTCCCTTAACTGACCTTTCCCCATAGATACCGCTAGGATAGATGAAATTGTCAGTTTACATGTGACACTCCCTCGTACCTAAGGCAATGCAGCATTCAATGAATCCTTGTTCTGTTGCCCTGAATTATGAAGTATATGGAAAATACTTCAAGTATATTCCAGCACTTAAAGCCAGCATATAGTTTATGACCCATACATTTATTCTCATTAAACATTTATTATGTGCTTACTTCTTATCAGTCATTGCACTTAGTACTTGGGATATAATACATTCCTGCCCTCAGTAAGTACATAGCCTAGAAGGGGAGGTAGACAGGAATAAGCAGACAGCACAGTGTGTTAGGTGTTGTGAGGGAGTTATGTGCCAGATGCTGAAGGGACAAGAGCATGGCAGGCTGTACTTGGGCGCGGAAGGGGAAGCGAAAAAGTTTTCACAGAGGGGTGGTAGCAGGATTGAGGCTTACAGGATGAGTTGGAGTTTCTAAGATGGATTTGTTGGGGGAGGAATTCTAGGCAGAAAGAATAAAAATCATAGGAGTTGGGGACAGTTCTCTTGGGCAAGTTATTCAATTTCTGATCCTTTTTCCCCCTTGTCTGTGAAGACAGGAAATGATAATATGCACGCAGTGAGGCTCTTGTGAGGATTAAATGAAACAACATATTTAAAAGTGCCTGGCAGCCCCTTTTCACCTGGAAACTGTTTGAATGACACTTGTAGGGAAACCTCAGGATGAGCCTGAGGGCAGGACTTTCTGTTATCAATGTTCTGCTAATATAGGGACACTAAGTTAATCATACCCAGCCTGAGGCACATATTAATGCCCACACCCCATAGATCTCAGCGTTGTCTCCTACCTTCCTCTTACCCTCCATGGCCCCAACCAAAATAGAGTGATACCTTGTTAGTCAGAACCCAATTGGGTACAAGTGACAAAAACTTAGATTAGCCCAAGCGAAAAAGGAGGGAATTTGGGATACCTTCCAAATGCTCATTTACTGCTTAAAGCTTTACCCAGACTGGAGAGGGGGAAGGGTAAGCTGGGACGAAGTGAGAGAATGGCATTGACATATACACACTACCAAATGTAAAACAGATAGCTAGTGGGAAGCAGCCGCATAGCACAGGGAGATCAGCTTTGTGACCACCTAGAGGGGTGGGATAGGGAGGGTGGGAGGGAGACACAAGAGGGAGGCGATATGGGGATATATGTATACATATAGCTGATTCACTTTGTTATAAAGCAGAAACGAACACAACAATGTAGAGCAATTATACTCCAATAAAGATGTTAAAAAAAAAAACCTTTACCCAGACTGAGAGTGTCCTCAGCCACTCCCTGCGGGAATCTAGTATTTGGAACACAGTCCTGGCATATCTGTGTTTGCTACTGTGTAACATCTCTTGCATTCCAGGAACAGAGGGGGCAATTCCCAGTCTCTTTTCCTGACTCTGTGAGTGTGGGCCAGGGACGCCTGAAATGTTTGCTGTAGTGAGAAAATAAAGCAGTATGTGTGGAAGTATCTCGTAAAATATAAAACATGAGGGGTTTTTAGTGTGGTTGCTTCCTGTAGAGCGTGAAACAATAGAGTTGGAGGATGGGGCTCTCTCCAACCAGCCTCTTCAACCTACTTCTTCAACGTGCTCTACTCTCTCACATCTGGTTCCACCTGGAGCGTTCTTCTCGCCCCTTCACCTTCAGGTCTGGGTTTAGTTGGCACTTCTCTGCTCCCAATCCCTGAATCAGGTGCACCACTTTTCTGCTCTCGTAGCCTGTCTTGCTCACCTCCATAACAGCGCTGACTGCATCTTATAGTGGTTGTTGGGTTGCTTGTCTGTAACCCACCTGGCCTCCAACACAAACCTTCTTGACTGTAGGTCTCAAGTGGATGAAGCCTGGGCTTGTCTTGTTCTCTGCTTTATCCCAGGAGACCATTCAGATGAACTGCGAGTTCATCTTGAGCTCCCGCCAGTGTTTGTGGTCCTCACGCTGGTTGGTTTGGCCCCAGAATGGCTACTCACCCTGCTGATTAAGCCCGTGGGACTCACACAATGTAGTGACCATTTCAGCTCACTCTTTAGCAACACAGGTGTTTGTAAGCATATTAGAGCTCAGTATAAGAGACTAATATTTGGGCTTCCCTGGTGGCACAGTGGTTGAGAGTCCGCCTGCCGATGCAGGGGACGCGGGTTCGTGCCCCGGTCCGGGAGGATCCCACATGCCGCGGAGCGGCTGGGCCCGTGAGCCATGGCCGCTGAGCCTGCGCGTCCGGAGCCTGTGCTCCGCAACGGGAGTGGCCAGAACAGTGAGAGGCCCGAGTACCGCAAAAAAAAAAAAAAAAAAAAAAAAAAAATTACTAATATTTATTCAGAATCAAATCCTTACCCCCAGATCCTACCATGTGGTGACTCAGGAGGAAAGTTACCCCAAATCCTACCCCCAAATCCTTATCCCCAAATCCCACCAGGCAGTGTGACCTGGGAGGAAAGTACTCCTTGGGCAGAATCATTCACACTCAACAGCAGGCAAAAACAGATTCAGTTGTCAGTTGCCAAAATGAGCCGTACGGTATAATCTGTAGGAAAACAGGATCTCACCCTCCCTGTATGCCACTAACAGCAGTTTAAAAGGAAGAGGCCAAACTTAACCCTGGGAAGATTTTTATAATGTATGGATAGTCATATCAACCCTGGGGTGGTGGAAATTGATATTTCCCAATATCATTCTGGGCCCTCTTGCAATCTCACATGACTCTTTTGTATATTAAAAGCTCTGAAAGTCCTACTTAACATTGCCCAATCCAGTTTTCCCAAGCTTTTAAGTAAGATATAACAATCCCTGAAACTGCTTGCTTTGGGATATACTTATTTATGGAAACGATCAACTGGATGAAATATCAGAAGACCAGAGTCCTGATTCCAGCTCCACCATTTCTAGCAGGTTGGACAAGTCAATCAAGTCTTTCTGTACCACCACCTACCTGTCACGTTTCTTCTTTTCAGAAACACTTTGGGGCACTCATGAAGAGGAAAAAGGGAAGAAATTGTTTCCAGTACGAAAACGTAGTGTTCAAAGTGTTTCAGCCTCATTGGCCTGAGCTGATTGACATTCCTCACTGTATTTATTCAGGGCTTCATTCACCTTTTCTATCTTGTGCCTCAGGGACTCATCTGAATGGTGACTGGGATAAGCATTGGGAAGGGAGACTTCCAACAGTTGAAGTTAAAAAAGCAACAAAACCCTGAGGCAAAGGCAGCCCCTTTTCACCCTTTCCAAACATCCCCCCCACCCCTAGGGCTACCCCGTTTGTGGTCCATCCCGTTTGAGGACACCAGGTAAGAAAACTCTTCTCCAAATTCTCCCAACTGAAGGTAAGCCCTCGATTACTTGGCACACTCAGGAGCCATTTAAAATTTTTTTTTATTTTTTAATTTGTGTGTGTGTGTGTGTGTGTGTGTTTTCACATCTTTATTGGAGTATAAATGCTTTACAATGTCGTGTTAGTTTCTGCTGTATAACAGAGTGAATCAGCTATATGCATACGTATATCCCCATATCTCCTCCCTCTCGCATCTCCCTCCCACCTTCCCTATCCCATCCCTTTAGGGGGTCACAAAGCACCGAGCTGATCTCCCTGTGTTATCCCTGTGCTATGCGGCTGCTTCCCACTAGCCATCCACTTTACATTTGGTAGTGTATATACGTCAGTGCTTCAGTAGCCATTTTTAAAAGGTGATTCCCCACTTTAACCACAGCTCCAATGGCCACAGAATGACTGGGTATGTCTGTGTCAAGTTCAAGGAAATTTAAGGGAGAATGAATGGATCATAGAAACTTGCCTGCTTAACTTTCTTAGAGGTGTAGCCCACTCAAATCATTCTTCTGAAAGCTTTTCTGAAGTCTGAAGGGGTCCAGAATACATCACTGTGGCATAAAAACTATTTCGAGCTGAAGGCCTTTGAGAATAGGCATTTTTCTGAACCCCTTTCTCTGCCTAAAAGCAGAGCCTCCTCAGTTGTCATAAATCCCGTCCCTGGGAGAGAGTTTCTGGAAACCAAGGAAAATTGACTCAGCACCACACCTAAACAGACATTATCACAAAATTATAATATCCCCTACCCATTCCTTTAAGGCCCCATTTATCTTTCCTAAAAGTCCTTTGTTTCTCCAACACTGATAACCACAGTGAAAGTTCTCACCTAGATGGAGTTTAGAAGCCTGAAAACATTAGCTTTTAGTTTTTGGCCTCTATGCTTTGTCCCTCCCCTGATTTCTCTGTCACTGATGGTCACTTTAAGACAGTAGGAAAAGCTAGGCTGGGTAAGAAGACAGTATCCTTAATGGGTTATTTGCTGGTAGGCTAGTTCCCACTGTGTGGCAGAGAATCTCGGGAAAGATTTAAGCCTTTTCTGCTACACCTGCTGCTTCATGGGTAGCTGCTTTAGCGTAGGTATACAAATGATCTTCATCTCAACTCTGCAGTGTACAAATTACTGGACTTGGGCAACATGGTGTACAAGCCACAAAGAAAACTTTCCTTAGCAGAACCATCACCTCCATTTCTGCTTGCAGGATGCCTAGTCCTTGCCTGAGCTCCTCTCTGTATTGTGGCAAGAAGCAGCCAACAAACACTCCTGTTCTGAATTCTCCTAACCATTTGCCTAGAGCTACAGGTTTGGTTGGCCCGTGGTCTGCCTTCCAGGGTAGTGGTGGTAAAAATTTTGCCATGGCCATAAAAAGTATGCCAATGCTGCATACTTTAGATTCTGTTTTGGTACAGAACACCAAATTTTATCATTAGTTAAAACGTAGGTTTTGGCTGCTATAGCAGAGTTCTAAAATAAGTTACTTAAAATAAAAGTTCATAGTAATAGGTTCAAGAGTATTACCCTTTCTGTAATAGACTGGGTGTGGGCAGTCCAGGCCTAGGGTCGGGGCTCCACTGTGTCAGAGGATGCATGTTTTTCTTTTGTTGCTCAGCCTTCCCCAGTGAATTGCCCTTATCTGCATAGTCCAACGTGGCTGCCTACCACCATATGGTCATTCCAGCCAACAGGAAGGGGAGAAAGAGGGAGGAAGGCACACCTTTCTCAGAGGCTGCATGTAATCGATTTCACTCCTGTTCCATTGGCTGAAACTTAGGCTAAGGCCTCCTCAAGCAGCAAGGGAGGCTGGGAAATACAGGTATGCCTCATTTTATTGCACTTTGCTTTTTTGCACTTCACGGATACTGTATTTTTTGCAAATTGAAGATTTGTGGCAACTCTGTGACGAGTTTTTTTCCAGCAACATTTGCTCATTTCATGTCTTTGTGTCAAATTTTGGTAATTCTCGCAATATTTCCAACTTTTTCATCATTATTATATTTGTTATGTGATCAATGATCTTTGAAGTTGCTAGTGCAAAAAGATGATAACTCACTGAAGGCTCAGATGATGCTTAACATTTTATTTTACCAATAAAATATTTTAAAATTAAGGTATATACAATTTTTTTAGACATGATGCTATTGTACACTAAACAGACTGCAGAATAATGTAAACATAACTTTTATATGCACTGAGAAGCCAAAAAATTCGTATGACTTGCTTTATTGTGATATTCACTTTATTGCAGTTGTCTGGAACTGCAATATCTCTGAGGTATGCCTATATCGATGTTATTCTGGGTACTATGTGTTAGGCTAAATATTGGGGGTGTCAGTCTAAATGAAGGGGAGTATTAATCTTGGGGAATACCCCACGGTCCTCATTATCATAAACATGCTTTCCAAATTTAGTGAAAACCACTCAGTCATTTTCAAGTGATAGATTTACAGAGGGAACATAAAGACCTAATTTTATATCGGTACCTAGATTTTTTAAAAAGACCTTGACTATCATTTATTCCAACTACAGGCTTAGAAAGGAACCTAGGCAACAATCATTCTCATTGTGGAGGACTTTTAAAATAAAACTATTTTATTGAGATATAATTCACACACCACACAATTTATCCATTTAAAGTGTACAACTCAGTATTTTTTAGTGTATTTACAGAGTTATGCAACCATCACCACAATCTGATTTTAAAATATTTCCATCACCCTAAAAGAAGCCCTGTGCATTAACAGTCAATCCTTCTTGCTCCCCTACACCTTCAGCCCTAAGCAGCCACTAACTCTACCTTAGGCCTCTATAAATTTGTATGGGTGGATTTTACACAGACTGAATGTCCAGTTTTGCTTGCCAGGCAGAAGAAATTATATTTGGCAGGCGAAGCCCTGGGAACGTGAGAAGCAAAGGCAAAGGGTCCGCCTCCAGAACAGGGATTAGTGTCCTGGGCTTCTGTGCACATTGTCCGAGCATTGGAGATACAGGATCAAAATAATGTCCTCATTCTCAAGGAGCCTCTAGTTGAAGGAGGTAGATTGACACAAAAACAGACAATCACCACTAAGTTTTATAAGTGCTAATACCTGAGGGAAAAGAGATGGCTGTGGACGCTCAGAGCCGGGATGCCTGCCCCAGCTTGAGGCGGGGGTTATGTGTGGGAGGGGGTAGTGTGTCCAACGAAGACTTTCTGCAGGAGATGAGTCTATTTTTCTCAGCACACTCCTTGTCCAAAGCCAACCAGGCTGTCAAAAAAAGGAGGAGAAATTTCTCCAGGAGAATAGCTTCTTCATTTTCATGAGTGTAAGCAATCAGATTTCTTTTTTTTTACAAACATATTTGAACTTATATATCCAAATTAGTATTGTACCCTGCCAAATCACCACTCTGGGAATCATACACTTATTCCAGTGATGCATCTAGTGCTCAAAGCATTTTGAAACTCCTCTACGGGAATTATTTTTCAGCTAGTCCGTTTATGGGTCACCTAGGGGAACCAGTCACATTATTTTATAGTCATGCCTCATTTTTCACCTAAAATGATATAACGAGATTTGATTACCCACTTTATTCATTAGACATGGCTCCAACCAATTTTCTTCTCTTTCCAAAGTTCACATCTATTCTCAAAGGATGAAACTTGTTAAGACTGAAGACTTTCAAAGAAAGTACCACAGACGGTAAAAACAGCTGCCTGAAAAAGAGTTCCAGAAATGTTAGTGCAATGTCAGCATTGTTTGAATACATACGTTGCTACCCAGGGTGTTTTGAAGGAGATAATATTAATTTAGATGAAAATACTCTGGTATAACTGTTGAAAATGAGTTACATTTTATACTGTTCAAGCACACTGCCCTGTCGAGAAGGTCTTAGAAGACAGTTCATGCTGAGGGAGATTCTGGCATTCTGCTTTCCTTCTGCAGTTTACCGCAGTGGGCTGGGGATCCAGTTCTCGTCCATCCTGGTAAGCATCTCAACATGCTTTGGTGCATTTAGAAATTGTACACAGTAGAAAGTTTTGTGAAAGCCCAAGTAGACAAAATGACCCTGACCTTGGAAGGCAGTACTATCAGCTCAAAGCCACGAAAACCAGAAACCTAGATGTTAAGCCTGTGTCCACCTCAACTCTGAGAGATCATCCCATGATTGCAAAGAGGCCAGAAAATGGAGCTGGGTTGGCATAACTGGGTGGGGATGGGGAAAGATCTTTTGCTTTGGTAATAAAACTATTATGTTACGCTGCCCCATGGGGACTTTGAAAGAAATGCGTTCTGTGGAGCCAAATGAAATCCATTTAAAAATGAAGCAAAAGGGAAATAAGCGTAGGAAACTCAGATGGAATTGGGAGTGAGGTTGCCTCCTGTCACAAAAGACAGCTGCCTCTCTGGGTTGGGCCATGCAGTTGGCGCCAAGCCCTCTGAGGTCAAATTCACTAGAAACATGCTTATCACACAGTTCACCATAGCCTTTCACCGTGTAAGTAGATTTGGTATAAAGAGAGTAAAAATATCTGCCTTAACGATTAATGTGAGAACAAAGTAAAATTTGTGAAGCACTCACCATAGTGCCTGACACTGGAAGTATGTAGCTAGCAAACAGAAGATTCTGTTGATTCTAATGATTATTATGATTATTCCAAACTCTGAAGCCAGTGGAGGGGCAGAGGGGAAGGTCTTCTATGTCTGTCACCTCCACTGCCTACATGTCCTATCCTGTCTCTGTCCATACGTTGTCCCTTGAATTTGATCTGTGAGGCAGAGGTTCACAGTTGCTCTAAGTGTCAGTCACAAGGCCGTTGATTTGAGGCCTTCACCTTACTGGAGTCATGAGCTAGCAGTGCATAGTTGAAGATGGGTATTTTGGGATGGATCTGTGGCATGGTTACCTGGCCCAGGCCACTGTCATGCTACAGATGGGAAGCTGCACGAAATGCGTGCAGGCATTACTGTGCACCTCCTGGACCACATGTATTTTCTCATTCAACAAGCATTGCTGAGCACTCTTTAAGTGCCAGGCACTGTGTGAGATAGTTGCAGGTACAAAGATAAATAAGACAAAATCTTCATTCTCATACCAGGATTCATGCTGGTAGAGGAGAATCCATAAGTAGTTACAAAAATATGGTGTGAATACTAGTGTATTAGTTTCCTGTTGCTGCTGTGATAAATGACTCCAAACTGGGTGGCTTAAAACTACAGAAATTTATTTTCTTACTGTTCTGGAGACGAGAAGTCTGAAATCAAGGTGTTGGCAGGGTTGCACTCCCTCTGAATCTCCAGGGGAGAAGTTCAGGGAATCAAAGGATCACAGAATCACTCAACCCAACCTTGAAGGGGAAGGAAAGAATGAGGATGTTTTCTCTGCCCAGACAAGGTGTTTTTTGAGGCAAGTGCAGGATGATGAAGAGGAATCAGGGAGACCTTAGCCGAGAGTGAAGTGAGGGTGGAGGCAGGGCACAGTAGCTGCTTTAATGCATATACCTAATACCGTTGTTGTCCTATTTAAAACTATACTAATGGTAATAATTGACGAGAAGATTCCAGTGCTCCATAATCCACACTGCTTCTGTAGACTTCTGACATAATGTCAAACGGAAGACAGGCCACTTGGTGGCTCCTTGCATCTTACCAGATAACTTTAGTTCATAGTGATGGGTTAGAATTGAAGATTTTGGTTCAAATCTCAGTTGTACCATTTACTGTGCAATATCATGTATTCTGCTTAACTGATATAAATCTCAGGTTTCACACTTGTAAAATGGAATCGATTCTAGCATCTGCCCTATTGGAGAGTTTTATGAGAATTAATTTAAATAATGGGCATACAAAGGTTTGGAGGACTCTAAGGTGCAGTCATTGGTGCAGAGAACTCCAATCTCCGTCTCTGTCTTCACTGGCTTTCTTCCCTATGTGTCTGTCTCTGAATCTCCCTCTCCTTATAAAGACACCAGTGATTGGATTTATGGCCCATTCTAATCCAGTATGACCTCGTCTTAATTTGATCGCATCTGCAAAGACGCTTTTTCCAAATAAGGTCACATTCACAGGTATCTGGGGTTCAGAATTTAACATATCTTTTTTTTTTTTTGGTGGGATGCTCAGTTCAACACACAACACCTGTGCTCTGTCTACCAAGTGCAGTGGGTTGTACAGGCATCAAAACTCATATACTTTGCACTTGCCCAGTATCCCGATGAGAGTCACCTGGAATCTATTTCCTCTTAATTTTTTCCAAGTTCAAATGCACTTGATCATCCAAAGGAGCCATACAGCCTAAGCACCAGCTTTGGCGTTAAAACTGGCGTCGAAGCCTGCCTTCCAGTTTATTAGTTGTGAGGCTTTGAGCGAGTCATTTATTCCCTAAGCCTCAGTTTCCTCATCTGTAAAATGGGGATTGTGAGGATACCTATATCGCAGGGTTGTTATTAAATAAACCTGCCTGAGAACCTACATGTAATCCTGTGTACCATGATAAGCCCTTTACATGATCTCCTTTTATCCTGTCAACAACTCTTAAGAAGTTGGTATTTAGACCTCTGTTTTACTGATGAGGAAATAGAGGGTAAGTGATTTGCCCAAGATCACCAAGATACTAAAAATTATCAAGAGTAAGGATGCAGGGCTTCCCTGGTGGCGCAGTGGTTGAGAGTCCGCCTGCCGATGCAGGGGACACGGGTTCGTGCCCCGGTCCGGGAAGATCCCACATGCTGCGGAGCGGCTGGGCCCGTGAGCCATGGCCGCTGAGCCTGCGCGTCCGGAGCCTGTGCTCCACAACAGGAGAGGCCACAATAGTGAGAGGCCCACGTACCACCAAAAAAAAAAAAACTAAAACAAAGAGTAAGGATGCAAACCTAGATTTCCACTATGCTGAATTCCTCAAGGTAAACATTTTTAATAGTTATCTAGAGCTGTAGTCTAGGGGGTTCCCGAATCTTTTATGTTGTGGTGCAACTTTTGATTTTCCTAAAGCCTTGTTCTCACTTAAATCTTAAAACCCAGTGAGAGTGTCCTGCCTCTGCCCACTTGGGCTACTGTTTATCCCAGGAATTCCCATAAATGGTGTAGAGTGGGAAAATGACCACATCTCTTTAGATCGCTGTTTTAAAAGCTATTGCAGGGCTTCCCTGGTGGCGCAGTGGTTGAGAGTCCGCCTGCCGACGCAGGGGACACGGGTTCGTGCCCCGGTCCGGGAAGATCCCACATGCCGCGGAGCGGCTGGGCCCGTGAGCCATGGCCGCTGAGCCTGCACGTCCGGAGCCTGTGCTCCGCAACGGGAGAGGCCACAACAGTGAGAGGCCCGCGTACCGCTAAAAAAAAAAAAAAAAAAAAGCTATTGCATATTGTGTATTTGCCACATAATACAGTAAGAGGCAACACGGCATGATGGTTAAGAGGGTGGGTTCTGGAGCCAGATACCCTGGGTTCAAAACCCATCTCCACAATTTCCCAGCTATTTGACCTTGGGCAGATGACATAACCAGTGTTCTTATACCTAAGATAGGGGCTGAGAATAATAGTATTGATCTCATAGGGTTGTTATAAAGATTAAGTGGGTTAATGCTTGTAAAGGTCTTGGAACACTGCCCAGCACATCGTCACCTACTGCAATTATCTCCTACTGTACAACAGCCTTTAAAGCAGTGTCGTTGTCCCTGTTTTACAAATAAGAAAAATGAGACCAGAAAGGCCATACACAGCCAGAAGCTGGCAAAGGCAGGATTCGGACCCAGGCCTGTCTGAAGTCCTCTGGTTAGAGCAGGGACTGTAGATTCCCCTTCCTCCACCTTTACCCTGGCCCATCGTAGGTGTTTAATCTATCCCACAGGCCAACCCAGAGCATTGATTCTCTCCTGCCTGGGCCCACGTGCTTTAGAGATCAGGGGTTGTGTTAGAAGGATGGGATCAGTCCTTCTCAGTATCTCTATTTTGGTAGTTTATATAACATTTACTGAGTGGCTACTCTACAGGCTGGCATTGTGATAAGCACTTTACACGCCTTTCCTCATTTGCTGTCAGAACCTTTAAAGGAAGTTTTACTATCCCCATTTTACAGAAACTCAGACTCACAAAGACCCCATAGAAAAAGATGTCCCCTCTCTGTGGCCACCTTCATTCAGTTTCTTTACAGCTGGACATCCTAGTTTGGCCAGACCGTGCAATTGGAAAAATCCTTAGTGAGGAGACAGAATAATGTAACGTCTCTTCTTCTTAAAAGTCAAGAAATCTGGCACATTTTAATTATTTGACAGAGGGCCAATCACTGTCTGCCACAGAATTCCAAGGGACTTGATTCTCATTGTATTCCAGGTGAATGGTACCCCCCGAGAGTTGTGTAATGCTGCTCCAGGCAGGTAGCCCACCCATTCTGAGGCTGTAGGAAATCTTGCTTGTGATTCCATTTTCTAACACAAGAGGGAAGCATACAGCTATGAATGATTTGAAATAAAGCAATTCTTTATAGATAGACCTCTTTTTACCAAAGGATTTTAATACATAGTTCCTGGTAATAGCCAGAATATGGGACAATATTCTGCTAACTCCAAATGATTGTTCTTCACGGATTTAAACGAAAAAAAATTTAAGGATGCTCCAAAAAGGAAATAAGATAAAAATACATATAAAAATTTTATATAAACCATATTCATTGTTTTTTTAGGTCAGAATGCTTGAATATTGGTGATTTCTTATTAAACAGGAGTCTTCTTGACATGTGCATTTTGTATGAAAGTAATTCCTAAGCCTTGAGCATCTTCAAGTTGGAGAGACTGTTTTTAGATTTAACCATACAAGCTAAGAATGGTATTTGTGGAGTGGGCAATGCCTTCCAAAAATTTTCTCTCTCCTCTGAACACTCAGAGCACCCTTGCAAGCTCCCAGATTTTACTCCTTTAAAAATGATTTATTGACTTATTAATCTCTCCTTTTAGATCAGGAGTTTGACAACTTGAGTCTGTCATCTTCCCGTGGTGCACAGTGCCTGATGATCTGAATGGAAAAAGTCAGTTTACATAGTTACTGTTGGACATATGGGTGTAAGCAGAGGGCCAACAGACTGGCAGATGCTCAAGGATGTACACGCTCCTAGGCAGCGGTTTTGTTTATTTTTAACTTCAAAATATGCTTCAGGAGTATTTTTTGAGCCTGGGATTCTGTACAACTCTAAGCAAACCATTTGGTCCTTGTAATTCTTCTGGCCTTGTACCTTTATAGTTTAATGTAGTTTCTCCTTTTCTTTAAAGGACACTTCCTAACTCTATTAAAACATATGTACTCATAGATAGCTATTAAACGCAGCTACATATTTTCAGATTGGTTCAGGGTAGTCATAAAAGCTAACTCTTATGTAGGACTCACAGGGCACTAGAACCAGCCAGTGCTAAGCTCTTTATACTTATTAACTCATTGTACCTTTATACAACAAACCTGTGCTGTAGGTACTATATCTTTCTTTTCTTAACTCTCTTTAAGAGATGCATTTTTTAAAAAATTGAGGTATAATCAACATATAACATTGTGTTAGTTTCAGGTGTACAAGCTAATGATTCTAGATTGCAATACTATGAAATGATCGCCACAGTAAGTCTAAGGAGGTGCTGTTATCAGTCCCCGTTTCAAAGATGAGAAAATGGGGGCGCCGAGAGGTTAAATACTTTGCCCAAGGTCTCCTTGCTGTTGGCTGAGGTTGCTCAAAGTGTGAAGGCAGGAGGTTTCTTTTCTTCCTCTTCTTGCCTGGATGGGACAGCAGGTGGAGCCTGCCTCAGAGCTGGCAAATGGAGGCCATGCACTGCAGAGCCCTGCTCAACACACTGAAGCGTGCAAGTGTGGCAAGTAATAGAAACCCAGTCTGACACACTGAGCCTCTAAGAGGACTGTATCGTAAGGCCAGAGGGTCTCCTGAAAGCCAAGGGCAGGGTGGGCACTTGGGCCTCACAAGAGCCTGAGGCAAGAGGAGCCCAGGCAGCTAGCCTCTGTCTCTCCTCTCTGTTTATCTCAGCACATCTGCTTCATTTTCCTCTCTCTGCTGACTCCATTGTCAGTGTAAGTTGGTGCGGGGTGTGTGTGTGTGTGTGTGTGTGTGTGTGTGTGTGTGTGTGTGAGAGAGAGATCTTAGCTATATACTCAAACTCCTATGAATATTTCAAGTTTATAAATCAAATGTTTATTTACTTTTTACAGCCTTTGTCTAACAAGCAAAACTTTGAAAATATTCCCATTGTTCTCATATAATCTAATAATGATAATAGCAGATACTTGTGTAGGGTACCTTATGCCAGCAATGGTTTTAGAATTTTCTGTATATTACTTCATTCAGTCATGACTGCAACAATAAGTGAGATAGGGGGACTGTTGTTCTCCCCATTTTTACAGATGGGCAATGTAAGCCCAAAGAGGTTAAGTAACTTGTCTGAGGTCACACAGCCAGTGACTGGCAGAACTAGGTTCCAACTCTTGTCAGTCTGGCCTTAGAATCCATTCCCTGAAATATTGCAGTAAACGCTCTGCATCTGATGATTTAAACATATAAGTATGGTGCATTCAAAGTTTTCTTGAATGATCCAATAATGTGTATAACTTTTATAAAATTCTCTTACTTGAAATCATAAGTCAAAATAAGTTACTCACCTATATCTTATAAATTGGAATCACAGGGCCGGTCTATTAGATAAACCAATATCCCAGAGTCTCTTAATATACTTAAATATAGATTTTCTCCCAAGCTTATTGCAAAAATATTAATACTATGATTTATTATCTCTCTACTACGAGTTTGATTTACTTCATGTCTACACTTAATTCTAAATCTTTTTATGTTAAGAAGTGCCCAATCCCTGACTTTAAACTATATCACAAAACTACAGTAATCAAGACAGTATGGTACTGGTACAAAAACAGAAATATAGATCAATGGTACAGGATAGAATACCCAGAGATAAACCCACACACATATGGTCACCTAATTTATGACAAGGGAGGCAAGAACATACAGTGGAGAAAGGACAGCCTCTTCAGTAAGTGGTGCTGGGAAAACTGGACAGTTACATGTAAAAGAATGAAATTAGAATGGTACCTAACAACATACACAAAAATAAACTCCAAATGGATTAAAGAGCTAAATGTAAGACCAGACACTATAAAACTCTTAGAGGAAAACATAGGAAAAACACTCTGACATAAACTACAGCAATATCTTTTTTGACCCACCTCCTAGACAAAGGGAAATAAAAACAAAAATAAACAAATGGGACCTAATGAAACGTAAAAGCTTTTGCACAGCAAAGGAAACCATAAACAAGAGAAAAAGACAAACCTCAGAATGGGAGAAAATATTTGCAAATGAAACAACAGACAAAGGATTAATCTCCAAAATATACAAACAGCTCATGGAGCTCAATATCAAAAAAACAAACAATCCAATTAAAAAATGGGCAGAAGACCTAAATAGACATTTCACCAAGGAAGACATACAGGTGGCCAAGAGGCACATGAAAATATGCTCACCATCACTAATTATTAGAGAAATGCAAATGAAAGCTACAATGAGGTATCACCTCTTGCCAGTCAGAATGGCTATTATCAAAAAATCTAGAAACAAGAAATGCTGGAAAGGGTGTGGTGAAAAGGGAACCCTCCTGCACTGTTGGTGGGAATGTAAATAGATACAACCACTATGGAAAACAGTATGGAGGTTCGTTAAAAAACTAAAAATAGAACTACCATATGACCCAGCAATCCCACTACTGGGCATATACCCTGAGAAAACCATAATTCAAAAAGAGACATGTACCACAACGTTCATTGAAGCTCTATTTACAATAGCCAGGACATGGAACCAACCTAAATGTCCATCGACAGATGAATGGATAAAGATGTGGCACATATATACAATGGAATATTACTCAGCCATAAAAAGAAAGAAAATTGAGTTATTTGTAGTGAGGTGGATGGACCTAGAGACTGTCATACAGAGTGAAGTAAGTCAGAAAGAGGAAAACAAATGCCATATGCTAACACATATATGGAATCTAAAAAAAAAATTGGTACCGATGAACCTAGTTGTAGGGCAGGAATAAAGATGTAGACATAGAGAATGGACTTGAGGACCCGGGATGGGAGGGGGAGGCTGGGGTGAAGTGAGAGTAGCATCAACATATGTACACTACCGATGTAAAATAGTTAGCTAGTGGGAAGCAGCAGCATAGCACAGGGAGATCAGCTTGATGCTTTGCCATGACCTAGAGGGGTGGGATAGGGAGGGTGGGAGGGAGGCTCTAGAGGGAGGGGATATGGGGACATATGTATGCATATGGCTGATTCACCTTGGTGTACAACAGAAACTAACACAGTATTGTGAAACAATTATACTCCAATAAAGATCTGTTTTTTTAAAAAAATTCTTTTATCCCAAGCAATTAGGAGTTACCTTTCCAATGGAATTGGGGGTGACACTGACTGGAAATCTGGCTATGGAAGCACCCCAGTCCAGAATGCCAGTGCCACCAGGGGAGTCTCAAGTGGCTTGTGTTCAAAGACCACAATCCCCAACTCTCATGTCTCACGTGTCTGCAACCCTTACCCACTTGAGAAGATTCATCTAACCTATATTCTGCCTGAATCTCCTCTGAATTCTTTTCCAGTTCTTCCTATACATCAGGCCCTCAGCTCTTAGGGATGCCTGAGTGGTCCAGAGTTGGATCCTGCATAATATTGTCTCATATTCTCATGTATCATCTGGCTGCCAGTTACAATTCTATAGATATTCTCATGACACGACATCCCTGCCCCACAGCGCCTGAGTTTACCTGTATTCCCAGTTCAAGAACTAACTGAATCTGACTGGCACACTTTTGAATTCTAATTCTAGATTCCTAGGAGAAAAAATATGAGTGATCCAGCTTTGGTCAGGTGTCTGCCGTTGGTGATCATGGCCTGCCATCAGGGTTCTGCAGTAGAAACTTGGCCCTAGGTATCCACTGTTGTGGGGTGGGATAGGGGACAGTTCTCAGAGAAGAGAGAGAGTGAACTGAAGGGGTCAGAGGAAAGAGCTTGTTCGGGTAGTGTCTTCGTATTGGAGGAAAATAACTTAAAAGGGCCCGAACTGGCCAAGACTGAAAGTTGAAGTCCTTTGTAAGAGGAGCAGCTTTTGACAGGATCACAGAGACCAGGATCCTCAGAGCCACCTCAGCTGCAGAGGCAATCCTTTTTTGCAAGCCTTGATTCATCTTTTTCCAGTCTCTCCTCCAAGCTATTTGATGTACCACTGGCAGCCATTCAACTTTCCAAAAAATAGCAGTTTGTATTCCTCTGGCTTAAAAATTTCCATAGCTTTTGGTGTCTGCAGAATAAACTTTATTGTGATTCATGAGACTCTATAATCTTGCCCCAACCACTTTTCAGCCTTACCCCATCACTGCAACCTCTTGCGAGCCATGGCTCTGTCCATGCACCTCCAGGACAGCACCGAGGCCACCAGGCTGTGATGGCTCCTCCAAAAAGAACTTCTTAAGAACAAAAGTCCGTTCGCCTGTTTTTCCTATCCCTATCACCCCTCAGAATGTGAAAAAAATTCATATCTTTACATCATTTTCTAGTTCACAAAGGCTTTCACAGACATTCGGGGAAGTCATCGTCCCCCAAACCTTGTGAGGCAGGTATCATTATCCCATTTTAGAGATGAGGACATTAAGGATGGAAGGGTGAGGGGCTGACATTTACTGATAATCTGCTGTATGCCAGACACAGGTACTAAGTGTTTTCACACCTGTTGCCTGATTCAGTTCTCAGAACAACCTTGACAGCTATCCCCATCTTACAGGCTCAAGTCAGTTAACTTGCTCGAGATTATACCTCCTCATACATTTTAGAGTGCAAGATATGAGCCTTGGGGCTTCCCTGGTGGCGCAGTGGTTGAGAGTCCGCCTGCCGATGCAGCGGGCATGGGTTCGTGCCCCGGTCCGGGAGGATCCCACATGCTGCGGAGCGGCTGGGCCTGTGAGCCATGGCCGCTGGGCCTGCGTGTCCGGAGCCTGTGCTCCGCCACGGGAGAGGCCACAGCAGTGACAGGCCCACGTACCGCAAAAAAAAAAAAAAAAAGATATGAGCCCTGGTTGTGTCTGGCTCCTGAACCTGTGGTTTTTGCATTATCCTGCAGTGCCTCTCCTGGGGCTGACATTCACTACATGCCTACTTACTGTTGGTTGGAGAAATGAATGACTTACCCCAACTTTTGTTTCCTGTCACTGGGGTCAAACACGCCAAGCACTCAGGCAGGCACCTGCAGCTGTCACAAGCGCAGGGCTTTGGGCTGGGGGTCTAATGAGCCCTGCTGCTTTCAGCCCAGTTAGTAGCTTTCTTTCTAGTGCTTGTGCTGAGAGAAAGCGTTACCAGTTCTATCCACTATGCCCACACCTGTGGCATTTTCTAAAGAATAATTCTTGGTGTGAAGAGGCGAACCTTTTCAGGCCCTGGGTCCAGCCCTCCCACTGGCCCTGGGGCACAGCAGTTAGTAACCCAGTAAATATTTGTCAATGGCAAAAAACAAAGAAAGGTAGAATGAATAAAGGATTGGCAAGTCTTCAGTTTCTGCTGTGTTCTACTAGGAAGGCATCATTGCTGATCAGAGTGGGAGCTGGAGTCTTTGCGAGGCTGGGAGCGAAGGAGTTCATAACTCTGCCATTGTGAAATTGATTGGACCCAAGACCAGTATGAAAGTTCCTTGTCTGAAGGGAATAATCCTTAAATCCCCTGCATGGTTTAAATGTAATTTGTGTCATTGTGAAGGAGTACTGGCAAGGCAGGCGAATTCATTAGGCTAAATTGGGTTCGCTATGCTCGACAGTAACGTTTCCGAAGATGAAGTTCAACCTTTGCTGGAGAGCTCAGACAAATGAGTTTCTTAATAGCTAGCCCACTTAGTCTGAGCGTCTTCGGAAGCTTAATGTTTTTAATGCTGCTTCTTTTTTACCACACTTCACAGTCCATCTAACATTGCTGCTTCTGGTAATATTTTTATGTGGGGTTGAATTCTATAGTGTCCATAAAATTATGACCCAGGCCCATCTTTAGAACAGAAGCTTTTCTAGGGCAAGGATTATATCTTTTTGGTTTAGTTTTGCATGTTGACAAACACCATGCTGACGCGTGTAGTTGGTGAAAACATAGCTCTTCATTTGGGGGTACAGAACTCTCTCCTTCGGAGCCTTAGATTTGATGTGCACTTAAATTGCTGGATATTCATTGGCACGTGCAGGGGCCATGAGAGATGAGGTCTTTTCCAGTCCATGCCTCGCCGTAAAGCTGGCTCACATACAGTGAAGTAAAAAAGTGTATGTGCCCACACGGACATTCCCATCCAGGAAGGGGGCGCTGGGTTCACCTAGTGACCTGATTCCCCAGGTTTCACAGGTAGGACTTCCCGATGCTCAAACACTGCTGTCTGTTTCCATTTGTGTTCAATAATGTTTTAAATATGAAGATGTTCCACTGGGGAGCTATATTTAAAAACCTTGGAAGTGAGAGGCCATCAAATAATGAACCCCAAAGTGGCATATCAGCTAATTGGAGAGTTAGGAGTAGAAGACCACCAGCATTATTGTTTGCAATGATTCTTCTAAACTACTTTAGAATATATATTTTTTAACCTTTAAGAATCAGAATACTTACGTTTGGAATACTTTCTGTATCAGTCAGTTTTTAGGTGGTTAGAAACTGGTACTAGGCCTAGGAACAGGCTTAATCCTGGAGAAGTGTAGCTCTTACGACACTTTCAATGTGAAAAATATTTTTAGAAACAAATTTTAGTTCATATGAAAACACACTGCTAAGCTGAGGTGTCCTAGTATATGATGTGGCCACTGTCTTTAAAAAAACAAACAAACAAGCATTTGCCATCCTTTGAAATAACACCTGTTGGATCTTATGCTGCAAACAAACCCATTTTGATGCTTGTGGGGTTTTTTTGTGTTGAACATCTATCGATTTTGAATTTTCATAGTTATGCCTTGATTCTTCATCATTTCTCATTTTACGAAATTGATTTGCATTGACCATAAACTGTAAATAAAATAAGTGAATGTGTGGGAAAAGCCCCCAACAAAACATTACTCTTCTAGTTCTGGCTTCAGAAAGAGCTTCGAGAGAGAGCGGTCGATCACCAGCAGAGAACATGCTGGAAAGTGTGGGCAGAGAAGCTTTAGTGGGGATATTGGAGCCCCTTTTCAACGAAGTGTCCCTGAATCTATGCTGGGCTTTCAAGACCTTGTTAAGGACACTACCAATTACATGGTTGGTTGCTCTGTTATTCTCAATGAAAAGACTGTTGAGTTGATATTTCATGAATGCGGATCTATTATTAAATATGTCAAGACACACAGACTGGCATAATTTGCGAGCCTATCTAAAACCAGAGAAAAATGGCCACGGAACTTAATAAATACAAATTAAAAAAATGCATTTGTAGTAAGTTGAAAAACATTGGGTGTGTAAACTACTGTTCATAAAGGAAGCTTACTTCCTAAGAATTTTGGTTTTAAACTTGAAATAAGAGGGAAAAATAAGCTATAAAAAGCAATTGTCTTTTGGCTGACTGGTTTTCAGCTTAATAGACGTGTCTTGTGAATTGCTATAATGTTATGTCTCGAGGTCCTCTTTTCAGGTGGGCCAGCCCCGTTTGCCATTTGAAGGAGACTAGGCTTCTTTGGTAGTGGCCTGCTTTCTGCTCATGAGCCCGTTAGCTCTCCTGGTCCAGTATGTGTAGTCTCTGGAGCACAGAGACATTCTTGCCTCACAGAGGGCAGTCTGCTGCTCTCAGGGCCTGTCTGCTTTTGGAACTGGCTTGACAAATTATTAGAAAAATACTCAGATTTTGTTTCTCAAGAGATTACTACTTTTCCCTTGAAAACCTGACTTTTATGTGCACATCAAACTCCCCAGACATGTGGCGTAACTAGTCTTGATTTACTTTTTAAGCCTTGTTAACAAGTTCACCAAAACCTTGACAATGGAGCTTCGTAATTGACACCTTTTGCTGAGTCAGATAAAGAACACAACATGTATGTACCGAAATAGATTATTAATAAAATCTCAGGGATCAAATGTGATGAGGTAGAACGTTTTTAAACATCTTAGGTTCTTCAAATGCAAAGGACTTAAACTGCTTCACTAAAAATGTTTTCTTAAAAGTCAAGTCTACTTAAAACTGAGAATATGAATATACAAATTTTAATCTTATGTTCATATTATTTTTCCAAATAATAACTTGATCAAGCCTCATGCATTCAGAAAAACTTACTTCCCTCTCCCCCTACCACACGCACACTATTCTGCTTATGTTTTCAAGGATGTGGTGCATCTTCATCCCTACTTTTCTATAAGTTCAAGGGAATGACCAAGCTGTTGGTCATTCAGGGCATATTTCTGAATCTATTCTTCTAGAACTGAATACTTTTTTGTTAAATCTTTGGTGGCCAGTGAATAAATCTGTTCTGTTAGATGCTTTTTTTCCTTCTAACTGGGATTGCATGTGGGAAGTAAAAAAAAAATCACTTGAGTATCAAATACTTAAGTATCAAAAATGACAGTGATGAAAGGAAACCAGAGGTAACTGAGATCCTTCACTTCCATTTTAAGATTGACCTTTAACTTGTGAGATGGCCTGGAACAACTTTAGCTGCAGATGGCCTTCTCAGTGATGCCTGCCCAGAGAGGCTCTGTTTTAAGGGGTGTCGGTAGCAGAGAGCCTGGTGGGAGCCACACCAGGGTGTCTTGTTAATGATCCTGCCTCTTAGGACTGCACTTGCTCCGTCTTTGTCTGGCTCTGAGAGTGGAGTCTGGAGGCCACCTGGTGTTTGTAACTGAAGTCTGCTGCATGCAACACCCTCTGGACCCATCTCCACCCTAACAGGGAAACGAGGCAAAAATAATTGAAGGGTATTTGGCTTGGTTATGTGGGCAGACTGTCATCATCAAAACAACTTTGAAGATCTGTGGATGTGGGTGGGTGTTTGGTCCGTAACTTTTTCACACGGGGTGACGACAACAGGAATTAACTCTGCTTCGTCATTGAGAGTGATCTTCCAGGCAAGACCTCTATTTTAGTTACTCGGCCAACACTGTTGCAGCTTCGGTTTGGACAGACTATTTGGGGGACCCTTGGCTGCTTTCTGGGCACCCTCACTGAGCCAACTGGTGGAAGTGAAAGATGAGTGATCCTGATGAATGGATTTCCGGGAAATACAGAAAAATGGAAGAAGGTCCTCTCCCTCTGTTGACTTTTGCTACAGCTCCCTACTACGACCAGAAACCAGGAACTAGTGGATTACGGAAGAAAACCTATTATTTCGAGGCAAAGCCATGCTATCTGGAGAATTTCATCCAGAGTGTATTCTTTTCCATAGACCTAAAAGATCGCCAGGGATCCTCACTGGTGGTTGGTGGAGATGGGCGGTATTTTAATAAATCAGCAATAGAGACAATAGTGCAGATGGCAGCTGCCAATGGGGTTGGTATACGATAAGTATTGCTATGCTTCTGGCTCTCCACATAACCTCTTAATTTTGCAGAAATATACACAAGTACAAAGATTTGTATATTGCAAACACCTCAATGCTACTAGCATCCAATTAAGTTTCATTGTGACTTCAGAGATTGTATATTGTGATATTACCCCTGAAATTACATGAGTCACATTGGGATATGGGAATGTAAGCTTAATTTCTTATGTTGTGCTCTGTGCCTGTTGCTTGAAAAAGTACCTGTTGCTTTTAGACATTCAAAGCGTACCCCAGGCTTAAGCTGTCTTATCTACATTCAACTAGTTTTGAGGGACACTCTGTCCTGTGTATGAGGCTCTAATGAGCAGCGGAGAGAAGAAGATTTTGTTTTCTTTCAATGGCTTCCTTGTTGAAGTTCAGTCACTTGTCAAACAGGAAAACAAAAGCCAGGGCACGCTGTTATTTGTGGATCCCAGTAGTTGTGCAGAAATGCTAGGAGGGAATTGGAAAATGTTAGGTGTGAGCTTTCCAAGAGGACCTGTTACAGGGGAACCCACTTATAATGACCTTGAACACAAAGAAGCCCTGTGTGTGGTGAATTTGTGCAGCAGGGTAGAGATAATAACTCCTGTAAGACTATAATATATGGAGGCTCTGCTAAAGCTCTGCATCGTGAAAAACTGTGTTGCCTGAATTAACCAAATCAGAAGGAATCTTGCACCAGGAAGCATTGATCTTGATAATCTAACAATTTGCACAGCCTTACTGATTTACAGGAAGGCAGGCATCAGGACATTGGTGTTTTTTGCTCCGCAAATTCCTCTGTGGGACCAAAAATATATTTTTAGATTTTAGATTACACTTAGCAATAATTTGGAGCACACAGTCCTTCAGTACTTATAAATTTTAAAAATCTATTTTATTTCCTTTCTGGAAGCAATTCTGATTCTGAGAACAGAAAAATTTAGCATTGTAGCCAAATGTGTTGGGCATTCATTTTCAGTCTGTTTTAACAACACACTAAGAAGGTGTGATCACAAAAGCCAAATTAAAAAAAGAGCATACGTTATCAAATTTAGAAGAGTTTGTAGTCCTACTGTTTACGTGAGGTTTCCTTTATACCCAGTTTCAGAATGTGAATGCCTCTTATGTAAAATTTGCTGATAAAGTACTCAAATATGAAATTATGACACATACACATTTTTAAGATAAGATGTGACATGCTGTCCATTTGAGGAGAGCTGCAAAGGGAACGAACGGTATTAAGATGCTTTTAATCTTTGGGGGGAGAACGAATGGAACATTATTTCTCCGAATATATCTAGATTGTTGAGTGGATCTGGTACACTGTCCCCTTTGCTGTGATATATTGGGCTTCATTTCATTTTTGTGCAAGGCAGAAGGATGTGGGAGATGTGGTAGGAATGTGTAATTCAGGCAGACGCTATAGACTTTCTCAGATTTACCATCTGAAGGTTTGCTAAATAATGCAATTAAGTGATAATACTTGACTAAATATGGTAACTGCCTATTTGTTAGAGCTGTGACAGCCCCAGCAATATTTTCAAGTCTTTCCAAGGACATTCCTCATTAAAAATAGTGTTGCATTTAAACGTCACACTACCCAGCTGACTTACATAAAACGTTTAGTGGACCCATAAAGCACTTTCATCTGATAAAACCTATCAAATCCTATATAGTTTGATTTCTTTTTCTAGCGTATCCTAAATTCTGACTATTTTAACATCCCTTTGATTGTGGGCAGAACTTTAGGGAGGCAATCTAAACGAAAGAAAATTTATTGCCACAGATTTTGGTAGAAGTCAATGTTCCTTCCTCAGCTTTGTCAGTACCCACTCCACCCGTGAGCCGATTCTAGGAGAGCTTCTCAGCCTAGTGAGCTACCTGGAGATTATTTCATTTCTCCCCTTTAGTACAGTTTTATCTGGTACATTTACAGATAATGGAATACACTCTGCCTTTGTTTTTATTTGCACAGAGCTGTCTGCATTTACAGGCAATTTTAATGTACAAAATAAAACATTGGTGGGGCCCCGTTTATAGTACGGGTATGTCATTCAGTCCCCCGAGCTTTAAACCTAGAGATAATTTTAGAAATGAGAATAGAACCTGTGTGTATGACTGGCAGAGCAAAGAAAGTGGAACTTGTTTTTTTGTTTGTTTTTGTGTGAAACATAAAACACCAGGCCCTATTTTCAATTAAAAGGAATATTTTAAAGTTTGCTCCCTGTCATGGTTAACTATCAAATGTGGGGTTGGGGGGAGAGTGAGGTATCCAGCTTGGCAGCAGGATGTGAGTCTTACGGAAGGGAGTAGAGGGCCAGGAGGAAGGGCAGGAAAGGCTGCTTGGTGAAGGACTCTCAGTGTGGCATGAAGGGGTATCTCTAAGTTGGTAGACACTTGGGACCCAGGGAAGGGTTTTTTTTTTTTAATTTTCTTTTTTGTGGTAGAGTATACCTAACAAAATTTGCTGTTTTAACCATTTTTAAGTGTACAATTCATTGGTATTCATTACATTCACAAAGTTCTGCAACCATCACCACTATCTAGTTCCAGAACCTTTTCATCATCTCATCCAAAACTCTGTACCCACGAAACAAGAAGTCCCCATTCTCTTCTCCCCCAGCCCCTGGCAACTTTGGTTTTACTTTCTGTGAATTTGCCTGTTCTGTGTCCTTCATATAAGTGGAACCATACAATACTTGCCCTTTTGTGTCTGGCTTATTTTACTTAGTATAATGTTTTCAAGGTACATCCATATTGTAGCATGTATCAGATTTCCTTCCTTTCTGAGGCTGAATAATATTCCATTGTATGTGTATGCCACATTTTGTTTATCCATTCATCTTTTAACGGACATTTGGGTTGTTTCCACTTTGGGCTATTGTGTATAATGCTGCTGTGAACATGGGTGTGCAAATATCTGTTTGAGTCCCTGCTTTCTTTTGGTGTCTATACCTAGAAGTGGAATTTCTGGATCATATGGTACAGGGAAGGTTTTTGAGTAGGGGAGGGACACAGTTAGAACTATGGTTTAGAAAGATGAACTAAGTGGGCCTGAGTAGGTCAGATAGATTCAGCCAGGGTGGGGCAAGGGAGGTACAGGTGGGAGAGAGGCAGGGGAGGTTGAGTCAGGAGCTGTTACAATGCTCCAGACATCCTTAAGGGGAGGAAGATAATAGAGTAATTTCTCCCCAATATCAGGTTGAGGATTAATATTGCTGAGGATAATTCGTGGAAAAGAGTCTGCTCTGGAAGGGAATATTTTGGCCAGCTGTACCTATTCTTGGGCTCAGGAGAAGGAACCTACCGTGGACTTCCCTTGCTTCTCTTGACTTTCTCTCTTACTCTTACCTTCTGGTATAGTCCTCTCAGTCTTGGACCATTCCTGACAGCAGATTTCACCGTAAGGAATGGTAGAATTAAGGGGTGACTTGGGTGGCATAGCTTGATATTCATTTATCAGTTTCCCCTTCCACATTAAGAACATACAGAATCCAAGTAAAAGTCAGTGTGCTTGATGGGGAAACACTGTTTCCAGATAACTCCAGCAGCCACTCTGGCTAATTAAACTGCCATCTGTAAGCTCCTCTCATCGAAATTATGGAACTGCTCAGCCATAGGCTTTTATTTTCATCAGAACCACACCCGGAAACTGCTGGAAGGGTGAGATGTTACCATTACCACTGTATTGAGTCAGGGAGCTACCACTTCCTGAGGGAGGCAGAACGTAAGATATATATTAGGATAACAGAAATTGTTCAGAGAGAGACACATGAGAGCCAAGTTGTGCCTGCAATGAAGTGGCTGCCTCCTGAGAGGTGGGTGGTAGTGGAGAGCGTTAATTATAAGGCAGTCGAGCCGTTAGTGACCTGCGGGAAGGTGGCAAAGCTAACAGTCCCAGAAAAACTTCCCCAGGGAATCCAGGTATCTCATTGGCATTGTCAACATTAGAAATGCATCTTCCACCATCAAGTCATTTCTTCAACCATGTTTATCTTGGGTGGGGCAAGAAGAAATAACAACTGGAAAACTTAAAAACATCCTCGTCCCTTCCTTCTTTCAGAGGGGAGAATGGAGGAAGGGCACAAACTCCTTGTTTTTTAAATCTTTTCATGTAGCAGTCACATCTTCTCTAGTCAGAGGAACAGACAGAACTTCTTCCTTCTTTTCCAACTTGCGTCGTGTTGAAACAGATATAAATTACTCTCATTTTAGCAAAGGAGCTGTGCTGATACCATCTGTGAGAGATATGGGAAGGTGAGTTAAGAACGCAACAGAAGTACCACCTGTAGCTCTTTCATGTAGGTGTTCTGGCTGGTTTACCCAGTAACACTCCCAGCATTCCCTGCCTTAGGCCCAGGAAGTAGCTCAGGTACACCCTAACATGGGTAGGTGTGTCCTGCTTTGAGGAACCCCCAAATCCACGCTTGACTGGAAACATAAATTTATGAGATACATTTTGTAACATTTCTTCATGTAAAGTTTGCCCCTTTTACTTTGTCAGATATTTTAGTTTACAGAAACCTTGTGTTTGGGTTAGAATTCCTTTAACTAGTTAAATTTATATTCTTTTTCCCAATGTGGATTGAAAGTATGATTATAGTGGATAAAAATGTGGGTTTTCTCACAAATTTTTAATGTATCCAAATTATGAACCCAGTCTGGAAAGGCTGTGTTTTGTTTTCTTGCCAAAGCCTTACAGCGTCCCTGGATCATACACTACAAAGTCCCAAAAAGCTATCTGAAGGAATGGCTTTGTTCAGCAATGCTGATTCTACTTCAGTAATAATATTACTCAACAACAGCAATAAAATACTCTACTTCGATATAATAATACTATTAATCCAAGCTGTTAGATGTTCATTAAAGGACATCTTTTCTTGTCCAGTAGACTATTTCTTTGTCCATCTGGCTGTTCTGGCATTTCTGTGCAGTAGCTCTGGATTTATTAACATTAAAGTGTGTGTTCTGGATTTCTTCTCCTAGATTGGTCGCTTGGTTATTGGACAGAATGGAATCCTCTCCACCCCTGCTGTATCCTGCATCATTAGAAAGATCAAAGCCATTGGTGGGATCATTCTGACAGCCAGCCACAACCCAGGAGGACCCAATGGAGATTTTTTTTTTTTTTTTTTTTTTTTCCCAATGGAGATTTTGGAATCAAATTCAATATTTCCAATGGAGGTGAGTTTGCTGTCATTTTGAGTATAGCCAATTTTATGTTCTGTAGGACACACTGATAACCAAGGCCTTGGGAGGTCCGGGTTCCCGTTCTGATCCTTAGCAAGGGAGCTTTTTGTTTCCTTTTGGTGAAAATGAGATGCTTCTCATTTTGCTGTACCTGAGTATGAGGAGCCGTGCATGAATGATCATTAACATAATATTTCCTTTTAGAAAATTCCGACACTTTGCTGCTTGAATGGTGGCATGGCAGATGTGCTAGTAAGGAGGAGTTGATGAGCTTTTTGCCCTTTGTATTTCCATGTCAACTGTACAAAATGACCCACTGTTTGCTGTTTGATTTCCAGGTCCTGCCCCGGAAGCAATAACTGATAAAATTTTCCAAATCAGCAAGACAATCGAAGACTATGCAATTTGTCCTGACCTGCATGTAGACCTTGGGGTTCTGGGAAAGCAGCAGTTTGACCTGGAAAACAAGTTCAAACCCTTCACAGGCATGTTTACTCTTCTCCTCTGTTGCCCACTCCTAGTTCCAACTTGAGGGATTTGCCTTTCAAGGTTTTAATAACATGGGTCTTTATCTTTGGAAAGATTGTGGTCACCAAGCTTTGCATGCATTAATTAGCAGGTCTGGAAGTCTAGAGACCTGGGCTCTTTGGGCCCTGCTGGGGATCAGCTATGTGACCTTGGGTGAGTTGTTTCCAAATCTCTCGGCTTCAGTTTCCATACCTATAAAACGAACAGCCTTGAGGAGAAGACCTGTAAGATCATGTTCATAGCTATCTTTTATTGAGCTTTTATTATGTGCCAAGCTCTTCACATGCATTATCTCATTTTATTCTTACAGTAGCCCTGTGAGGGCAGCACTGTCAGTATTCACTTTTTCCAGATGAGGAAACAAAGGCTGAGAGAGCTTAAGTAACAGGCTCCAGGTCACATAGTCAGTGAGTGGTAAGCCAGGATTCAGACACAGGTGTGAATGATTCCAAAGCCTGGGCTTTGATTTCCTTTTCAGTAAAATCAACTTAGACCGTTTTGGGGGCTACATTGAAACTCCCTGTGTAGCAGCTGTGGTAAACATTTTGTTGTTGAATGCCAAGTTTTGACAATAATTGATGGAATAAATGTTTATAAAATTATTCATATTAATAAACGAGGATGAGATGGGTTAGCAATGTGACTTGCATTTCAACTTTGCTCTAACATGTATTCTTTCCTCTGGGCTGCAAGTTTATGGGAGGCATTTTTTTGTTTGAACCTACCCATAAGGAGCTGACAGTTGCATCCCAACAAAGAGGAAGGGGTGCTTTGGTACATTCTGAAGACATTCTTAGGGTTTAGAAAACACCAGTAGAGAATTTCTTAAACACTTCATGTTTTGAAAATGTTCAGACCCGTGAAAATTCAACAAGAACGATACTTAGTTCTTACATTTGTTTTATTCCTTTAGCAGTGCATGTGAAAAGTGATTCATTAAAAATTATTTTCTCTGGGGCTTCCCGGGTGGCGCAGTGGTTGAGAGTCCGCCTGCCGATGCAGGGGACACGGGCTCGTGCCCCGGTCCGGGAGGATCCCACATGCCGCGGAGCGGCTGGGCCCATGAGCCATGGCTGCTGAGCCTGCGCGTCCAGAACCTGTGCTCCGCAACGGGAGAGGCCACAACAGTGAGAGGCCTGCGTACTGCAAAAAAAATAAAAAATAAAAAAAATTAATTTTCTCTGCTTTTTACTAATATGTCTTGATGGCAAGGGGCCTGGAAAAAGTAAAATAAAGTAAGGTGTTACATTTTCTGTTATTTTTGACACCAAAATACACTTCTCATGGAGACTGATAGGGAATCAACGTGGCAGCAGAACAGAGTTTAGCATCAGGCAAAACTCTGTCAAAATTCCCCTCTGTGCCCCATCCCAGGTGTGTGGGCAAGTTACTTAATCTTTCAGAACTTGAACTTGCTCATCTATAAAATAGAACTGATAACATTTACCTCTCAGGAAATTTGTTAGCATCGAATAAGAGATCATGTAACGCGGCCCTGGCACATTGGAGCTGCTCCGTAAATGTCCTTTTAAAATAGCAATTGCACGTTTACAGCAATATGAGCATTTCAGAGGAGAATATTTCTAAATGTATTTAGTTCCTCCATCTTTAATGTTGCTTGTTCTCACAGTGGAAATTGTGGATTCGGTGGAAGCTTATGCTACGATGCTGAGAAGCATCTTTGATTTCAATGCACTGAAAGAACTGCTTTCTGGTCCAAACCGACTAAAGATCCGTATAGACGCCATGCATGGAGGTATGGAGCCATTTGTTTTCTGTTCCCTTCCCTCAAAGACATGAAGCAGCTCTCGACTTTGTGTATTATGATGCTTTAATAAACCTTTTCTTAAGACTCTCTCTGTTGGACGGTTTTTAAACAGTTACGTTGCAGAAATTTCAGAGTAATATTCGCGCAGATAAAAATCTAATTGTATGCAGGAAAGATTCCTAATGGTAAGGTAGTGTGAAGGTCAGCGTTTCCACATTAAGCATCAGGTTTTGAGTAACAGGCAACTATTTTTGTGTACTCTCCCTCCCCCTCAGAAGATGCCTTACATTCTTCTTAAATGCCCCCATCTATTTCTGAGCTGGCCTGTGGTTTGCTAGATGCGATAAACGTGCTTCTGACCCCACACCCCACTAGCCTGCTCCCACATAAGCCTTTACTTAGAAGATGACCAGAGCAGGCTGAGGATTAAATTCAGGAACAACAGGATGTATGTCTCTCCCTCTTCTTCCTCTGTGGGTTGTGTGGCCAGGTCAGTAGAGAGAGCAGCTGTCACCGAACCAGAACCATGAGGTTCTCTTGCATGTAGGGAATTCCTGAGCACTTGAGTTTATTTGTTTTGTAATAATTTACAATTTTAGACTCTTTGAGTCACGGGGATTTTCCCTGGCGTTGGAATCCATCTGCCTTCCTGGAAGGCAGGACTTTCTGCCTGTGGAAGACTTTCTGCCTGTGCTTGAACCCTTTCCATGATGCTGTCAGGGCCTTCTGTTACACTGCAAAACCACAGTTAGAAAACTTCTCCTGGTGGGCTGAAATCTTCTGTCTCTGGAACTTCTCCCATTGGGTCCTAACTTGCCTCTGGAGTCCCATAGAATGAGTCTCCTTCTTGATTCAGACAAAGGCTATTCTGACTTTTCAAAGCATTCAACAGACATGTATTGAGTAGCTACTACATGTATGCTTGGGGGTAGGCAGGGGTTCAGTAGAGACTCTCTTCAAAGAGCTCTGCGATGCTTGGAGAGATGAGGTAGGTAAGAAACCAACCATAGCCAGGCCAGCAAAATGAGGGTTAGGTAGAATTTCAAGTATTCTCCTTGGGGCGTGGAAGAAGGCATAGTTTGACCAAAGGTACCAAGAAAGGTTTCCTGGAAAAAGTGGCAACCAACTCATCTTTTATGAAAGAAAGACGTAGGGTGGTGGAGAGTCAAGTGATGGTCATTCCCAGCTGAGGCAGTTGGCTGTAGCAAATGCATGAAAGCTTAAAGATAGAAGTCACGTTAGGGGAATGAGCAGAAGCCTGGGCTGGGTTGAGGACGGAGCCTGTGATGAGGTATTTGCTAGTCGCTGCTGGTCACGAAGCTGACCTCTTTCTCCAGGCCTTTAAGTTGTTCCTCGAAAGCCTCAGTTGCTATACGCCTCACAGCCCTGGCTGCCTCGGCCTCATTCTGTGGTGTGTCAGTAGCCTCCTTAACGGGAGGCTCCTAATGGGAGACACGTATTCTATACTGTTCTGACCTCTGTCGCATATATTGGTGTCGGTACCTTCCTTGGTGAAAAAACATTCTCAGCATTTTAGAGATGAACATTCTTGATCGTTACACTAAGTATCACTGTAAAGTATGTGACTGGTTTTTCCTGTTGTTCATTGTTACTGTTTTTTGTTTGTCTGTATTCTTTTGATCAGTTTTTCGGATAGCTTGATAGAGGAGAAGGATTAGGGCTCTGAATCCTAGCTCCCACTCCTACTATCTGTGTAAGTCTGGGCAAATAGCTTCCTTTCAGAACCTCAGTTTTCTTATCTATAAATTGGAGGAAATAATCGTAATACAAAATTTATAAAATGTGCGCTGGTACTGTTCTCAGTGCCTCATATCTATTAACTCATTTAATTCTCACATCAACTATTATTATCCTCATTTTGCAGGTGGGGTAGACGGAGGCACAGCAAAGAGATTACATAGCTTTCCCCAAATGGCACAGCCAGTAATTGGCAGAGCTGAGATTTGAACCCAGACACTCTGATTCCAGAGTCCAGGTTCTTAAGCACTATGCTGTACCAGCTCATGGGCCTTTTTTGAAGGACTGAGTGAGAAAACAGTTGAGAAGCACCTGGCACAGGTGTGTAGCAGGGCCTTCATAATGGTTCGCTCCCTTCCCTTCCCCCACTCTTTCCTTCAACAAATGGCCCCACCCTTTCCAACCTAATCTCTCAATATTCCTGTTTGTAGAACTTTCTACTCCAGACTTATCTCCCCACAAGCCCTTGAATACAGTTTGCATGTTCTCTTTGCCATTCTCCCTAGAACACCTGCACCTTATGTAGTAAGTCCTCACCTCCTGTAGTAAGTTTTATTTTCTGGTTCTTTATTTCACGCTCTGCATAGTTGTGGGACCGTACGTGAAGAAGATCCTCTGTGAAGAACTCGGAGCCCCCGCAAACTCAGCAGTTAACTGTGTTCCCCTGGAGGACTTTGGAGGCCACCACCCTGACCCCAACCTCACCTATGCCGCTGACCTGGTGGAGACTATGAAGACAGGAGAGCATGATTTTGGGGCTGCCTTTGATGGAGATGGGGTGGGTACGAGTGTTTTTAAGTGAACTCTGATGCAGGGCAGGCCTGATCCTAAAGACGGGGGAAAGAGCAGACTGCTTCTACCAGGCCCTGTGGGCCTAGGAGTGCCAGTCAACCTCCTTCATTGCACCTGGAGTCAGGGCTCAGTTATTAGAAGACCCTCTTGAACAGAATGAGTCCTTGAAATGGAACCCATATGTTTAATGTCTGCTAAGAGGGGCAGGGTAATTGGGGCCTGGTTATGATGTCATGACTGGTGCTTCATGAGCTAGTTGGGTTCTAGGTACCTGTCCTGAGGTAGGTTTTTGCTCTAAACGAGCAGCTAGCTACTTAATCTCTGGCAAGGGTCTTGGCCTTATAATATACCCACCTGTTCATTCACATTAGCTGAAAGATGAAACTATAATGAGAGAATTAGCATTTTATTCTTTAGCTACAATTAATATTTTAAATGAACACGCACTTTTATTTACATTGGTGAGTACATGACAGACGAGGAGGGAAGCTGTCTTAGGTTTGTATACTTGATATCTCAGAGATAGTAAACACTACACATATTTACTTAGTCGAAAATATATTTTGGTGGTTGTTATTATTCTTTAACATCATCTAGAATTCATTGTTTCCTAAAAATAGATATTCCAATATCAAAATTTGGAGAAATTAGAAGGGTCCCTAGCAGACATCATTTGCAATGCATCTTTCTGTGGCAGTGCATGATGGGAGTTTTTCCCTCCATACTCTCAGTTACTTGAGTACTTCCAGTATGTCAGGCACCAGGAGAGCAGTGAGGTGGCAGCATGTTCTGTTGGGTCCTGCACCACATGGAGGGCCCAAGATTTAGAAGCCTTTCCTTGAGGGAATCTGCTTTGTTCCTTGAAGGATGCCTGGTAGACCTACCAGACTCTAAAGAGCCCATATTTCCTCTCATTGTGATCTCTCCTCTCTTTTGGGAGAGAAGAGAGGTGATTAGTTGCAGAGTTTGGAAAAGGTCAGGGAGGTTACAGTCAGCTGGCCTCTGGAGGGAGAACAGAGGATTCGGCCCAGAAGGAGTTTGTGCTTGCACTTTAATTTAAAACAGTTTTAGCTCTTTGGCACGGAGGTGCCACTGGCCCAGTGGTACTGTACAGATCCATTAGGAATAAAATCCAGTGTTTAGAAGCCAGTATGAATAAATGTATCATAGTTTTAAATTTTATAAAACCTCCATGTAAGATAGTTTGGTTTCTTCAGCACTTTGATTAAAAGATCTTCCTTTGAATTCCCCTTCTCCCAAAGGATCGAAACATGATTCTGGGCAAGCATGGGTTCTTTGTGAACCCTTCAGACTCTGTGGCTGTCATTGCTGCCAACATCTTCAGCATTCCATATTTCCAGCAAACCGGGGTCCGCGGCTTTGCACGCAGCATGCCCACCAGTGGTGCCCTGGACCGGTACGTCTCTCCATTCCCTTGGCTCCCGCCAGGCCCTTCACAATGCTGGGAACATCCTTCTTCCCTTTTCAGCTAGGGCGTCTGATGCATAGTATGTGCTATGGAAGTGTTTATTTTATGAAGGAATGGATGAACTTTTTTCTGGATTGGTTGTCTCCCCTCTGTGCTCCCTTAGCACCCTGCATTTCTTCCATCCTGGCACTTACCACACTGTGTCCTGATAGCCTGTTTACTTGACTATCTGCCCTGTTAGACTAGAAACTTCTACAGAGAAAAGAATGTCTTATTCACTGTCCTAAACTCTTCCTGATCATGGTGTGCCTCACATACACACACACACACACACACACACACACATCATTTTTAAAAATGAATGATTGAATGTTAATGAATAAATGAATGGATAGCACTTCGTTGTAGTCAAGACATCATTCTAGAGACTCACTTTCCCTTAGCAGTGTACACAGAGTTTGGATGAAAGAGCAGTTGGATGTAAGATCAGTGTTTCAGCAGAACTTTCAAAAAACATCCCTCATCCAGCCCCCATCAGATGCCCATACACACACAAGCATAGTAAATGTTCATTTGTCCAAAATCTGAGTAAACGTAAAGCTAGAATAGTTAAAAAAAAAGTGCATTCAGTTTTTGAGAAAGGCGGTACCAGTGACAGTAAACAGTTGATATCTCTGACTTGCTTATTTATTGATTGATTGTATTTCATCTCACTTGCAAAGGCTTTAGGTTAGCTTACGGGATCACATCTAAAACATCTGAAAAATATAAGTTATAAATGAGGACCAACCAGGGAGAGTATTAACTAGACCATGTTAGGTGTCCAATAAATGTTTCCTGAATGAATAGATAAAGAACAAGTGAATGAATAAAAGGTTGAGGCCAGGGAGGAAAGCAGAATGTATGTATCTAGGCGCTTACAATCATAATTAATATTAATTGAACATTACCTTATGCTAGACACTAGATATGTTTTAAGTCATTTAATTGTCAGACTGACCCCATGAAGTAAATGCTATATTTAACTCCTCTTTACAGGTGGGAAAACAAAAGAACAAAGAAATTAACTAATTTGCCCAAGGTCACCCAGCTAGTCAATGATGGAGCAGAATTTGAACCCAGAACCTTTGCTCCCAACCACTGAGCTATACAGTAGTTTTCTATTTCGTGTGTGTGTGTGTGTGTGTTATAGAACTAGTGCTGACTTCAGCTAACAAAGTAGTGGCTAATATTCATATAGTAGTTTGTAGTTGACACAGCGCCTTTTTACATTCACCATCTCAATTGATCCTCATAGCAGTCCTTATTTTAAAGAGGAGGAAACCAAAAGAGTAGTTAGCAGTCTTGCCCGGGACCCCACAGCTACATCAGAGCTAGAATTAGAACCTGGTACTTCTGCCTTCACATCCTCCATCCGAAGTCGTGAGCTGGTGTGTGGCCACGCTCTTGTACATTAGACTGATCAGGTCCTGAAATACCTTCTGTGTAATCCAAAACAGTTTAATTCCAAGTTCTGAAAAAATTGATAATCCACATATAGAATCACAATGGAAAATACCTCATTACCCAGAAAAAAGTTCATTGTACTTTCACAGGTTTCAAAATCGTAGATCTAATTTTCCTCAAATATTAGAATTGAAATACGATATTGTGTTGCTAGTGATAAGACAAGCATTTTGGAAAGCAAATCTCACTAAAAGAGTAAATGAATTGTAGGTAACTTTTCCTGTTCAAAGGGCAAGGGTTTAAAAAAACAGTCACTCAAAGGTTTCAAATAGGCTAAGGATAATATAGGGAGAGGTAAAAGATATATTGGGGGGGACAGGGGACCATGCATCAGTGTGGGTGCAGCTGGTGCACACGGGAGACTGCACTGGGCACTGTCCTTGGGGGGTCTTCCAGGGAAATGAAAGGAGCACTGACTGGGCAGCTGGATAGCAGGCATTGGTCATCCTGGCCTTGTGACCTCGGGCTGATCACATAACATTCTGGGTCCTGTTTCCTTCTCAGTAAAATACTGACCTCCCGGACCCAATATTCTATGTCTCTATGACTATAGGTGCATCAAAACATCACTCTTTTATTCACTATGGAATGGTTATAAATATTGTCTGTATCCAAAACATGTGGGTTTAAATGGTCCCCCCAAACAGCCTTGCCCATTTTGCCACTGTTGCTTCTTCTAAAATGTTAAACTCAGTGACCTGAATTAATTCTTTCTTCGTCCCCTTTTCCCCCCTCCGCTGACTCCACATATAATAGCACATTGTGTGCAAGTTTTCTCATATGATTTTTCACCAATCTTAGAATTATGTGTACCTCTGAGGAATACTAAATGGGACCCTTGATACAATAATGGTTGCTGTTTTCCATCCCTCACATGGCTATGCTAGCAGTCCTGCTGTGATGTAACTTTGATTTCATGCCTTTGAAGGGTGGCTAATGCTACAAAGATCACTTTGTATGAAACCCCAACTGGCTGGAAGTTTTTTGGGAATCTGATGGATGCAAGCAGACTGTCCCTTTGTGGGGAGGAGAGCTTCGGGACCGGTAAGTGTGCAGTCCTGAGCCACCGATTTCTTTCCTGTAAATGCTATTTGCAGTGAAAGAAAGCTTAGACTGCTAAAGGCAGCACTGAAATAGCAACGGTAGCTGATGTGTCCTAAATCAAGATACAGCTTATTTATAACAACCCTGATGGAGTGTACACATTTGAAAAGCAATGAGCACGTTCTGCCAGGGAGGGCTAATTTTACTTTCAGAGGATCACATCTACTGAGGCAGGAAGTTTGATCCTTGAGTCTGTGGGGATTAAACAGTGATAAACACATTTTTCTTCCCTCGGTGGTCAAGGAAACCTTTATAAATGTTTTCATTTCTAAGAAGAAATATGGTAGAGTGAGTCAGTTTCTTGTTTTTATTTAAGCGAAGGTTTCACCACAGCATTACATCTTCCTCTTTAATAGGCACACATTTTCCTTAGCAACAGGTTGTGATTTATTAAGGTTAAGTGGAGGGAGACCATTAGGGTGGAACTAAGTTGCTAGGTGATCAAGAAGTTGACGACAAGGATCTATATGTAAATTGTGGTATGATGAAAGAGTAGAACATGGTACGCTTTGGGAGATGTCCCAAGACCCCTAGATCCCACTTTCTATGCTCTCTCTCCTCTTCTATGTCTGTCCAATAACGACCTGAATTCCCACCTCCATGACCTTTCCTGTAACCCATCCTACATCAGTCTCTTTCTTTTCTAAACATTCATTCAGGCGTGTGGCCCTTTCCCTCATGTTGTCTCCAGCAGCCAGGTTACAAGGTACTTCAGTGGCCCTACTTCCTCTCCTCCTATTTCCTCTACCCAATATTTTGAAGTAAAAGGACCCGTCTTCTGGGTCCTTCAGTACTATTCTTCCATCCTTTAGCAAAGAAAAGGTCAAAATCTAGCATTCTATCAGCCTTGCCATTAAGTTGCAAGTCATGCTAGTTAAACAGAATAGAATGCTGATTTCTTTTCCTACCAGTCCTAGGGCAGGGTGGGTAGAATGAGCTGGTAAATTTGAGACACCCATTGACAAAATTCTAAGCAGTTTAATATCCTTGAGGGAGTGGCAATACTTCTTGGTAATGAATTGGCTTGATGGAATCGGAGAGTATTAAGAAAGATGGATGAGTCTGGGGGGTTGAACAATGTCTACAAAAAAGGCTACATGGTTTCCCAAGGTTCTAGGTCTTTGGTAAGAGGTAACAAGTCTACTGCTTAGTCCTTTCCTACCTCATAAATTATGGATGGTGCCATGTTACTCCATGGGATACTAGATGAATACCCAGTGGACCTATGAGGTGGTCTTCTCCCATGAAATCTCCTCAGTGTTATCCAGTGCAGACTTGGTGTCAATAATTCTTCCCTATGGATGAAGCTGTCTTTGAAGGCAGGCACCGTGTCTAAACCTTTGGTTTCCTGACCCCATGTACCTATTTCAGTGCTGAGCCTAGCGAAAAGAGAAAAGTCTAGAACAGGTCTTTCCAGGGTGTTTGGATGTGTGGAAAGATACTAGTTCCATGAAAGAGTTCTGAGTTCAATACAGATTGGGAAACTTGGAATATACCTTTCTGTCTTGGATATTCATGATGATGTTATCATTTGAAGATTCCAAAACATTCTGCTATAAGGAATCCTGTTTGTACAGTTTTACCTAAGCATAGTTAACTGCGATATCTCTTTTTTGTGGTATATCTAGTAACGTATTGCCCCACAGACCCATGTGGGTAGCATTGGTCAAGGTGGGTCAGAGTCTTAGCTGCTCCTCCCTCGCATGACAGGCCTTCAAGATGCCAGAGGGCAGTTCTCAGGTCCTCTCTTCTCTGGCCACCCATCCCTAGTCCTCCAGTCATCCCCCACCTCACGTTGGTTATATACCCAGCATGAGTTTCTTGATGCTTCCCTGTTCACCAATGCCCTTTGAAGAAGATTGTGTCTAGAACTGAGCCCAAATCCTCCACGATTGACCTGACAAGTAAAGAGTAGATGGGATGACTATTTCTAGAAAACTGGACCCTGTAGTTTTCTTGATGTAACTTTCATTTATGTTAGCTTTTAGGACATTTCATAATACTGTTTAGCCCATGTCATGTTGTAGATAATTAAACCCCCTTAAGCTTTTACTTAGGAACATTGGCCAAGGAAAGTCCCCATGTTACGTTTGTGGAACTGATTTCTTTGAATCCAAGTATTAGATTTTAAATTATTTCTTGTTAAAGCTTGTTCTTATTTGTTTACTTATTAACCCACTCATCAAATACTAAGTACCAACCATGGTTTTATCTTCCCTTTGATATCTTTTATATCAAAAGAGAGAATTCATCATAAGAACAATCCACAAACTCATTCTCTCTCTCTCTCTGAAAAAAAGACAATTGTTCTGCAATATTTCTGAGATAAGCATTTAAAACACCAGGCTGCATAGCCATGGGTCTCCACTGCTAAGTGAGTGCAGCTGAACTTATTTAACTGAACTTCTGATCTCCTTATTTATAGAGGAGTTAATTTCCACCTACTATGTCCCTTGTTGGCAGATGCTTCCAGCGGTTCCTTTACAGAGCTTCTCTGTAAAGGAGAAGTGATTCTACAAGCTTTGAAATATTTAAATTCTGTAGCTTAATTGAGTACAGGGTCATTTATGTGTGTATTTTTCTAGGCAAGAGCAGAGGCAATTTCTCAGGAAAGCTTTCCTAACCTCCCAGAGTGGGTCCAATCCCCTTATTATTGGACTTCATGGCACCGCATACTTCTTCCTTGCACGTATTACAGCTGTAACTTTACAATTATTTATGATTACTTGAATAACGTCTGTTGGTTCCACTAGATTGTAAGCTCCATGAGGACAGGAGTCACATCTGTCTTGTTCTCCGTCATATCCGCAGAGCCTCCTATAAATCCCAGAATGGACCAGGTGCTCAGCAAACACTTGTTAAATGAATGGGAGAACACGCTCTTTACTTGGCATCCTCCATTCAGACCAACAGAATCCTGCTGTTGGAAAGGAAAGAACTTTAAACGTTATCCGACATAATTTTCTGTGTGTTGCTGGAGTCATAAATAACCAGTCAGTGCTCTTCTGCTTAAACACCCACCTCCATGGAGAATGCCCACCTCACCTCTGGCTGCAGTCTGGGACTCTTGTGGGGACTCACCATCATTCCCTCTCCATAGTCCAGAGCTGAGGACCCAAGGTCTTTGTGAGACGAGATGACCTTTCATGAAAGAAAAGGAGAAGTTTACTGGCAAAGAGGTGCATAGGAGTCAGACTTCAGAACTGGCTCGCCAAATAAAACAAACCACTAGCATTTGAAAGCACAAGCCATAATATGACTCTTACCAGGTATACGTTAGTCTGTTCCTGGTGGAGAAACAGCGACTGTCTAACATGATTACTGTAGCCACCAAGGCTATGACGCTTCCTCAGACATCAGCATTACAAATGCCAGGGATAAAGGTGTTTTTTCTTTTTTTTTTTTTTTTTTGGTGGTACGCGGGCCTCTCACTGCTGCGGCCTCTCCCGTTGCAGAGCACAGGCTCCTGACGCGCAGGCTCAGAGGCCATGGCTCACGGGCCCAGCCGCTCCGTGGCATGTGGGATCTTCCCGGACCAGGGCACGAACCTGTGTCCCCTGCGTTGGCAGGCGGACCCCCAACCACTGCGCCACCAGGGAAGCCCGATAAAGGTGTTTTTGTTAGGGCACCAGAACTAGACAGGGTGAACCTGCTGTTTTTGGTTGATCTAATGGAGCAGTTACTTGCCCCCCTAACTGTGGATGCTGGTGCACGTGTTCATGCACAAGGGTGGAGGGAAACCTTGAATTCTTGGGAAACTGGGAAGGAAATAGAAAGTGAAGTCACTGAATAGAATAGAATGTCACTGCTTTTTAAACTCTTCCTTGGGAAAAGTGGGGGGTCCTGGGAAAGAGGGATGGGAAACCAGGTTGAGGATTAACTTGGTATCATGTAGAAATATGCCAGTAAATTCTGATCTGGTTGGGTCCAAAGGTTAGCAATATTTTTCCCCCATCCCATCTTGAAAAGGTCCTAGTGATGATATGTTATATAGGAGTGATATCTTGAAGAAGTACAGCATTCATGCTTTGCAGATTTCTTTTAATTTTAATTTCTTATGAAAAGTCCTTCACATTTATACCTCTTTTCATCAACTCATTCCTCAAATGTTTATTGAGCTTTGACTGTAACCCAGATACTGAATTAGGTTCTGGGAACACAGTGTTAAGCATAACCTCCCTGTGGAGGACTCCGTGGAGGCCACATTTGGGGAAGGAAATCGGACCCCGGCCAGGCTCTTACAAGTATAATAGAAAGTGATAGAAACTGAAGTACAGGATGCTCTGTGAACTGTATAGTCAGGGTGCCTAACCTGGTTCTGTGGTGTAGGGGATTAGATGTCCTATCTACTTCTCTGCCTGCCCTGATTTGCATACCTACTGAGTACATTTTCCTGTAGGTAAAGCCCCCGCAGGAAGGTTAGAGCATCCCATCTCTGGAAATTTCCCAGGCAGAACACCCCAGTAGAACTAGGCTGATACCCTAATTATAACTAACTCAGTTAAACTGTTACCTGCATGTCTGTCTCCCTCATCTGTACATCTGTGCTCTTCTGTGAGGGCAGGGAACGTATCTTATTCATCTTAGTATTTTCTCATATACTTGGAACATGGTAGGCACTGATTCAAATTTGTTGAGTATCAAATGGAGTTTGGGTTAAGACACGTTTCTTGCCTGTCAGGCACTTACCAATTTCCTCCAAAGGAAACAGTCATGAAGCAGCGCAGGATGAATTGATAAATGGAAAGTTTGGGGGTTACTGAGGAGGAGCCCCCTTGAAGGCCGGCGTGGTCTGGAAAAGGCTTCCTGAGGAGCTTATCTGCCCTTTCACAGGGAAGTCATTTGTGCAGTGGAAGCCAAAGAGGACAGCACTGTGGACAGAGCAGGTCTGCTGGACCTCCCAGCCAGTCAGCTGAGGTCTGGGCATTCTCTGGGCAAGCCTGTATTGAGAGCTGACTGCACACCAGGCATGAGCTGGGGATACAATTCTTGGCGTAGGTTGGGGTAAGAGCAGACAGGGTGTGATAGAATAGGGGTAAGGACAGAGGGTAACAAGTAAGGCATCCTAGATAAGGAGGAAGTTGAAAGTAGTTGCAGGAGATGTTGGCCAGGCTAATAGGTATATGTGGGGTGGACATTTCCAGGCATGTTTAGGAGACTGAAGGAGAGATAGAGGTGGTCAGAGAAAGAGAGAGAGGCAGAGAGACAGAGGCAGACAGATGGATGCTAGGGTTTTCAGAGAACTCTGTGGAGCTCTTTTTCTGCTGCCGTGGTCCATCCACAGGCCTTGGCCTGGCAGAGGCAGGAGCCCGGGCACTCCTGAGATGCTCGTACTGGTAAATGAAACCTAATCCCCAAACTATTGGCTCTTGGCTCCCTGAACAAAGGTTGGCATTTTTCTTGGCTGAGACCAGAGTGTGCCCTGACTGAGCAGTTTATACATGTCACAAGGTGCTGATTAAGTCAAAGTCAAGTGACAGGTGTTTGGAGATGCTGAAAGGGCAGAATCCCCATAGGCTTAGTTGGTCCCTGACCTGGACTAAGTATGAAAAGACCTGAGGCAAAACTCCTGTCAGCTGGGATCAGTGGTGCTTGCTGATAGCTTTCCCTTTCCTTACACTTCAGTGGGATTGGCTTTTTTTTTTTAATTAAAAAAATGATACCAGTAATTCACATTCATAACTGGAAAAAATTAGATAAGGAAGAAGAGAAAAGCACTGTAATCACACTGCCCAGAAAAAAAGAACATATTGGGTTATATTCCATTTTCTTTCCCATTATGTAGAGTTAAGGGACGTTATTTTTTTATTTTATTTTATTTTTATATTTTTATCAAGCACCATACCTTCTGAAATTTCTATTCTACCTAATTCAGATTTCTCTGATTCTATATTCTTTTTTTTTTTTACATCTTATTGGAGTATAATTGCTTTACAATCGTGTGCCAGTTTCTGCTTCACAACAAAGTGAAAAAGTTATACATATACATATGTTCCCATATCTCTTCCCTCTTGCGTCTCCCTCCCCCCCACCCCACCCCCATCCCACCCCTCTAGGTGGTCACAAAGCACCGAGCTGATCTCCCTGTGCTATGTGGCTGCTTCCCAGTAGCTATCCATTCCACACTTGGTAGTATATATATGTCCATGCCACCCTCCTGCCCTGTCACAGCTTACCCTTCCCCCTCCCCATATCCCCAAGTCCATTCCCCAGCAGGTCCGCGTCTCCATTCCCGTCCTACCCCCAGGTTCTTCATGACTTTTTTTTCTTTTTTTTCTTAAATTCCATATATATGTGTTAGTATATGGTATTTGTCTTTCTCTTTCTGACTTACTTCACTCTGTATGACAGACTCTAGGTCCATCCACCTCATTACAAATAGCTCAATTTCGTTTCTTTTTATGGCTGAGTAATATTCCATTGTATATATGTGCCACATCTTCTTTATCCATTCATCCAATGATGGACACTTAGGTTGTTTCCATCTCTGGGCTATTGTAAATAGAGCTGCAGTGAACATTTTGGTACATGACTCTTTTTGAATTATGGTTTTCTCAGGGTATATGCCCACTAGTGGGATTGCTGGGTCATATGGTAGTTCTATTTGTAGTTTTTTTAAGAAACCTCCATACTGTTCTCCATAATGGCTGTACCAATTCACATTCCCACCAGCAGTGCAAGAGTGTTCCCTTTTCTCCACACCCTCTCCAGCATTTATTGTTTCTAGATTTTTTGATGATGGCCATTCTGACTGGTGTGAGATGATATCTCATTGTAGTTTTGATTTGCATTTCTCTAATGATTAATGATGTTGAGCATTCTTTCATGTGTTTGTTGGCAGTCTGTATATCTTCTTTGGAGAAATGTCTATTTAGGTCTTCTGCCCATTTTTGGATTGGGTTGTTTGTTTTTTTGTTATTGAGCTGCAAGGGATGTTATTTTTGAAAGCTTAATGAGGTAGTAGAAAATGTTAATTTTCCCTAAAAGTTTTTTTATTTTCCCTTATTAATAATGGTATCTTGCATTTATATTATACTTAACAATTTATGAACTATTTCTACTCTCTATCGCAGTAAAGTCTTAAAATTGTGTGAGAAAGGTGGCATCATCCCCATTTTACAGTTGAAGAAACTGAGGCTTGGAAAAGTTAAGTAACTTGTCCAAATTCAAGCAGCTTATAAGTAAGTTTCAGATTCAGGTTTTCTGACTCTTAAGCATAAAACATTTTCCATTGAACAACAACTGCCACAACTGCAAAAACAACAGTAGCTTGAGAAACACATACACACACCATTGCCTTTTTTCACTACTAACTTGTCATCATTCATTAGAACCCTAAAGAAAATGAAACTTACCCAGACTTCCTGAGTATTAGTCAGAGTTACCTAGAGTTTTGATACATCCAAGGTGATTAGTGAAATTAATGAGAATTTTCAAAGAGACTGGGGATTGTGTAAATGGAATAGAATATTTATTTATATTATCCAAGGCAGATGATTTGTTTATAATATTAGGTGTGTGATTTAGTTATCTCCAAGTAACTTGGTCAGAGTTGGGTGAGATTTTTAGATTTTATTGTCATTTCTACATAAAGGAAAAAGCCAGTTCATTACTTAGAACAGGAAAAGCACAAAGGAACACTGCCCCCTATGCTTTCAGTCTAGCCACCTCCCTTCCGCCTCTCTGCACCCCACCCCCAAGAAAAAAGAAAAGAAAAAGGAGGGAAGGACAGGAAAAAAAAACCAAACCTAGGGGTTCACAGATGAATAATTCCAAGCTGTACACTTCTATCATGAATTCTCAGTATACTGGGGAAGCTGCTAGGACCTTACTGCTCAGGGTAAACTATTGCCAAAACATATCATCATTTGCAAAAGCTGTAGGAGCCAGAGAGCTAACTTTCTGTTCCTTGAAATAGCACTAAAGGCAAATAAAAGTCCATAGCTAATAAAATTAGGTTAACATTTCTTCAATTTGTTATATAAAGTGCTAAAAGTATTGCCTGATATTTCTAGTTTGTCAGCATCCAGGTTTTGAGAACTGCTGTTTCTAAAAGTAGTGTCTTACTGAAGAGGGACTCTTTTGGGGGAAAAAGTTGTATATTTTTATGAACCAAAAAGAGAAAGAGAAGATGTTGGAGTAGAATATTAATTGATTAATTCATTTATGAACTCCTTCACAATTAGTTATTTAATATATTCCATGTGCTATGCTAGCCACCAGACTAAGTTACAAAGATATGAGATGCCTCGAAGACATACGTGGATAGTGGGGTAAAAGGCTCATAAATAGATGGCCGAGGCTCAAGGAGTATGGCGCCGCACCACATGTTTTGAGCAGTTGCTATACGAGAAGAACAAGTAGCTCATCACTGTCCAGGGAAGCTGGGAGCTAGTCTCAGATAGGAGAGGATATTTGAGCTGGGTCAAAAAGGATGAAGAGAGGAAGGAAACAAACTAACCTCATGCCTCATCGCCAGCATTGTGCTGGATACTCTCACAGTTGTAAGGAGAATAAGACCCAGTGGGAAGTCAAGAAGGACAGAGAGGTACATAAAAAAGTTCAAGGCATGATAACATGCAAAACATTATTGGAGGGATTGTATCGAGTCCTATTCAGAAATCAGAAAGTAAAGCTCAATATCGTCCGCTCTTTTTAGAATAAGGAAGTTAAAGGCAAAAAAATGAGAGTTCTGTTCCCCATCAGGCTCTTGGGAAAGGGTCTCCATGCATATAAGCACATCCAAAGGAGCCAATTTGTTATTTTTGATAAAGAGTTTAGCAAGGACCTTAGCAGGAGACAGATGTGCCAGAGTTTATTTAACCAAACCCCTTTTGGTTAAAGAAAGATATCCTAGGATTGGAGGAGGATCCAGGAGGATCCACAAGTAGGTCTATTTTTAAGCCTTTCATACTTTTTGCCAAATTGCTCTCTGGAAGGACTGTACCCCTCCCAGCAGCAGCATGTTGGAATCCCATTTCCCTTATGCCTTTTCTGATGCTAGGTGTTCGCATTTTTAAATCTATGGCCATTTGTCAAACAAGCAGCAGTTTCTTATTGTGATTTTAACTTTAATTTGTCTTCTTAAAAATACAGCTTTTTATTATGTAAATTGGGTACCTATATTTATTCTTCGATGAATTGCCTATTTATATCCTTGGCCTGTTTTTCTATCAAGATTTTACTTTTTTCTTATTAATATATAAGAATTTTTTCTATACTGTTTTAAATATCTACTGTATATTGCAAATGTGTATTTTTTTTTTTTAAGTTTACCAATGGCCTTTAAATTTTTTTTTTTTTTTTTTTTTGGTGGTACGCAGGCGTCTCACTGCTGTGGCCTCTCCCGTTGCGGAGCACAGGCTCCGGACGCGCAGGCCCAGCGGCCACGGCTCACGGGCCCAGCCGCTCCGTGGCACGCGGGATCCCCCCGGACCGGAGCACGAGCCCGCGTCCCCTGCATCGGCAGGCGGACCCCCAACCACTGCACCACCAGGGAAGCCCTAGCCTTTTAATTTTATCTATAGTAGTTTCGCTGATAGAAATGCTAATTTTTATGTAGAAAAATACATAGATTTTTTTCTTTATGAATTCTGAATTTTTATGTATTTGCCATCTCTAAGATTTAAAAAATATATATATATCTTCTAATATTTAAAGGTTTTCAGTTTTTATATTTGAATGTATAATTCATCTGGAATTCATTTTGTATGGTGTTTTATAGGGAAAAAAACTGATTTTTTCCCAACTGTTTAGCTAGTTAGACAAATACTACTTAAAAAGTAATCCAGGGGCTTCCCTGGTGGCGCAGTGGTTGAGAGTCTGCCTGCCGATTCAGGGGATACGGGTTCGTGACCCGGTCCGGGAAGATCCCACATGCCACGGAGCGGCTGGGCCCGTGAGCCATGGCCGCTGAGCCTGCGCGTCCGGAGCCTGTGTTCCACAACGGGAGAGGCCACAACACGTACTGCAAAAAAAAAAAAAAAAAAAGTAATCCATTCTTTCCTACAGCCTTAAAGTGACACCTTTATCATTTATTCAAGTCTCATATGTGTTTGGGTCTATTTCTGGGTGCTCTCTTTTGTTCCGTTAAGCTACCAGACTATTTTAGTTATTAAAAATTCACAGTGGTCATGTTCTTTTGTTTTTTCCACTCACATTCATACTTCATAATTGATACATCAAGTTCCACCAAATTATTCTGCTGACATTTTTATTGGCATTTGCCTTAAATTTCTAAAATTACTTTGGGAAGCATCACTTTCTTTTCAATAGTATGTGGCTTTATTCAATACGTGGTTTCTTCCATGTATTCAAGTTCCTCAGTAAAGTTTTATGACTTTTTTGGTTGGGTTATATACTGTTGAGGAGTTTATTCCCAAATATTTTGGAGAAGTCACGTTTCTCACAGCCGCATGCTGTCCCCCGACCAGGTTCTGACCACATCCGTGAGAAAGACGGACTCTGGGCTGTCCTTGCTTGGCTCTCTATCCTAGCTACCCGCAAACAGAGTGTGGAGGACATCCTCAAAGATCACTGGCAAAAGTATGGCCGGAATTTCTTCACCAGGTAAGCCACAGCCTGGCTGGGTACAGAGGTAGCATGGGGAAGTAGATAGAGAGAATTCTCATGTGTACAAATGTTTTACTTCCTGTCTTAAGTGATAATAAAACCTCAGTTCCTTCAGCCTCTATCAACTGAGGATTTTTAATGTAATTCAGTCAGGGTCAAGATGAAGTCAACTTTTATGTTAGTCGTAAAGAACGAGGCTTAAAACTTTTAGTTAACATATTCAAAAGAATGAATGTTTTGTCAGCCTTTTAAATGTACCTATCAGGTGGACATGATAATAACATTGGATTTGGATTCAGAAGAATGGATTAGAATTTTATTTCTGCCCCCTAGTAGATTGGGAAGTCATTTAACCTCTTTCTGTACTCAGTTTTCTCATTTGTAGAAATGGAAATAACAGTCTAGCTATTGACTGGATTAAATGAAATATGAGTCTGAAAGTGTTCTATAAACTCTGGGACACTGAAAGTATGGAAACTTTTTCTGAAATTATGGAAACAATTATACTTAGTCTAAATCAACTTTTCTGACTCATTAAAATAGGTCCCCAAAGGCTGTGTAGTTATCAATACTTCATTCATTGATTCAATATATATTGACTGTGTACCTACTTTCTGCCAAGCACTGGGATTCATCAGTGGACAAAATACTTAGACTAGTTAGTAAGTCTTCTTTACCATACATACTTCTATGGTTTTTTTTTGTTTGTTTGTTTGTTTTTTTGCGGTACGCTGGCCTCTCACTGTTGTGGCTTCTCCCGTTGTGGAGCACAGGCTCCGGACGCACAGGCCCTGTGGCCCTGGCTCACAGGCCCAGCCGCTCCGCGGCATGTGGGATCTTCCCGGACCGGGGCACGAACGCATGTCCCCTGCATCGGCAGGCGGACTCTCAACCACTGTGCCACCAGGGAAGCCCCGTACTTCTATTTTTAAGAAGCATTAACATTTTTTTCCAGTTGTACTTTTCACTAATTTCAATTTGCCTTTCCCACAGTAAGTGTAAAAATCTAATAATTTTTTTCCTGAACCTCACTATTCTAATTATGGAAAATAAATATGAGGAAAAGCATATTAAATAAATTATTTATGTAAGAAATACAAAGGTGTTATTTCTCTGAGCCTCAGTTGCCTTCTCTATAAAATAGGTGAGTTAGACTAGAGAATTTTTAAAATATGTCACAGATTTAATGGTCCATGATCTTTGGATAGTCAGGAAAAGAATTCAGCCTTCAGGAACTTGGCCTCCTTAATCAGAATCCTTTTTTTTGACTTTGGACAAGTATATTGCTATCTTTCTCCCTCAGGTTATTTTTTGTGGAAGGTATAAGTAGTAACTGCCACGTGGTACCACACAGTAGCCCTGGTAACCAATGCAAGAATCTCTACTTTCTAAGAACCAGAAAAATCTGGTAATTTAGAACAGCAGTCATGAACTCTCTAGAGCCTAAAGGATCATGAAGGCAGGACCATATCTGTTTTTGTAATCCATGGTATCACCAAACACTAATTCATAGTGACATTGTGTAAATATGCTTTGAATAGATAAATGAATGAGTTAACAAATGAAAAGTAACCAGAATGGAATAAGGTTAGGAGGGTTTGTTCAGAGAGGGTCACTCTTGAATCAGTTAGGAGTCTCCATCTAAAAACTATCTTAACACATTTTTATTCATTTCAAATAACTGCTCACCAAGTATTACAAATAAAGTCCTCAGAAACTGAATTTATGGTTAGTTAAGACTCCATTATACCCTCCATTTATTTAACAAAAGTGCTTTTTGCATGCATTGTTTCACATCAGCTTCGAAAACAGTTATTGATAAGGCAGCTGAGGTTCTAAGACATGAAGCGGCTTTCCCATAGTTGCACAGTTAGTAACCAATAAAGGCTGGGTTCATAGCTCATTCTGATTCCAAAGCCCAGATTCTTTCCATTATACCCTTCTGTGCCTAGGATTTATAGAACATTTCCCTCAAACACCCAAAGGTCACAGATGTAAAGCACAAACACCTGGTTGTAATTTTTTGCTGTTTATCATTTTAACTGGGGGAAAGAGCTGACTTCAGGATTAAGGGGACTGCTGTCCTTGATTCATAGAATCCTGGAGCCGGAATAGTTGGCCTTAGTTCCCTGGTATTTCTCATGTCTCAGAGGTGTCTGCTTGCGCATATCATATTTGTTCCACTATTGCAAATAAATACAGACTCTGCTATCTTGAGCCTCTAAAAAAGAACGCTCTCAAGAGGGTGTGTGCCACTAGGACAGGAAAAGCCACCTGTAAGAGTCTTTAACCTCATAAGAAAGAAGCCAAGAACAATTCTTGGAGGAAAAGTAACAGTCATAGAATTTCATTTGTGATGGACTTTTTTTTTCTTGGCCCTTTTGCATCCACACCAGGCCTCCTCTGTCAGGGTGAATGCTGTGGACCGGAATCCACTCTCACTGAGAGGAGGGAGGCATTTCAGGTGTAAAGAGTTAGGGCTTAAAAAAAAAAAAAAGAGTTAGGGCTTGGCTCCTTCATTTAGTCAATGAAGAATTGGCCTTGGGCTTCCCTGGTGGCGCAGTGGTTGGGAGTCCACCTGTCGATGCAGGGGACGCGGGTTCGTGCCCCAGTCCAGGAGGATCCTGCATGCCGCGGAGCGGCTGCGCCCGTGGGCCATGGCCGCTGGGGCTGCGCATCTGGAGCCTGTTGCAACGCAACAGGAGGGGCCGCAGTAGTGAGAGGCCCGCGTACCGGAAAAAAAAAAAAAAAGAATTGGCCTTACTTGAGGAAGCTCCTGTGGAGACTGGAACTCTCCTTATCCAAAATCTCAGCAGCCTCAGGCAGGTCCCAGACTGGGAGCCTTCCCGGCATTTATCCCATAGAAGCTCCAGCAGTTTGGAAGAGCAGTGCCTGAGTCACGTGTGCATTTATGCAGATAACGTTGCTTTTGTTTCTACATCCTCAGGATGTGGTGATTAAATGTTAGATAATCTCTCTCAAAAGCCTTTGAAGCTTCTAAGAGCTTTATTCTGTAGAAGAGCCAAGATGGGAGTTTTCTGCTTATTCAGAAGCTCCTAACCCTTTCCTGAAACCCTCCAAACCCTTCTTTTCATCCCTCGTCTGCTCCATCCCCAGAGAATGACACGCTCATATTTTTGCCAGCTTCTTCTGAAGTTAGATGGTTTGGGGGAGGGCCAAACAAAGGCTGTAGAAAGTGGTGATATAAGTTGGTGTGATCTGAAGTCAGCCCGCAGGCCTCAACTTTGTGATTTCTTCCAGGTATGATTACGAGGAGGTGGAAGCCGAGGGCGCAAACAAAATGATGAAGGACTTGGAGGCCCTGATCTCTGATCGCTCCTTCGTGGGGAAACAGTTCCCAGTGGGAGATAAAGTTTACACTGTGGTGAAAATTGATAACTTTGAATACAATGATCCGGTGGATGGAAGTGTTTCAAGAAATCAGGTAGGAACGGACGTATGTGCGATGTGGGAGAGAAGCCTCGGAGCTTCATCTCTGAAATCTCAAGAGAAAAAAGAAAAAGGCTTCTTGGTCATTTGTCCTTTGCTGCCCTGTTTTCTCAAGTGGCTTTCTGCTGAGTCACACATGATTTGCACAGGTACTTGTAGGGAACATGGTTTTTGCCCTGATTCTACGTACACCCCTATGCCCTCATTCTGGGATTCTTAGTGTAGGCTCCAGAAAGACTTTTTACATTCTCCAGGATTCTATGCAAGAGGTCATGTTGTGAGTGTGTGCAGAAAAGAGCCCTAGAATCTTAAAAAGATGGAGAACTGCTGCCTTAGACCTCAACCTGCTTCTTCTCTCTCAAGAGCTTGTAGCAGATGCCGGCGTGGCATGAGAGTAGCCTCTTCATAGACATTTCTGTGATATGTTCTGATTTCTAAAAAAGAAGAAAAAAACAGACAAGCCATTTACAGACTTAGAAACATTCACTGTTATTACCTGTAGCACGTGACTCGCAGCTAACCCTAACACAGCAGCGCGTAGGAGGACATCACAGTTGAGACCCTGGACCGTGTCTGGATATGTACAGAACTGTTAGCGTTTCCCTCACTGGGCACCAGGCGCCCAGGGTGCAGGCTGGGTCAGCCCTTCTCACTAACACCCGGGCTCAGGCTCCTCTCTCCTCTGGTTCTGTTGTTGTCACAGAATGGACTCATAACTTAGAAACAAAGATAATAAAGAGGGAGGTAATATTATGCTATAGCTGTCCAGTTAGCTTTTTTTCTGATCCAGACCCAGATTTTTGGCTGGGTCCTTCTCAAGGCATCCAGCAAGCTTTGAAGGAATTGGGCTGCAGGACTTATTTAAAGTCTCTCTCTGGAGAGCAGGTAGTGGACGAGTGGATGGAGCATGGCCACAGTGACCCTCAGTGCCTGGAGTCTCCCTTTGTCAAAATTCTGGCCCCGTGGCTTTTCTTCCTTATGCTTTTTCACCATCTGTGAGAACTTTGGGTCTAGTATGGATGATCGTAAATGATGTCTGAGATAATTAGAAAAAGAGAGGCCTGGGATTGAGGAGAGGGTGGGTGTAGGAAAGCGGAGGGTGGGGTCCGGGGGGCGCAGAGCAGAGCAGAAGATTTTGTGGTGAGGCTTCAGAGAGAGAACAGACCCTTAGGCAAAGTAAACCCCGACTCTGCGCCGCATCCGGCATGTACCAGGAGAGAGGCGGGATGCTGAGGTATGCATGGGACGGGCCCTGTGCTCTGTGCTCAGAGGAGGAAGTCAGCAGCTCCACGTTTTATAATCAGAAAGTCTGAGCATTTAGATGGAAGACCGGGGAGGGGGGAAAATCTTCTGAAGTAGATATAGCATCTGCAGTCAAGTGAAAAAAATTTAAGAGGCTTCAAGTTGAAAGTTGTGGGAGACGGAGGCCAACCCTGGTATGTGTCTAGAGAGCAGGAAATGGTAAACGGGTATTAACTGTATCCTCCCCATGTTGACTAAGTGGGAATGTACTCTGTGTATTTCATCCGCTGTCTTCAGTGCTGAGTGGCATGATTAAACCCTGGGTTGGGTCTGGTGACAAATAGTAGATGAGAGGTAGTACCTTTCCTTTTGGTAGGCCATCAGCTTTAGGCAAAGTTCTTTTTATGGAAGAATTGACAGCCTCATCAAGACTGAAGGGTCTTCAGATAACTGTCTTGCTCAGCCTTCTTACCTCAAGAGTCCCCAGCCTTTTTTCCCTGAATCAAGATTATTGAGGACAAGAGATGCGGCCAGAGAGGGAAGGGGGAGGGCAGGAGATAGAGGGGCGGGGCTTGGCATTGCACCCACATGGGCCCTGCTCTGAGTCATCAGGCACTGGTGGAGACTGACCACTGGATCTGGCTCAATAGGTCGGAATAGCTGGCCTCTGCCATTTGGGGCACATGGCCCCCTGTTCTACTCTGAGGCTCTCCATCAGTGTTTTGCAAAGAGTTCTTCCTCTGTTTCACCTGAAACCTCCTCTGCTCTGGTTTCAGCCCATTCTGTCCGTGTTTCCCTCCTGATTTGGAAATCGGATTTCCGTACCTAGCAGCTTATTTATTTATTAACTTATTTATTAGGCTTCAAACTGGAATGGTTAGTCCATAAATCACAGGGAAGCGGGATGGAGAGGGCAGGGCTTGTGTCAGCCAGCCTCCCCAGGATCCTGTCTCCCGCCTGACCCTGGGGATGTTTCTCCCCCATGAGCCCAACCCCCATTGGCTGGATGCAGTGACAGGCTGACCGAGGGCAGACTCACGGGGCTCAACTGTGGCCGTTTCTCAAGGATCTAATCCTCCGACTGATCAAGTACGGATGAAATTAGATCTCCAAAGAGACCCCTCATAGTTTGTCAGCCTTCAATCTTTCTTCCAGCATGTGAGGAAAAAAGAAACTCTGTTACCTTTCCCAGGGCTTGCGGCTCATTTTTGCAGACGGTTCTCGCATCATCTTTCGACTGAGCGGCACCGGGAGTGCAGGCGCCACCGTTCGACTGTACGTCGACAGCTATGAGAAGGACATCGCCAAGATCTACCAGGACCCCCAGGTAATGCCCAGGCCCTGCGCCCCGGCTAGTTCTTTCTGTTGGAGGGAAGGGTAGTGGCTCCATTGCGCCTGTCATCACAACCCGTTTCTCAAATGATCAGACAGGTAGGCTCACTTTCCTCCACGTCTTCTTCAGTGCATCAGAAAGCAATAATAGCTAATAATTATCTGAGCATTTTCTATTCACCAAGCTCTGTTCTAAACCCATTACCCAAGTGGATATACTCATTTCATTCTCAAATCTGTTATTCTTATCTACTAATACCCCTTCTACAGATAAGGAAACGGAGGCTCAGAAAGGTTAAATAATAGTTAATAGGTTCACACGCCTGGTTAAGTGGCAGATTCAAGAGAACTAATCTTTCAGACCAGCCCCTGATCTGGTATTCTGGTCTGTCACTGATTATTTGCCACTTTGCTTGGTCTCATCACCTGCCCTGGCAGAACGTACACTGGCTCTAGATTTGGTCAGGGCTAGGGGGTAGGCAGGGAGAGACTGTTTCGTGGCCCAGAAAGAAAGGTCTTTATGGGAGAGTCTTCGGACTTGCAACCTGTATTTTGGGGTCCCAGCCCCACCCAGAGTGTCTCCAGAGGTATGTTAGAGTGAGGAGGGGCCCTGGGAGCCAGAGGTGGAACAGAGAACTTGGAGGACAGCCACCCAAATGGGGAAGCAGGGACGCACAGGGGAGAGTTTCCCCACGGGTGTTCCTTGTTTTGGAAACTGCTCCCCAACCAGAGCTCCAGAGCCAAAACCAGTTTAGGAAGTGCTGGGGTACGTTAGCCCCGTCTTAGCAGCTCACAACACACACCTCGCCTTCAAGCTCGGAGCAGACTTGCAGTACATAGGCCAGTTCGCCATGTCTATTCTCCCACAAAGCCTTTTTCCTTCTGACACCTAATTAGAATCCTGTGAAACTCATTTGGAAACCCCTGGCATAGTGATTTTGATCTCTCTAACCCATTTTGGAGTTAGATCTTGTTTTAAATTCAGTTCCTTTATAACTGTGTGTCCCTGGGTAAGTCTTTTCAATGTTCTGAGCTTTGGTTTCTTTGTCTGTAAAATGGCAGAATGCTACTTACCTCACAGAGTCGTCACCGGGATTTAAGGAGATAATGAAGGCAAAATTCTGAACACTGCCTGACATATGGAACTAGCTTTTGAGGAAAAGTGGCTCTTACAACTGTTTTTATTACAAAAAGAGAGAAATGAAAGGGTGCTTCAAGTTTACAGTTTTTCCAGTGGCCAGGCATTAGTTCCAGTTATCGCCAGATTGCTGTGGTGTTGAGACATCCCTAAAACTAAAATCAAAGGCGATGGTGTCTACGTTGTAGATTCACAGAATAATAGCACAAGAGCAAAAGAGGAAGGAAGTTGTGTTTCTCTGTCGTAATACCTGACACATGGTAAATACAAAGAATGAGTGAGAGTTGTTTCGTCTGAACCATAGTCCTCAGGAAGTGGGAGGGCCCTGAAGGATGCAAGGTGCCCTTGGACAACAGGAATATGAGGGAGGAAGGTATCAAGAATGACTCCTAGTCATTCATTTGCTTTATGTAATAGATCATTGACTGAAATAGGGAATGCTGGCACTGGGTTTTTTTGTGAAGAAAGAACATGTCTTTGTTTTTAGACTTACAGAGTTTGAGGAGCCTTTGGGTTATCGGAGTAGCAGTCAGACATGGGTCTGGAGCTCGAGGCCTACTCAGGGCTGGAGCTATGGATCCGTGTCTAGAGAAAGGGATGGCAAAGGTTTTTCTCTTTGTGTCTCCCTCAGGTCATGTTGGCCCCCCTTATTTCTATTGCCCTGAAGTTGTCCCATCTCCAGGAAAGGACAGGACGCACTGCACCCACTGTTATCACCTAAGAAGACGGGCCAGATGCGGTACATCCCTCCACCCCAGGCCCTCCGAGTCATCTGATTGAAGAGCATGAACAGAAACAAAGTGTATTCACCCAGGCTTTTTAGGATTCGGTTTTTCCACTAACCAGTCATTGACAAATGGTACAATTCCAAGGCATTGCCCATTGATATGCCCGTAGGAGCCATGCGGGAAAGAGGATAAAAGGGACCCACGGGCTTATACTACCGTCAGTTCCTTTTTGTGTCCTCGTGCACCACTGGTGTGTGGGTGTTTGTCTCCTTAGCACCAGGTCCTGTTTACACTACAGTGGAAGATGGAGGTCGAGCATCAGCTCATGAGGCTAATTTCCATCCTTAGGATCCACCTGTGAAATGACAGTGCAAGTTCCTTTCTCCTTTGTGAGCCTTTTCCCCCATTTACTGTTTACATATAATCCAGCAAAATGCAGTTTCTGGTGCCTTCTCTCCAATCAGTTCTTTCCTCAGAGTGAGACGTGCTTGTCTACAGAGTTCTGCCTTGTTCTGCAGCGTAGTCCCATTCACACAAATATTTTGGGATATTAAAGCAAAATAAGCTACTATTTCTATATGTCTTTTTTCTTTCCTACAAAACACTCTTTTGATTTCAGAAAGAAACCAGATTTTTTTAGAGGGGGTGGGTGGTATTGTATTTTGTTTGGATGTCCTAGCTAGAAAAAAAATGTTCTCTGTGCTTGGTTTAAAATTAGACCCAAGAACTATAATTTCAAATCTTAGCAGGGTCAGCTGGGCCCTGGCTCCTTCTGAGGTGGATAAATTAAGCTCGACACGGTTAACTTGGAACAAGGAAAAGGAAGATAGTTTTCAGGAGATCTGAAATAGCAAAGCACCGTCTTGTGCCTTGTGGTGCTGAGATGCCACCCTGCCTGTTGAGGGGACAGAAACAGAACTCTCGGAATCTGAGAGCAGGATTTCTGGCATTTGGCTGGAAATCTTGAGCCCGTTGGCATCTTATTCATCTTAGACTATATTCAGCCCACGAGTGTAACTTAGTAGTTAAAAGCATAGTCCTGGGAGCCAACAGACCTGAGTTTGAATACCACTTGAGACCTTGAGTGATCTTGGAATGTCATTCTCCTTATCTTTAAAATGGGCTTGAAAAATAGTTCTAACTTTGTAGGGTCATTGAGAATATAAAGCAAGTAAGTCTGTGAAAAGCCATGGGCACAGTATCTCATTCATGGTAGGTTATCAGGTAAATGGGAACTAGGATTATGTTTACAATATTGTTTCTAGATTTTAAAGAATCAGAAAAACAAAAACTATAAAACAAATATTTGAAATGCATTTTATGGTTTGGAAGGCACTTCCCATAGTCACCTGCCGTGTGGACTGTTCCAGAGAGACAGCCCAGCTCTGCACCCCTCCCCGACCCAGGGTGGAATCCCCATTCCAGGTGGCAGGGTCTTTATCTGGGGTGAGATTTCCAGTGTTGCCATTTAACCGGGGAGTCCAGCCCAGCAAACTGAACTGAGCTTTGACAATGATGAGGTGAAGACGAATACTTGCTGAACATTAATCCTATGCCAGGCACTGTGCTGAGTGCTTTCCATATACTCTGTAAATGCTCCCAATAACTATGAGGTAAGTACTCTGAATATCCCTGCTTTAGAGATGAGGTTCAGCTCATCATCCAAGCTCGCACCACGGGAGGGTGGTGGCATGTACCCCGGCGGGGCAGCCCTAGTCCTGCATGGTTTACCAATGCTTTGTATTGCCTCTAGTACTAACTGGCTACTTCTCAACTACTTCTAACAGGTGGAAGAAAGGCGTGCAAATGCCCCTGTATTTTGGTGATTAAAGGGTGATGCCTTGGGTGCCAGAAACTCTATTAATTTTGGCATTGTTGTCCAACCCCTACCCTGGGGATATGGATACCTGGGTGTATAGTCAGCCAGGAAACACGTATTGACCACCTTAAGTGTGAGATGCCTTGGGAAGGCAAGGGTGTGAAACACACAGTTGCTGCCCTCCAGCTGCCTGTGAGACTAGCTAGAGGAATGGAGTCCCACACAAATAGAAGGCTGTGTAGGACTCATAGACATAGAGAACAGACTTGTGGTTGCCAAGGAGGAGCGGGGGAGGGAGAGGGATGGACTGGGAGCTTGGGGTTGGTAGATGCAAACTATTACATTTAGAATGGCTAAACAACAAGGTCATACTGTATAGCACAGGGAACTATATTCAATACCCTGGGATAAACCATAATGGAAAAGAATATTAAAAAAAAGAATATATAGATGTGTATATCTGAGACACTTTGCTGTACAGCAGAGATTGGCAGAGCACTGTAAATCAACTATACTTCAATAAAAAAAAAAAAAAAGAAAGAAAGGCTGTGTAGGATAAGTGCCTTAGGAGTTGTATAGGCAACACATGCTGTTAGAATCCAAATTTTCCAAGCACCTCTTCTGTTTCAGAAGATGGTTTCCAGTAACCCTCCAAGCAAGACATTCTTCTGCCCGTTTTAGAGCTGAGGCAACTGAAACTCAACAGAAGCTTAAGTAATTTGCCCCGGGTTTTCAGCTACCATGTGGTAGAAGTGGAATTTTGACCCTGAATCTCGCTCATTTTCCATGACCCTTTGCTGCACCCCCCATCTGTTGAATCAGCTGCACACAGATCTGGGTCTATGGCCCCTGGAGCGGCTTCAAGAATTTCCTCCTCAAACCTGATCGTAACTGAGCTGCTTTCCCTGATCCACTTGGCTATAGGTTTGGGAGCTGTTAGCTCAAAGGAGGAAGAGGGAGGTGTCTGGGGCCGTGGAGCAGTGGGATGGGCTAGGGTATGGGCTGCCCTTCCTCCCTCTGTGGCCTCTAGAGAGACACCCCAACACGTGCCCCCAGGTGTGCAGGGAGACGGAACCCTGAGACGCCGGCCAGCAGCGCACAGCCAAGCTTCCCTGCCTCCCAGGATTGATGTGGTCCGTGAGTCAGGCCTGTTTTCTTTAGGGTGTGGTGAGGACTACAGCGAGATAATTAGGTTTCAACTGTCTGGGCCCCAACTCTGAAATGTCAACTTTTCCCCTCCCTCTTGACATTCAGCTCTGATTTCAGAGAAGGAGGTTCCTGTTCAGGGATGTTCCTCAGGCCCAGGGAATGGCGGGGCTTCCAGGGGGTGGGCCCTGCCTCATGGAGGATGACAGCAAAGGCCGAGCTCACTGCAGTGCCCGGGAGGCCAGCTCTGGGGCCTGGGTCCTTCTGCCCCGTCTGCCTCAGAGCTCATCCCACGCTGCTTCTACTGCATTTCCTGTTTACTCATTGGACAGAACGTGGCCTTACTGTGTTAGAATCTTCCAGAAAACATAATATGTAAAAGACACACCCTTCATCTTTCTATGTTCTGAACCCCCAGCAAAAGGAGTTGGAAATGAGTAGCAGCTCATGCACAGAATCATTGCATCCCACCTGGGTTACAGCAGAAGCCTCCTCACGGCCCCTGGCCTTCATTCTTGTCCCCTCTCATCCGCTATTCTCATCACTGGCTAAGTGCTCTTTCCAACGCTGACTCCTTCAAGTGCTCTTTCTCCAATGCCTTATGTAGCCTACAAGACCCATGCAAACTTGCCTGCCGCTTCCCATCCCAGCCCCCGCTCCTCTTCTACCTTCTGCTTTATGTTGGATGCTTCAGCCACGTGAACCCACCTGCAGTTCTCTGGAAATACCGTGCTCCCTTGTCTCCAGGCCTTCGGACCTGCTTGCATCACCCTTCTCCTCCGCCCCACCCTCCCCCATATTCCCCAACTCCTACTCCTTCCTCAGGCCTCAGAAGCTTCTGAGCTTCCAATCTCTGGCTTGGGAGCTTTTTCTAGTGTTCCCGTAGCAGCATCCTCTTCACAGCACTTATTGTACTCTACCTGTTTATTTTCCATTTCTCCCACTGCCCTGGAACTCCCAGAAGGCAGGGGCTGCTTTTTTCACCAATGTTTACCCAGGGTCTAGCCCCATGCCTGCCACATCATAAAAGTTCAATAAACGTTTTTTTTAAAGAGTGCATCTCACACCGGTCAGAATGGCCATCAAATCTACAAACAATAAATCCTGGAGAGGGTGTGGAGAAAAGGGAACACTCCTGCACTGTTGGTGGGAATGTAAATTGATACAGCTACTATGGAGAACAGTATGGAGGTTCCTTAAAAAACTAAATATAGAACTACCATATTATCTAGCAATCCCACTCCTGGGCATATATCTGGAGAAAACCATAATTCAAAAAGAGGCATGTACCACAATGTTCATGGCAGCTCTATTTACAATAGCCAGGACATGGAAGCAACCTAAGTGTCCATCGACAGATGAATGGATAAAGAAGATGTGGCACATATATACAATGGAATATTACTCAGCCATAAAAGGAAACGAAATTGCATTATTTGTAGTGAGGTGGATGGACCTAGAGTCTGTCATACAGAGTGAAGTAAGAAAGAGAAAAACAAATACTGTATGCTAACACATATATATGGAATCTAAGAAAAAAAAATGTTATGAAGAACCTAGGGGCAAGACGGGAATAAAAACACAGACCTATTAGAGAATGGACTTGAGGATATGGGGAGGGGGAAGGGTAAGCTGTGACAAAGTGAGAGAGTGGCATGGACATATATACACTACGAAACGTAAAATAGATAGCTAGTGGGAAGCAGCCGCAAAGCACGGGGAGATCAGCTTGGTGGTTTGTGACCACCTGGAGGGGTGGGATAGGGAGGGTGGAAGGGAGGGAGACGCAAGAGGGAAGAGATATGGGAACATATGTACAACTGATTCACTTTGTTATACAGCAGAAACTAACACACCATTGTAAAGCAATTATACTCCAATAAAGATGTTAAAAAAAAAAAAGAGTGAATGAAATGTTTGTTGCATGGCAGAGTGTTTCCTTATGCCGTGACCTCCCCAACCTGTGAGGTATGATTAGCTTCATTTTACAGGTGACCAGTGAGTTGACCAACTTTTGCAGCTAGTGACTGTCTAGCCAAGAACTCTTTCCTAAAGCTTTAGAGGCTGAAGGGGAGAAGCACCCAGGACAGAGGGTCGGGGTGCGGGGGGGATGCTGGCAGGAGATGGGAGATATGTATCATGGTCACTTTGAATAAAACTAGATTTACATGTTAAAAAGTATTTTATCTCCCATTGCTACAAAAGTTAATTGGGGGTATAGCTGGAGGAGGGTTCTACCAACTTAGCCTGAATCCAAAAGGAGTTATTTTTCTTTAAGGAGTAGACTCAACAAAGGCAGGCCCAAGCCCCAAAGCCCCACCTCAAGCAGGTTCTCGGAAGGGCAGTCATGATGGGACTAGGTGGGCAGGCTGGCCCTGGGCCTCGCACTGGAAGGGCACACAGCATGTACTTCTGGGAGGCTGAGAGGCTCTTCTTCATTCTTATTATCAGAGGCAAGAAGCAGTCCCACAAACTTGGCGTGTCATTATCTAAGAGAAGTGAGGTCACCGCCAGCAAGAGTATGTCTCATGTCTGCTTGTCATGTGGGAATTTTTGAGGGCTTTGGTTTGGTTTTTACCAAATGTGAAAGTTCTACCTAGATCCATTAAGTTGGATTTGTGGAAGTGGGATAATAACTATTTTCCCGAAGGCACGTCTTTCGTGATTCAGAGTGCCACTCTCCAGTCGACGGAAAGGTTAGTCAAGAGTAGCAATCATTTGCTCTTCATGACGGTGTTGTTTCATAAACACTCTGTCTCATAAAAGCTCAGTCTCTATTGGTTTCTGACTTCATTTTTGTACTGTGATAGGAAGGCTATTATTATCCCAGATAAAGGAATGGAAACTTTGAGAGTTTTCCTGTCCTGTGCAGATTCTCACAATCAAGATGAAGGAAAAAGCAGACCCGCCACCAGCACCCACCCTCGGTGTTTGGGATGCTTCTTCTGGTTTACCATTGCTGTGTAACAAAGCACCCCAAATCTAGTGGTGTTAAACTTTTGCATGATATTTTTATGCTCACAGATTCTGTGGGTCAGGAAGGCAGACACAGAGGAGATAGCTTGTCTCTGCTCCACGACGTCTGAGCCCTTACCTGGGAAGGCCAGAACAGCTGGGAATGACTCAAAGGCCATGGGCAGGAATCATCTGGAGCCTCTCAGAATTGAAGGCTGGGTTCAGCTGGGAATGTCGACAGCTTGGCCTGCACATGATCTCCTGTGTAGCTTGCTTTTCTTACAGCACGGTGCTGGCTTCCCAGAGGAAGCTTCCCAAGAGCAGGTATGCCAAGAGAGCCAGGCAGAAGCTGGGATTCCTTTCCTACCTAGCTTCGGGAGTCAGGCAGCCTCACTTCTGCTATATCCAATTGGTTATGACCCACTCAGGCCAGCCAAGATTGAAGGGACGGGGCATTACACTCTACCTCTTGGAGGAGTGGCAAGGTCACATTGCAGAAGAGCACGTGAGCTGGAAGCTCTGTAGCCATCTTATGGAAAACACAATCTGTCATAATACTCAAATATTCCACCCCCTCCCACTGCTAAATATACCATTCTGAGTCAGGTGGGCAGGAGAATGAATTTAATCTTGAAATTATTTTCACCAAGAGCATCCATTTGTCAATTTTCTAAGTATAGACATGTGCTATTATTTCACATTCCCATGCCCATGACAGACATAACTAATCAATTGCAGCACTATTTCTACTAAGTCCAGATAGGGCCCCAGACACCCCAATACAATGCACTGGACGAGATATATTAATCAATGGTAGTGGGAATGTCAATGAAAACTTATTTGCTACTTCTGAGGAATATTCCTACTTTCTTTCATAAATGTTTAATTAACATTTGTGGGTGTGAAAGCCTATTTGAAAATAGACCAGCCAATCTGTAAATTGATAAAAAATATGTGCCCAATATACAGACAATTAGTAGTTACTATTAAATGAGATAAATCACAATTGATTTCAGAAATAGTACAAAACATATTAATAAAATAGTTGTACAGATATTTTTAAACTCAGAAGTGAATTAAAGATTGATTTCAGTAGTTTAAGTTCACGGCCCCAGCTTTTTTCTACACTTCGGCTTTTTCCATCTGCCACTTTGCAGCCTCGCCTGTAACAGTTCCCCGTGTCTGACTTCATGATTCCTAAAGCTGTACAGCACTTTCAAAGCACTCAACTCGCCTTCTTTAATTTAATCTTCACAACAGTGCTGTCAAATAGGTAGATTTGCAGTAAATATGACATTTTGCAATCAGATTATTTGCCCCAAATCATACAAGCCACCACTACTACTAATATGTATTGATCACCTTTTTGGTACCAGATACCATTTAATCACTTTATATACACCATGTCATTGAATCCTTATCATAACCCTAAAGGTGGGTATTATTAGTTCCATTTTACAGATGAGGAAATGGAGGCCAAGAGATTAAGTAATTTGCCTGAGGTTAAAGTTAGCCAGTGGTGGAACAGAGATTTATACCAGAGTTGATCAGATTATAACAGTCAAGTAAAACCTAGAAGAAGAAACAAGGCCTCAGTTACTTCCTTTGGGAAATAAAATGTTATTTAGATCTAATTTTTTAAATGATGATTTTAGCGAGACGAACTGATGATAAAATTTGATGTATAATTTGATATTATGTTTCTGACAGATGGGTGGCGGTGGTAGGGAGATATTTACACAACTGATACTTGGGGAGAAGTCAAGCCTAGTCTGCACAGAAGCCCAGGTTCAGGGGTTCCAAGTGTTATCAGGAGAGAGCCCCTTGCAAGGTGGCTGATTACAGAAGGCAGGAAAGACCTGGGGGTCTGCCGCATCTGTGCAGTCTCTCTGAACCAGTCTAGCCTGGTTGTTGTGCTAGGGAAGTGCTTGGCATCATAAGAGCAGTTCCTCTCAGGACCCCTAAGTTCATGTTTATGCTCCCACCTCCACGCTCAAGGCAGATTTATGTCCTATTATATAGCAGTTTCCAGCAAATGAAGGGTTGCCTTCAAAATGTCTTTTTGGGGGGTGGGTGGGGAGGGGACCTCTGACAACAGTGGCAGGGGTTCCCACTCTAGTGCCCACTGTGATCTCTGACCCAGACTGGGACCACAGTGAGCGTTTATGGGATAATGATGTTTACCACCATCACTCCTGCCCTGCAGTGAAAGAATGTCCTGACTTCCAGAGAAAGGGGATGATGTTCACCCCAGCTGCTCTTCCCCAGCCTCCCTTTCCAGTTTTATCTCCAATCACAATCCAACTTCTCCACCCTCCACCCTCACAGTTCCCCAAATATCTCATACTTTTCCACACTGGTCTGACTTTGCATGTGCTGTTACATCTGTTGGAAAAATTTTCCCTGTTATGCTAATGTCACACTGTCTGCTCCACCCAATTCCCCTTCTAAGGGAAACTAGCTTCTGCTGGGGAGGAGGATATGGCCATGACTTGAACATGATCCACCCTCAGATTTCCTGGCCACAGCTGATTAGACCAGGGGTGAGCACCTGACTCAAGGGCAGCCAATCCACTGGCCTGTCAACAACTTATCACCTCTGACCTACGGCTTGGTTCCAAAAGATAAGCTGGAATGATCAGGCTCTCTCTTGGGAATCTGAGGTAAGACAAGAAAAAATTTGCTCAATCTACCTAGCCAGGAGTAAGACAGACCCTCTCCTTCAGATGAACACAACGCTTCATACTCCTTACAATAGTCTCTGAAGGAGAAAAATGATGTCTTGCATTGTATCCACAGGGTCTAGTTCAATGTCTGGCCCACTGTAGGGGCTCAGTAAATGTGTAGTGAGTCCATGAACTCAGATGGGCCAGAAAAAGTCACATTTCTTATTATCTCAAGGCAACTTGAATCTGGCTGTGACCCCCATTCCACTAGGCTGTCAGGATTTTATTTTTTTAATTGGACACTTTATGTTACTCATGTAATGCTCACAGCAATGGAAGATTTTTATTCCCATTTTCTACATGAAAAAGCGAAGGTGCAGAATGTTTAGGTAACTTGCTCGAGGTCACAGTGCTAACAAGTGACAGGTCTCAGATAAAACACAGTCAAGTCCTTACTCTTAATCAGATTTCATCTTTTAAAAAAAAATTGTATTGAAGTATAGTTCATTTACAATGTTGTGTTAACTTCTGCTATATAGCAAAGTGATTCAGTTATACACATATATACATTATTTTTCATATTCTTTTCCATTATGGTCTATCACAGGATATTGAAGATAGTTCCCTGTGCTATACAGTAGGACCTTGTTGTATATCCATCCTGTATATAATAGTTTGCATCATATTTCATCTTAGCCAATGTTGCTACTCACCAATGAATGAACGAATAAGATGCTCTGACCTACAACTCCTTTCCACCATTAGTTGGTCCCTCTTTTTTTCATGTTTCTTCAGCATTTATTTCATTCATATTTAATTTATTCACATCCTTTGCAGAGAAATTCCCGTAGTGTAATAATCAGAGCTAACAGTGAGTACTTGCCTTATGCCAGGTACCGTTCCAGGGAATGTGGAGAAAAAGTTGATTAAATATGGCTGAAAATTATTTGTCTTGAAATATTAATTCAAGTTGCTGTTAGTTCAAGAAGGGATTCTTTTTTACTGCCCAGATGCTTTCCTCTTGAAAATTTGAACTTTAGAGTAAAAAGTTTCAGATCCTCGAGTCAAGCCCTTGTTTGCTTTCCTTTGGAAAAGCTTAAGTCATGGAATGGTATAGGTTCCAAATACTCTGGAAGTTTTCTGCAGATCATGTGATGTGTGATGTGACAAAACCCAAGCAGTATGTTTATAAAAGTTTATTTTTTATTTAATTAATTTTTTAATGGATCTTACTCTTGTCTGGTTGGCAATTTGGAATTATTGTGTGATCTTATAAATTAAAATAACACTGGTAAAGTCAGCGTGGTGACTGAGCTGTTTTCCCCAGTATTCCACCAGATGGTGATTATTATCCCCATTTTACTGATGAGTTAACTGAGGCCCAGAGACGTTGTGTAACTTCTCCAAGGTCCAGTAGCTATAAGTAGCAAGCAGTTAGACTCTAGAGCCCTTTAAAAAATTGTTATAACTCACATACATGAAATTCTCCCTTTTAAAGTGTACATTGGTTTCTGTGTATTCACAAGGTTGTGCAGGTTGTGTAACCATTGCCACTATTCAATTCTAAAACATCTTTGCCCCTAAAAAAACTGGTACCCACTAGAGCCACTCCCAATTCTCCCCTCCCTTCAGCCCCTGGCAACCACAAATCTACTTTCTGTTTCTATGGATTTGCCCCATCTGGACATTTCATATACATGGAATTGTATAATATATGGCATTTTGTGTCTGTAGAGCTCTTATTTTAACACAAAGCAAATGCCCCTAAACTATGAAGTCCTCCAGTGTGAAGACTTTCTGTTCATTTTTGTCTTCACAATGCCCTGAATCCACTGTGATGATTAAATGAATGACTGAATGTGCAAATGAATTATGAAATAAATATATGTAGACACTAAATAAGCTCAGAGTCTGACGTTTGCTGAGTGCCCACTATGGACCTGGCAGGGTGCTAAGTGCTTTGCAAAAGTGACCTCACTTCACCTTCATAACACCCCCACGAGATGATTACTGTAACATGCCCATTTTACAGATGGAAGACAAGGAGGTTAAAAAACTTGCTGCAAGTCCAAGACAGTGGGTGGTGGAGCCAGACTGCACTCGTGTCCTCAGTCTCTGAGTCTGCACTTCTAAATTGTATGCAAAGGAAAGTCCTTTAGAGATAGGGTCTAACCTCCTCTGTCTGCAGCAAGAAAATGGAGATCTATAATGCATTTACAGCAAGTCCCCTACATACAAACCTTCAAGTTGTGAACTTCCAAAGATGTGAACATGTGTTCGCATGTCCAATCACATAAGCTGTAAGTGAAATTGCAGCTTGCCCTCTGTCTCCTATCGCTGACGATCCTTCAGCTCTACCATCTCCCACCTCCTCTCCCTCCTCCAGTCAGTGACTCTTCTTGCCTGTTCACTCGATACCAGCCCCTGGATGCCAGCTGTTGTACTGTACTACTGTACTTTTCAAGGTACTGCACTGTAAGATTAAAAATGTTTTCTTTATTTTCCATGTTTGTTTGATGTTTATGTATTATTTGTGTGAAAAGTACTATAAACCTATTACAGTACAGTACTATATAGTCAATTGTGTTAGTTGGGTGCCTAGGCTAACTTTGTTGGACTTAAGAACAAATCGCACTTACAAACGGACTCTCAGAACAGAATCCGTTTGTATGTAGGGCACCTAACATTCCTTGAGCCCATGCTATGTGCCAGCCACCACATTACGTTGGAGATCACGTGCTAGTCAAGAACAAAGGTAATTAAACCAACAACAGCAATTCCCTGCAACGGGCACTAGGTAGAGGTATATGTGCACGGAGAGCTGCGGGAATGGTGGGTCCAAGGTGCCTGCGCGGGTGCACATCCCAGGGCCTGAGCCAGTTTCTACCCAGTGCTGTTAGCAAAGCACATCCCCATGCATGAGCTCATGGGGCCCATTGTCACCCTCCTCCACACCTTGAGGGCTGCCTTGAGGGTTGGGTGTGCTTATTCTCCTGGCCTGTCAGGGCTGTCAAGGCCCTTGTCTCTCAGGACAGCAGGTGAGTGGGCCTTTCCTCCTCACTGTGGGGCTGCAGGACAGGGTGCAGCTGGCAGCCCACTCCCTTAGTGTTTCTGGCCTGCTGGTGGCTTTTCTCTTCTCACAAAGACTGCTGTGTTGGATCTGTTTTGAGTCAGATAGTTATTTGATTTCCACCTCAGAACTCTGTGCCAATGTTCTGTGTTGCCAGCCTCACTGCCACAGGCCATGGTGTGGGAAGGAATTCAGGTTCTGGAGCACTGTCTGGGCACTCCTCAGTTGGGGGGCGGAGTCAGGAGAGACTCCCACACCCACCATCTGACTCGGGCCTGGTCAGCAAGAGGGCAAAGGGGCTCTGTGTCAGGAGGAGCCCAGGCCACACCACCTCCACGAGATGCCACAGACTGGGATGAAGACCAACCCAGAGCCTGTCCTGGTTCATTTCTCCTTTTCTCCTGTTCCCTCTGTCTTTGTCCAGCAAGCAGGGTCAGAACAAACTGAGAGGGGCATAGTGCACATGGGGTCATGCCAGTGTGTAAGATCTCAAAGCCAGGCTGGGCCTAAGAGGTGGAGAAAAACTGTCACTGGGGGGCAGTCAGGGGCTTCATACCTAAAGGAAACCCCAGACTAGGTTGAGAAGAAGACAGAAGTTCCAAACCAGAGAAATGATGCAAAGATCAGGGCTATAGTGGGTTCAGTTCAGCCATAGGCAGGAAGAGGAACCATGAGGACAGACACTAGGAAGGTCAGAAGCAGATTGGGAAGGGGTCAGGATGCTCCAGTGGCCACTGGCCAGCTAACGGCCCATGTGGTCATCACAGGGGAAAAAAGATGGCTGAAAACCTCAGCATGGGATGGTGAGCACATGTTCAGTGGAACTTCTCCGGGTGCATCCTAGATTGAGGGTCTCTAGAGAAATTTGTGTTTGTTTCTTCCAGGTACCCCGCTGGGTTTGACTTGTTTGGAATCCCTTTAAAGTTGAAGATTTCAGGACCACGCCAGCAGAATAAATTTCAACCCCAAACCCATGAGAAGACTCGTATCTATACACTCTCAAAGGGGATGGCTTTTTTTCTACCCAGAGGCCAGGCCAAGATGCAAATACTTTCTTATTCTCTCTCCTTGATGGTGGGTGCATTTTTTCCCCTGGTTCATTATTTCACCATTCACTGAAATTCCCAGCTTTATGTGGGGTATGGGCAGGAGTAGGAAGGTTCTCAGATCTAATGCCCATCTCATTTAGGCCTGAGACCCTCTCTCCTTTCCCCATGCGGCTGTTAAAACATAAGTCTCTTGGTTATCTAAGACTGGAAGAACTTCCAAGGGAAAGCAGATTCAGGTACTCACTTAACACTTATTTTTCAGTTTCCTCCTTGTCATTGCCCCCGAGAGGATTTCTCGTACTTTCCTGCAAGTACTACTGTGCATTTAAAAGGATATTTGCTATGATTTATTGAGCATTTCTAGATAATTTCCAGGTAGCTGGGAGGTGTTTCAGTTGGCCTAGAATCTGAAGTCCCTTCTGCTTCTACCCTTTTCCTTCCATTCCAGTCTTACAATAGCCAGTGTGATCTTTCAAAAAAAATACACCTTATCTTGTTTTTCACTTGCATACAAACTTTCAGTCGCATAGCTTTTTGTTAATTATGATTTTGTTTTGCCAATGTTTTTGTATATCCCACATTTTTTCCCATTTCCCTTCTATAATCAGCACCACTTTTCTTTGGGGGAAATCTCCTCCCATATTCCATATGGCCCTACGTCTGTCAGTCATGGTGCCTCCCCTTTTCCTTTATTCACCCTCCACCCTCATTCTAGCTACAGTGGTAGGAACATGGCCCAGGTTAGGCTGATCATTATACTGCCTCCCTATGGACATAGTGATTGGTCCAGTGAGTCTAATGGTTCCAGCATGTGACCAAAGCTGAGCCAGTTAGAGTTTTTCCCCGATTTTTCTTTTCAAAATGGAGATAGAGGGGTAACTTTCTCTTCCTTTTGGATTATAGGTTGTAAAGATATAGGCCTGGAATATCAGCCTATTTTCCTACCAGATGGACAGAATATGTCAGTGCAAGAGAAAATTAGAACTAATAACAAACGCAGAAACAAGCAAAGATAACTAATTCATTGAAAAGGAAGTCTTGATGATACTATCTGAACTCCTGGATTCAGCCATACCTGAAGCTTTAATGCCAGATTTTCCAATTATATGAACCAATAAATTGCCTTTTCAACTTAAACTAGTTTGCATTAGGTCTTGTCATGTGTAACAAAAAGAGACTTGACCGATAAAGGGCCAAATCCTTAACATGGCATTCCAAGGCCCTGTGTGACCTGTTTGCTGCCTATTTCCGCAGCCTCACCTCACACCACTCTTTTGCTCTCCCTTGATGGCCCGTCAATACAGAGCTTCTTTTAGTTCTTCAAATGCACCAGGCTCCTTCCTGTATCAGGGCCTTCACACATGTTGTTCTCCTAAATCACTTTGCTTTGCTAATTCCTACACATCCTTCAGGTGTCTGCATATAGAGCATGTCCTTAGGGAAGGCTTTCCCGACTGACTGACCAGGCCAGGGTCCTCCTCTCCCCTTCCACATTATGTACTCCTACAGCATCCTGTGCTTTTCCTTCTAAACACTTGTCACAGTAATAATGCACAAATTCCTTGTTTGCAATAAGACAATTCCTTGTTTATAGCCCATCCTTTCCATGGGACTAGAAAATTCATGAAGTTAGGAACCATATGCCTGGATCATCATTGTGCATTCAATGCCTAGCACAGTGTTTGGCACAAAATAGGTACCCCGTAAATATTTGTTGAATGAAAAAAAGTGAAATGAATAGGTCAGTGTTTGACTTGGAAGCCCATACTTTCCATCTCTGTGGGTTTTGTTAACTAATAAATAAACACTGGCAGTCCAGATTCATAATGTGATCACTGAAGGCTCCCTGGGGGAAGCAGAGAAACTAACATGTAATTTAGTCAGGTATTCATTCTGAGCTAGATTTCTGCCTGGCCAGACCAGATGGACCTTGTTCCCAGGAGAGGGCAGTGTTGTACAGTCTTTGGCTCCTCAAGCCTCCCAAACACTTCTCTGAGGCCGTGGGAGCTCCTGGGCTTGGCCTTGACACCCAGTGCCCCAGAAGCCAAAGCTCATGGCCCTTTCAAAGAGCTGCATGTTCAAAGCAGCTCAGTAGCAGAGCCTTTGTTTCAGAGCCTGGCTGTCCCCCAATCCAAGATAAACAATCTTGATTGATCGACTGATTGCTCTGGTTTGGTTCCTCTGTTCAAGAACTCCATCTTTCTCAGGGTGGCCCAAAGGCTTCCCTTATGCTCTACAATCTCCCAGGAGAGAAGACTTCAAGTCACAGAGTTGGTACCTCCTGAGGCTGTGGAAGATTCTCCCTATTCATAATTTCTCTCCAATCCAGAGGCTGCTACTGAGGGTGCAAAATAGCCCAACTACCAATGTAGACCCACAGGTGGACAGTCCTCTGCTCAGATCCTGGCTCTGTCACTCCCTGGATGACCCAGGATAAACGCCTTACCTCCTCCCAATGAGAGAATAGTAGTATCTCCTTCTCAGGCTTGTGCTGGTGATGGAGCCAGCAGTGTGGAGACTGCCTGGCGCCCTGCCTGGAGCACAGTAGGTGCTCAGTGAACATCGGTTCCCTTCCTTGTCCCCCTCCCACCACCCTGGGGCAGCCATGTGCACAGGGAGAAAAGATAAGAAGTCCTCCTCAGCAGGTTTTTACTGGCAAAGGCCTAAAAACAACAACCTTCTTCACTTCCCCGAAGCACCTACCTATCCCCAGTGTGACTATGGAGCCAGGTTAAAAAGTTCCCGTGGACACCGGAACACACCCCAGTCAGATAACCCATGTCACTCATCCACGTGAGCCTTGCTTCTGCCACTCCCTACTGTGGGGAACCAGGTGTTCCCTGGAATCCTGAGAGCCACCCTGACCCAAAGGCCCTGGCTCCTTTTCAGTTCATTTCTTTCGTGGTGGAGCGGCTGGGCCATAGCGCTGGAAGTATTTTGGCTCTGAGGCTGGAGCCCTTATCTCTGTGCTGTGTGAGTGCCATTCCTGCCATGTCAGAACCCATTAGCGGCCACTCTGCTGAGGCTTTTGAAGGAGTAATCGGTTTGTAGAGGGAAGGGGCCGTGCCAAAGCCAGGCCAGATGGAGTAAGTAATGAAGGCCCCAGATTAATCTCACTTGTCTCTTTTTTTCCAATATGAAGGCTCAGCCCAAGAGCTTGGCAGTCTCAAGACAAATTATACTTGTCAGCTTCAAAGCACAAGTTCCCTTCCAAGTCAGAATGTTTGCGCTTTCTCTCTCTCTCTCTCTCCCTGTCTCCTTCTCCCTCTCTCTTAAAATAAAAAAACTGGAGTAAAAAATGGGGTGCAAATGAAATGTTGTGACACTTTTGCCTCATTGTAATAAGAAGAGCCTCCACTGGGCATTTACTATGTACTAGGCAACATACCACGTCCTCTACTTGCATTCAACTCATTTATTTCTCACCATAAGCCTCCAAAATAGGGTTATGGTGGACAGTCCTCTGCTCAGATCCTGGCTCTGTCACTTACTGGGTGACCCATGATAAACGCCTCACCTTCTCTCTGTGAGAGAATAATAATATCTCCTTCTCAGGCTTGTGCTGGTGATGGAGCCAGCAGTGTGGAGTATCCCCATTTTACAGATTAAGAAACCAAGGTTTAGAAAGGATGACTGACTTGAAGTCATACGGTTAGTAAATTGTGGAGCAAGGACACAAACTTAGGTTTGTGTTATTCCAACCATTACACTTTACACACTCTTTTGTCTTAAGAGCTGCTAATCTCTCTGGTGTAAGTCTTTACCTGAAGGGAGAGTCCAGCACTGAAGCCAAGAACACAGTTTCCTGTTCTTTCTTATTGTTAAAAACTCTCCCTGGAGTCTTGGGCAGAAAGCAAAGGGTAAGGATTGGGTTCCCAGAGAAGCATTTCCTGAGGTATACTTTATAAAATCCTAGTCTTTGACGTATATGGGAACACATATCCTGTGGTCAAATAATGTGGGAACCACTACTTATATCAGTCTCCAAGAGTCACAAGGCATGTGAGCAGGCAAGAAGTCCTGAAAGTAAGGGAACCTGTAGAACTTTGCTATGCTCGCTCTTTCCCCAAAGAATTTGGCCCAGTTATGTTTTTCAAGGCACACCTAGAAAGAAGACATACAGATGACCAAAAAGTACATGAAAAGATTCTCAACATCACTAATTATTAGAGAAATGCAAATCAAAACTACAATGAGGTATCACCTCATACCAGTCAGAATGGCCATCATCAAAAAAATCTATTTACAAACAATAAATGCTGGAGAGGGTGTGGCGAAAAGGGAATCCTCCTACACTGTAGGTGGGAACGTAAATTGGTACAGCCTCTATGGAGAACAGTATGGAGGTTCCTTAAAAAACTAAATATAGAACTACCATATTATCTAGCAATCCCACTCCTGGGCATATATCTGGAGAAAACCATAATTTGAAAAGATACATGCACCCCAATGTTCATTGCAGCTGTATTTACAATAGCCAGGACAGGGAAGTAACCTAAGTGTCCATTGACAGATGAATGGATAAAGAAGATGTAGTACATGTATACAATGGAATGTTACTCAGCCATAAAAATAGAATGAAATAATGCCATTTGCAGCAACATGGATGGACCTAGAGATTGTAATACTGAGTGAAGTTAAGTAAGACAGAGAAAGACAAACATCATATGATATAATTTATATGGGGAATCTAAAAAAAATGGTAGTCATGAACTTATATATAAAACAGAAATAGAGTGATGGATGTAGAAAACAAACTTATGGTTACCAGCGGGGAGGGGGCGGGAGGGATAAATTGGGAGATTGGGGTTGACATATACACTCTACCGTATGTAAAATAGGTAGCTAATAAAGACACTGTATAGCACAGAGAACTCTCCTCAATGCTCTGTAATGACCTATATGGGAATAGAAGGTAAAAAGAGTGGATCTATGTATATGTATAACTGACTCACTTTACTGTAGACCTGAAACTAACACAAGATTGTAAATCAACTATACTCCAATAAAAATTAAAGAAAAAAAGGGCACACCTAGAAACATCCATGGAACTGAGTCCTCAGAAACTCTTCTGCTCCAGAGCCCTGCTACTGAAAGCACTGTGCTCAGACCAGCAGAGCCGCATCACCTGAGAGCTCGCTGGAAATGCCGAATCTCAGGCCATACGCCACTGAATTCTCTGGTGACTTCACAGCATTCACCCCCGGGAAGCCCTGCTCTAGGTTAGAGTACGGCCAAACTACTGTCACTAGACCAGGAAGCTCACTGAGTAGACAGACCTCATTCGGCCACCCAAGTTTTGAAAGATGGCAACACGAGTGCTATTTGGAAAACCAAATTAGAAAGAAAGCCCAGTTTCTTCTTTGTCCCATCAGTCCCAGCCCCCCAACTAAACATAAGTAGGACATGGAGTAAGAATGCCATATTTAACTAGGGCCCTGGCCCACCTATAAGATTCTGGTAATTCCTCATTAGGAAGAATTAACTCTATGAATGATCGTTTTCTCCTTCTTTTCATCCATGCTGCCTCAGAATCAAGATCCTATCATTTTGCTTAAAAATTTCTAGACGTTTGAGCAGAGCCATATCTGGCAGCCCCACCATCTGCCACATTCACAGACCTGCCCAAGTGAAGGGGTTCTCCCCATAGCCTCCGAGGAAGACACAGTCCTACGTGCTCCAGGGACATACGGTGTGATCGTCCTACATCTCTGTTGGACGAGGGGCCACTGGACCACAGATGGGCACTTGGCTTAAGGGAAGCCAACCTATATGCTGTCCAGCAAACTGTGTGCCCTGGGGCAGAATGTGAACTATAGGAGGCAGTGAAAAGAGCAGTGGGTCCCAAAGCTGAAAGGTTCTAATACAGACAGGAGCCAGAGAGGACAGGGACAGGCTAAGCGTAAGCCAACGCTATGAGAGAGCAGAAACGGTGAGGAAGCAGGGGCTCTGAGGTGGAGAAAAGATACAGCGGAAGGTGGGAACAAGGGTGAGAGTAGAGCAGATGCGTGCAGAGCTGCGGCCTGCTCTAGGCAGAGCAGCAGGCAGTGAACCACACCTTGTGTTGGTTTCCTGTGGCTGCTATAACAAATGACTACAAACTTGGCAGTTTAAAACAACAGAGATTTATTCTCTCACAGTCCTGGAGGGCAGAAATCTGGAATAAAGGTGCCTGACGGTTGTGTTCTCTCTTGAGGCTCTGGGGGAGAATCCTTCCTTGTCTCTCCTGTCTTCCGGTGGCTGCACCAACCCAATCTCTGTCTCTGTGGTTATATTGTCTTCTCTTCTGTGTCAAATATCCTTCCGGTTCTCTCTTTTTTTTTTTTTTTTTTTTTTTTAACATCTTTATTGGAGTATAATTGCTTTACAATGGTATGTTAGTTTCAGCTTCACAACAAAATGAATCAGTTATATATATACATATATTCCCATATCTCTTCCCGCTTGCGTCTCCCTCCCTCCCACCCTCCCTATCCCACCCCTCCAGGCGGTCACAAAGCACCGAGCTGATCTCCCTGTGCTATGCGGCTGCTTCCCACTAGCTATCTACCTTACGTTTAGTAGTGTATATATGTCCATGCCTCTTTATCGCTTTGTCACCGTTTACCCTTCCCCCTCCCCATAGCCTCAAGTCCATTCTCTAGTAAGTCTGTGTCTTTATTCCTGTTTCACCCCTAGGTTTCTCATGACATTTTTTTTTTTAAATTCCATATATATGTGTTAGCATACGGTATTTGTCTCTCTCTTTCTGACTTACTTCACTCTGTATGACAGACTCTAGGTCTATCCACCTCATTACAAATAGCTCAATTTCGTCTCTTTTTATGGCTGAGTAATATTCCATTGTATATATGTGCCACATCTTCTTTATCCATTCATCCGATGATGGACACTTAGGTTGTTTCCATCTCTGGGCTATTGTAAATAGAGCTGCAGTGAACATTTTGGTACATGACTCTTTTTGAATTATGGTTTTCTCAGGGTATATGCCCAGTAGTGGGATTGCTGGGTCATATGGTAGTTCTATTTGTAGCTTTTTAAGGAACCTCCATACTGTTCTCCACAGTGGCTGTATCAATTTACATTCCCACCAACAGTGTAAGAGGGTTCCCTTTTCTCCACACCCTCTCCAGCATTTATTGTTTCTAGATTTTTTGATGATAGCCATTCTGACTGGTGTGAGATGATATCTCATTGTAGTTTTGATTTGCATTTCTCTCATGATTAGTGATGTTGAGCATTCTTTCATGTGTTTGTTGGCACTCTGTATATCTTCTTTGGAGAAATGTCTATGTAGGTCTTCTGCCCATTTTTGGATTGGGTTGTTTGTTTTTTGTTATTAAGCTGCATGAGCTGCTTATAAATTTTGGAGATCAATCCTTTGTCAGTTGCTTCATTTGCAAATATTTTCTCCCATTCTGAGGGTTGTCTTTTGGTCTTCTTTATGGTTTCCTTTGCTGCGCAAAAGCTTTTAAGTTTCATTAGGTCCCATTTGTTTACTCTTGTTTTTATTTCCATTACTCTAGGAGGTGGGTCAGAAAGAATCTTGCTGTGATTTATGTCATAGAGTGTTCTGCCTATGTTTTCCTCTAAGAGTTTGATAGCTTCTGGCCTTACATTTAGGTCTTTAATCCATTTTGAGCTTATTTTTGTGTATGGTGTTAGGGAGTGATCTAACTTCATACTTTTACATGTAGCTGTCCAGTTTTCCCAGCACCACTTATTGAATAGGCTGTCCTTTCTCCACGGTACATTTCTGCCTCCTTTGTCAAAGATAAGGTGACCATATGTGCGTGGGTTTATCTCTGGGCTTTCTATCCTGTTCCATTGATCTATCTTTCTGTTTTTGTGCCAGTACCATACCGTTTTGATAACTGTAGCTTTGTAGTATAGTCTGAAGTCTGGGAGCCTGATTCCTCCAGTTCCTTCTTTCGTTCTCAAGATTGCTTTGGCTATTCGGGGTCTTTTGTGTTTCCATACAAATTGCAAAATTTTTTGTTCTAGTTCTGTGAAAAATGCCAGTGGTAGTTTGATAGGGATTGCATTGAATCTATAGATTGCTTTCGGTAGTAGAGTCATTTTCACAATGTTGATTCTTCCAATCCAAGAACATGGTATATCTCTCCATCTATTTGTATCATCTTTAATTTCTTTCATCAGTGTCTTATAATTTTCTGCATACAGATCTTTTGTCTCCTTAGGTAGGTTTATTCCTAGATATTTTATTCTTTTTGTTGCAATGGTAAATGGGAGTGTTTTCTTGATTTCACTTTCAGATTTTTCATCATTAGTATATAGGAATGCCAGAGATTTCTGTGCATTAATTTTGTATCCTGCCACTTTACCAAATTCATTGATTAGCTCTAGTAGTTTTCTGGTAGCATCTTTAGGGTTCTCTATGTATAGGATCATGTCATCTGCAAACAGTGACAGCTTTACTTCTTCTTTTCCGATTTGGATTCCTTTTATTTCCTTTTCTTCTCTGATTGCTGTGGCTAAAACTTCCAAAACTATGTTGAATAAGAGTGGTGAGAGTGGGCAACCTTGTCTTGTTCCTGATCTTAGTGGAAATGCTTTCAGTTTTTCACCATTGAGGATGATGTTTGCTGTGGGCTTGTCATATATGGCCTTTATTATGTTGAGGAAAGTTCCCTCTATGCCTACTTTCTGCAGGGTTTTTATCATAAATGGGTGTTGAATTTTGTCAAAAGCTTTCTCTGCATCTATTGAGATGATCATATGGTTTTTCTCCTTCAGTTTGTTAATATGGTTTATCACATTGATAGATTTGCGTATATTGAAGAATCCTTGCATTCCTGGAATAAACCCCACTTGATCATGGTGTATGATCCTTTTAATGTGCTGTTGGATTCTATTTGCTAGTATTTTGTTGAGGATTTTTGCATCTATGTTCATCAGTGATATTGGCCTGTAGTTTTCTTTCTTTGTGACATCCTTGTCTGGTTTTGGTATCAAGGTGATGGTGGCCTCGTAGAAGGAGTTTGGGAGTGTTCCTCCCTCTGCTATATTTTGGAAGAGTTTGAGAAGGATAGGTGTTAGCTCTTCTCTAAATGTTTGATAGAATTCGCCTGTGAAGCCATCTGGTCCTGCGCTTTTCTTTGTTGGAAGATTTTTAATCACAGTTTCAATTTCAGTGCTTGTGATTGGTCTGTTCATATTTTCTATTTCTTCCTGATTCAGTCTTGGCAGGTTGTGCATTTCTAAGAATTTGTCCATTTCTTCCAGATTGTCCATTTTATTGGCATAGAGTTGCTTGTAGTAATCTCTCATGATCTCTTTTATTTCTGCAGTGTCAGTTGTTACCTCTCCTTTTTCATTTCTAATTCTATTGATTTGAGTCTTCTCCCTTTTTTTCTTAATGAGTCTGGTTAGTGGTTTATCTATTTTGTTTATCTTCTCAAAGAACCAGCTTTTAGTTTTATTGATCTTTGCTATTGTTTCCTTCATTTCTTTTTCATTTATTTCTGATCTGATTTTTATGATTTCTTTCCTTCTGCTAGCTTTGGGGTTTTTTTGTTCTTCTTTCTCTAATTGCTTGAGGTGCAAGGTTAGGTTGTTTATTCGAGATGTTTCCTGCTTCTTAAGGTGGGCTTGTATTGCTATAAACTTCCCCCTTAGAACTGCTTTTGCTGCATCCCACAGGTTTTGGGTCGTTGTGTCTCCATTGTCATTTGTTTCTAGGTATTTTTTGATTTCCTCTTTGATTTCTTCAGTGATCACTTCATTATTAAGTAGTGTATTGTTTAGCCTCCATGTGTTTGTATTTTTTACAGATCTTTTCCTGTAATTGATATCTAGTCTCATGGCGTTGTGGTCAGAAAAGATACTTGATACAATTTCAATTTTCTTAAATTTACCAAGGCTTGATTTGTGACCCAAGATAGGATCTATCCTGGAGAATGTTCCATGAGCACTTGAGAAAAATGTGTATTCTGTTGTTTTTGGATGGAATGTCCTATAAATATCAATTAACTCCATCTCGTTTAATGTATCATTTAAAGCTTGTGTTTCCTTATTTATTTTCATTTTGGATGATCTGTCCATTGGTGAAAGTGGGGTGTTAAAGTCCCCTACTATGAATGTGTTACTGTCGATTTCCCCTTTTATGGTTGTCAGTATTTGCCTTATGTATTGAGGTGCACCTATGTTGGGTGCATAAATATTTACAATTGTTATATCTTCCTCTTGGATCGATCCCTTGATCATTATGTAGTGTCCTTCTTTGTCTCTTCTAATAGTCTTTGTTTTAAAGTCTATTTTCTCTGATATGAGAATTGCTACTCCAGCTTTCTTTTGGTTTCCATTTGCATGAAATACCTTTTTCCATCCCCTTACTTTCAGTCTGTATGTGTCTCTAGGTCTGAAGTGGGTCTCTTGTAGACAGCAAATATATGGGTCTTGTTTTTGTATCCATTCAGCCAATCTGTGTCTTTTGGTGGGAGCATTTAGTCCATTTACATTTAAGGTAATTATCGATATGTGTGTTCCTATTCCCATTTTCTTAATTGTTTTGGGTTCGTTATTGTAGGTCCTTTCCTTCTTTTGTGTTTCTTGCCTAGAGAAGTTCCTTTAGCAGTTGTTGTAGAGCTGGTTTGGTGGTGCTGAGCTCTCTCAGCTTTTGCTTGTCTGTAAAGGTTTTAATTTCTCCATCAAATCTGAATGAGATCCTTGCTGGGTAGAGTAATCTTGGTTGCAGGTTTTTCTCCTTCAACACTTTCAATATGTCCTGCCACTCCCTTCTGGCTTGCAGAGTTTCTGCTGAAAGATCAGCTGTTAACCTTATGGGGATTCCCTTGTGTGTTATTTGTTGTTTTTCCCTTGCTGCTTTTAATATGTTTTCTTTGTATTTAATTTTTGACAATTTGATTAATATGTGTCTTGGCGTATTTCTCCTTGGATTTATCCTGTATGGGACTCTCTGTGCTTCCTGGACTTGATTAACGATTTCTTTTCCCATATTAGGGAAGTTTTCAACTATAATCTCTTCAAATATTTTCTCAGTCCCTTTCTTTTTCTCTTCTTCTTCTGGAACCCCTATAATTCGAATGTTGGTGCGTTTAATGTTGTCCCAGAGGTCTCTGAGACTGTCCTCAGTTCTTTTCATTCTTTTTTCTTTATTCTGCTCTGCAGTAGTTATTTCCACTATTTTATCTTCCAGGTCACTTATCCGTTCTTCTGCCTCAGTTATTCTGCTATTGATCCCATCTAGAGTACTTTTAATTTCATTTATTGTGTTGTTCATCGTTGCTTGCTTCACCTTTAGTTCTTCTAGGTCCTTGTTAACTGATTCTTGCAATTTGTCCATTCTATTGTCCATTCTATCTCCAAGATTTCGGATCAACCTTACTATCATTATTCTGAATTCTTTTTCAGGTAGACTGCCTATTTCCTCTTCATTTGTTAGGTCTGATGGGTTTTTATCTTGCTCCTTCATCTGCGGTGTGTTTTTCTGTCTTTTCATTTTGCTTATCTTACTGTGTTTGGGGTCTCCTTTTTTGCAGGCTGAAGGTTCGTAGTTCCTGTTGTTTTTTGTGTCTGTCCCCAGTGGCTAAGGTTGGTTCAGTGGGATGTGTAGGCTTCCTGGTGGAGGGTACTAGTGCCTGTGTTCTGGTGTATGAGGCTGGATCTTGTCTTTCTGGTGGGCAGGTCCACGTCTGGTGGTGTGTTTTGGGGTGTCTGTAGACTTACTGTGATTTTGGGCAGCCTCTCTGCTAATGGGTGGGGTTGTGTTCCTGTCTTGCTAGTTGTTTGGCATAGGATGTCCAGCACTGTAGCTTGCTGGTCGTTGAGTGAAGCTGGGTGCTGGCGTTGAGATGGAGATCTCTCGGAGATTTTTGCTGTTTGATATTATGTGCAGCTGGGAGGCCTCTTGTGGACCAGTGTCCTGAAGTTGGCTCTCCCACCTCAGAGGCACAGCACTGAGTCCTGGCTGCAGCACCAAGAGCCTTTCATCCACAGGGCTCCTTAATTTGGGATGATTCGTTGTCTATTCAGGTATTCCACAGATGCAGGGTATATCAAGTTGATTGTGGAGCTTTAATCCGCTGCTTCTGAGGCTGCTGGGAGAGATTTCCCTTTCTCTTCTTTGTTCTGACAGTTCCCAGGGGCTCAGCTTTGGATTTGGCCCCGCCTGTGCGTGTAGGTCGCCGGAGGGCGTCTGTTCTTTGCTCAGACAGGACGAGGTTAAAGGAGCCGCTGATTCGGAGGCTCTGGCTCACCCAGGCCGGGGGCTAGGGAGGGTCACGGAGTGCGGGGCGGGCCTGCAGCGGCAGAGGCCGGCGTGACGTTGCAGCCTGAGGTGCGCCGTGCGCTCTCCCGGGGAGCCGTCCCTGGATCCCGGGACCCTGGCAGTGGCGGGCTGCACAGGCTCCCCGGAAGGGCGCGTGGCTAGTGACCTGTGTTCGCACACAGGCCTCCTGGCGGCGGCAGCAGCGGCCTTAGCGTCCCATGTCCGTCTCTGGGCTCCGCACTCTTAGCCGCGGCTCGCGCCCGTCCCTGGAGCTCTCTCAAGCAGCGTTCTTAATCCCCTCTCCTCGCGCACCAGGAAACAAAGAGGGACGTAAAAGTCTCTTGCCTCTTCGGTAGGTCCAGACCCCTCCCCGGACTCTCTCCCGGCCAGCCGCGGCGCACCAACGCCCTGCAGGCTGTGTTCACGCCGCCAACCTCAGTCCTCTCCCGGCGCTCCGACAAAAGCCGGAGCCTCAGCTCCCAGTCCCGCCCCGGCGGGCGAGCAGACAAGCCTCTCGGCTGGTGAGTGCCGGTCGCCCGATCCTCTGCGCTGGAGTCTGTCCGCTTTGCCCTCCGCACCCCTGTTGCTGTGCTCTCCTCCGCGGCTCCCAAGCTCCCCCACTCCGCCTCCCGAATCTCCACCCCCGAAGGGGCTTCCTAGTGTGTGGACACTTTTCCTCCTTCACAGCTCTCTCCTGCTGGTGCAGGACACGTCCCTATCCTTTTGTCTCTGTTTAGTTTTTTCTTTTGCCCTAACCAGGTACGTGGGGGGTTCCTTGCCTTTTGGGAGGTCTGAGGTCTTCTGCCAGCGTTCAGTAGGTGTTCTGTAGGAGTTGTTGCACGCGTAGATGTATTTCTGGTGTATCTGTGGAGAGGAAGGTGATCTCCGCGTCTTACTCTTCTGCCATCTTCCCGGAACTCCGGTTCTCTCTTATAAAGATACTTGTAATTGCATTTTGGACCTACTTGGGTGACCCCGAGTAATCTCCCCATCTTGAGATCCTTAGTTTACTCATATCTGCAAAGTCCTTTTGCCAAATAAGGTAACCTCTATGAACTGCTTTTGTGTGGGCGAAAGGGGGACCCATTCCAACGTTGATGCCTCAACTCTCAATGTGACTATATTTGGAGATTGGGCTTTTAGGAGGCAATTAAGATTAAATGAGGTCATAAGGGTGGGGTCCTAATCAATAGGACTGGTGGCCTCATAAGAAGAAGAGAAATCTCTCTCTCTCTCCACGTGCACACGCTGAGAAAAGCCCACGAGAGAACACAGAGAGAAGGCGTCATCTGCAAGCCGGCTTGGAAGAAGACAGCTCTGACCAGGAATCAAATTGACCAGCACCTTGATCTTGAACTCCACAGCCTCCAGAAATGTAGCAAATACATTTCTACTGTTTAAGCCAGCCAGTGTATGGTATTTTGTAATGGCAGCCTGAGCTGACTAATGGTAACAGTTACAGGTTACAGACCTGATGTCTCTGGGGGTCATTATCCAGCCCACCGCATACCTCAAGCCCAGGGTCCTAGCCTTGGGTCTACAATGGCTTTCTGATGTCTGACTGTGCTGGATCCTGGGGTCAGCTCTTCTTATTTTATTCTAGTGTTTCGATTTGGGGCTCACTTGGAGCAAGTGCCTGTTCTTTGTGATCTAAGAGGCCAGTTGACCCAGAAGACTCACACACCTACTTAAATGATGTGTTATGAGAAGCCAGCAGTCCTAAATCTCCCCTCTTCTGTAAAGTAAAATCCCGGTATTTCATTCCTCTGTGATATACAGTGCCCTCAGCCTATATTTTTCTTTTAAAATGATCAGACGCCTGGGAAAGATAACAGATTAACCCTATATTTGCCAGAGTCCAGTCAGGAAATAGAACTCAATAGAGTGGTTTTAATTTAGGGAATTTGTTACAGAGGTGTCGAAAGGGCTGAAAGGACAACCAGAGGAAGGTGAGGTGACCCAGAAATGAATGTGTTTAGGAGGAGGAGATGTATTACCAGAGACTAGGACCAGAGTTGCCTGGTGGGAGCTGGAACCTTGGGGGAAGGGCTGTGTGAGGGGCCCCGTGGCCTGGGTCATCAGGTAAGAGTCCACAGCAGGGGTTGCTTGACAAGAGCTGAGACCACCGAGAGAAGGGTGCTTAGTGGGAAGTGGAACCACAGAGATGTGACCACTGTTAAAGATGCTGCCTGGAGCTGAGAGAAAGGGAGCGAAACACCCTGGCTTCTTCCCAACCCAAGCCCTCCATCGCCCACTGGTGCCTCCGCTGAACCTGGCCAGAATCCTTCGGACAAAGGAGCTTAAGGATCATTGACAAGGATGGTCATGAGATTCAGGGTAGAGCAGGAGAAGGGTGGGGATGGATCAGACAGCCAGCAGGCAAGTGACTGGCGCAAAGCCCTAGATACCCACGTGGGTGAGGGCACCAGCTCTTTTCTTCCTTGAGAACGGGCTGCAGCAGGGAACAAAGGGAATCTGGTGGGGAGAGGATGAGACCACTCATGGAGCAGAGAAGAACCACGTGAAGAGTGGAGCGCCTATACCCCAGCACTGCCTGACTTTCACTCTGACCTTTGCATGCTTCCAGCATATCCAGCTGTTGTACTGCCAGAAGCCCCTGCAGGCCCTGCTGGGAACAGTCCAGGATCCATGCAGACCTCCTCCCCTGCCTTATATAGACACCCACCCCCCATCACTTGTTCGCTCTTCCTGCCTTTCTGACCCCCTTGGTTCCAGATACCCCAGCTCCTAACACCCACTTCAGGCCACTCTTGTTAGGGAGCTTGAGGATACGCCTCTGTGGGTTTGGTTCCAGGCCCTCTCCTGGACCCGCTTGAACATCTTCCGCTACTCATTTCCCCACAGGCTGATGCAGAGGTGCTGCCAAAAGGAGCATCACAATGGCTGATTCTAAAACCGTCCTTTTGGGAAATCTTAAGTCTTGGTCTTACGTGGGGACCTAGGCATTCTAATGATCTTAACTGGCAGGGTGAAGTACCGAGCAATTATTGAGTGGCTGCCGTATGCTCCTTGCTGTATTTGGGATCCTGTGAAATGCACGCAGGCCATGGAACACCAGCATATCCCTTTTTTTTCTAGATAATCCTTTCTCAAAGTTCACTGAGAAATTAACTCCCTTCCTTCCCTCCTTCTTTCCTCCTTTCCTTCCTTCCTCTTATATATCATCAAATATTTATGTGCCAATTGGGATGCAATGGTGAGCAAGGAGGGACGTGGTCTCTGTCCTTAAGGAAGCTCCGTTTGCTGAGGGAGAAAGAAGGGCAATTATAGTTCAATGAAGAAGGCCTGGGGCAGGGAGAGAAGAAAGGCATGGAGGGAGGAGTGACGTCACCATGATGTTGACATAGGTCGATCCTGACCTCGCTCCCCCTCACAAGAATAAGTAACGTCTATTCAAGAACAAGACACCACCAAGAGGATCCTAGAGCATGCGGTGAGGCTGAAGCACCCCCCTGCACCTCAGAGACCAAGACAGACCGCGTTTGAAGGTAAAAGAAGCCGGTACACGTTGGCCGCGTTGCCCCTCCCCCAGCACGCGGAGAGCTCTCCCATGAGCCTCCAGGTCCCCCAGTGGGAAAAGAGAACCCAGGGGGCAGCCAGCCCTCCCAGCGCTGTGGGTCACTTTGCGGGAGCCCCTACTCTGATCTTGCACCATGGAGACTGCAGGGGAGACTGCGGGGCTCAGTCACTGCCTGCATCCTCTGCTCTGAGTAAATCCCCTCGTGCCTCCGCACTGCGGTCACACTCTGGTTGCAACGACCGCAGCCCATGGGGTCCAGGTGGATAGATGCGATTCTCTCCCATTCGCAGCCCACTGATTTTCCATTAAGTAAACAACAGCTGTGCTCAGATTTCAAAATGACTCTACCTCTGAAGGCTCTGTGCTGTTGAACTATCTTCTAGATTTTAGGAGCTTGGCTCCCAATTCTGGTCTCTGGTCTGTCATGTGTTTGTTTAGAAACTCTAATTAGCGTTCTTCGGACTAGACTATTTCTGTCTCCCTGAAAATACTTTTAATAAATAATAAGTCTTGCATGTTAGGTAGGCTCCTGGCCACAAAAAGCCCCAGGTTAATCAACCCCATGGTATTTACTTATTTTGAAAGTTTCTTTACCTTTTATTGAATGCCAGGTACTATGTTAAGAGCTTTACATGGACTGGTTCATTTATCCCTTTGAAGAGTGCTGTAAGGTATTATTCTTATTATATAGATGAAGAAACCAAGGCCCAGAGAAGTTAAGAAACTTTCCCAAAGTCACACAGCTAGGAAATAGTGAAATACAAATTGAAATCAAGTTAGGAAATAGTGAAATACAAATTGAAATCTTAACTACCTTAACTACCTTAACTACCTTTGACCTTAACTCTCTTAATTCTTAAGGCAGGTGAACCCCTCCTGGTAATATGTTTACAGGCTCTCTGAGCTGACCCATTTGAGAGACAACAGTGGTTTTCAAATTGACATCTTGATATGCATATTAAAAATCATTCCTATTTCTGTATTCATGTTTTATAAGTGACTATCATGTCTTATATGTAGTGGCATCCATCCATCCATTCCTTCCCCTGCCCATCTGCCCACTCTTCCATCCATTCCTTCCTTCAACCATTCACATTCCAACCTACCTATTCATCCACTCATCCACCTACCCACCTACTCATCCACTTACCCCTCCATCTGTCCACCCACCCATCTATCCATTCCTCCATCCATCCATGAATCCATCCATCCATCCATACATCCTACAGCTTTCCATGTAACAGACTCTATTCCAGGTGCTGAACACCCCATGACACATCACCTTCATATTATTTCCCACACTCAAAGCGACTTCCCTCTTCCTCTCTGCCTATCCAAATCCTCCCCTGCTCTAATACCCAATTCAAATCCTTCATCTCCCTTAAAGACTTCTCTCACTATGTTCATCCAAATGAACTCAGTCTAACTCTGGATGGAATGTCACATTAAAGAACACAAGGCTTAGAATGTGACAGACATGGGCTCAAATCCCAGCTCTGCCCTCTCCATAACTATGTAACCAAATTGTTCTTTTTTGAGCCTCTGCCTTCCTCATTTGTGAAATGGAAATCATGGTAATGAGAATAGTAATAATGATAATATCTACCTCCTAAGGTGGTTGGATGATTAACTGAGAAACTGAATTTAAATTATATAGTAGGTAGTAGGTGCTTAATAGAAGTTATTTCTTCTCCTCTCCGCATTGCCCCTCCCTCTCCCAAAATTGGACCAATGGTCTGTACTATAGCCATCAGATTCATGCTGTTAAGTTTAATTAATTTAATTAAATTCTAATTAAATTAATTTGATTAAATTCTAACTGATTTAATTAGTTAAAAATTAATTGTTTAATTCACGTTAATCGTTTCCTTGGTAGGAAGCCTATAAATTCCTTCAATGCATAGACCACACCTTGGACATCTTTAGCATCCTTTCCCTCCACGGGGTTTCATATGGTGCTAGGGGCATAGTAGGTGCTCCATAAATAATTGTCAGGCCAAATTGAGTTAGTGTTTCACCCACTTCTCTCAGTTGTCAAGAAAAAAAAAAGGAGTCAGGAACACTCAGGAAGTCCTCAAGAACCTGCCGCAGGCTGGGGCTCCCGTGTGCCTACTTGCTCTGAAGCCCCAGCAAGACTGTTCACATCCTGGGGTTCTCTCCATCACTGTGACTTCCAGATTGTTCTGGCAGCAGGATAGCTCCCACCCAGGGTCTGGGGAAGGAGTATGGACAGGGGTGGAGAGGAAAGCAGCCGCAGAAGCCATGTCCTAAGTCACAGTGACATGCAGTAGAGCTCACCTTAGCTTCTGGCCGTGGAGCCTGCAAACTTTTGCCAATTAGGGTCTCTTAACGCCAAGAAGTAAGGGCAGCAAAAGGAAATCAGTGCAGACTGAGCACTGTGGAGGTGGACGGAGGTGAATGAAGGCGCAGGCCAGGCAGCGGCCAGCCAGGACGCTCATCTATACGGGGCACTGGGACGTCACTAGACAAAATTGGCAAAATATAAATTGGTCCTGTTCCCCTTGAGGGAGATGGCATCTGTCATTGGGAATGAAAAACGCTCCTGGCTAGCCCTGGCCAATCTCTGTTGAGTTTTTGTGAAACTCACAATGGTCGCGCTCTGATGAAATTCTGAAAACCATACAAGGAATGCATGGTTAGTGCTCTTTCCTGGGAACTTATGACTCATTTTATCATCTAAATTTAAAAATCCTCTGAAGTGCCTCCTTAAGAAGTCCACTTCAGGAAGTCAGCAAAGAAAACTGAAGACAGAATCAGAATTCTGAAAGGTAGGAAATTTTGTCAGATTTTCCTGAACATTGATTCTGCTTCAGCCAGGTAGACAAGAACTAGTAATTAAGTTGTTTCTGTAAATAGTATTTATTCATAGGAAATCGGTGTTTGTTCATAGCATTTTTCCATAGGAAATTGCAACCTTCACTTAATAACTATTGAATAAATAATCAGAGAAGAGTGATTTGAAGGCACAGCAAGTGACTGCTGCCTGAGTGTGTCCCCGAGGGCAGGATGTGAGCTTTGCGTACAGCTGGCCCTGATTGGGGTTTCCTCAAAGGCTGACTCCAAGACTGGGAAAGTGTAGACAGTTTATTTAGGAGGTGCCCAGCACCAGCAGGGGGTTGTGGAGGTGAGGCAGAGAAGAAAAGAAAGCAAAGGGGGAACGTGTTTTCAATCACCTTACCATTGTGGGAAACTGGAGCCTGACCCCACTGGGGACTCTGGGAGCCAATGTAGAATACCTGCCTTTGACAGGAGCCCAGGAGCTGGAGTATTTATATACCAACTGCCAGAATTCACCAGAGTCCCACCCCTCTGGAGTATGGATTCTAGGACTTGTCGGTCCTGCCTTGTAGCAGGCAGAGCCATTTTCCTCCACTGAAAAACAAAAGAACAGAAAAACAAAGAAAAGTCCCTAAGGCAAAGAGGTGCACATGTTGTCTGTGGGCCAGCTCACCCCGAGATGGGAAAGCCTTTGAGTATTGGTTTTTCTCTCTCTCTCTTCTTTTGTTTTTTAACTGTTACAGATGAACCCCAAAATAGGGTGTTTTCTGGTTTCAAATAAAAGTCACCCCTACCTGGAAAAAAAATGTGGGTACCAGCAGCATCTGTTACCCTAAGGTATTGCCAGGCCCCAGGCAGTGCCTGGCCACAGCTGACGCTCAGTGTTTTCCCACTAAATTGATGAATCCAAGCTGCGCCCATTTTAGCAAGGCCACAGCGAAGGCTGAAGAGGTAACCCGCTGGTGCAGCAGGCAACAGTAGGGCACCCAGGTGCGGTAACTTCTCCACACCTCAGGCGTTCGGATATAACCGTAAGACGACCTCGACTGGAGGACTTGGCCCTCCACCGGGCTGGGGATGAAGAGAGGACTTGAAAATTCTAAAACCAGCTCAAGCTGGAGAGGCAGAATAATACCTAGGGCCAAAACGCTTCCCACGGATCTCTAGGAAATGCTGCCAGACCAATGCTGTGCTGCATCTTAGACCCGGAATTACAAGGAGTTCTCTGATTTAGGAACCAGACTGTTTGGGGGGGTAGGCAATGTTTTATCAAATCAGAGTTGGATGATGAAAGAGGTGAGGTTGTGGCAGGGCCGGGAGAAGCCAGGGGGTTGGGAAGGAGGCCTCAAAGCTCGGGTGGCCCCGAGGAAAGCTTCCAGCCCACCATGCTGACATATGGTGACAGCTGAGCATGCTGGTTAGCTTATCCGGATTCCAAACCTAGTTTCGTCGTCTACTAGCTGTTGACTTTGGACAATTGCTGGACTCTCAGCCCAGTTCTCTCATGTACGTGTAGAGTTAATCCCCATCTCGTGGTTCTGTGAGAATGACATGAGAGAACACGGGCAAGTGACTTTCCGCCTGCAGGTAACGGTGCTGAATACACTGTCTGTCAGGCTCTCTTCAGGATCCCCAGCAGCTAGCCGAGTAACTGGCACAGAGCAGGTGCATGAGAAATAATGTTAATTGAAATAATCATTTGCATTCTCCCTGTGTCTGCTAATTCATCACCTTTCCCCCTTGTATCCGAGGCTTGTCGGAGTTTACTTCCAACGTCCTGAGAGTGTGAAACTTGAATTGAAAAAATTCTGCTAGAACTTAGGTTGGGGACAGATTTACTGATCTTACCTTGTGCCAGGCACTGCGGTAAGCACTTTCTGTGGATAATTTTATTCAATCCTGTACAAGTATTCCATTGAACCACATGGAGTTGTCATTTCCGTTAAGTCAAAATGGTTAAATATGGACAATTTCACGTGCCTGTGTCCTATACGTGCATTAGGTCTTATGATTGTTATTCTCGTTGTACAGATGAAAAATCTGAGACTTGGCAGGGTAAGTAACTTAACCACGGTCTCAGAGACCTGTGCTTCTCAAACTGTATTGTGCAAACCAATCACTGGGGACCTTGTTAAAGTGCAGATTCTGACTCGGTCTGAGAGTCTGCATTCTCCAAGTTCCCAGGTGATTCCTGCTGGTCTGTGGACTGCAGACTTTGAGTCGTAAGGACAAATTAATAGCTGACTTGAGTTTACCTGATCCCTACAGGACCCCTAGAGCTGAGGTGGGGATCAGGTAAGGAGACTACCAGACAAGCATCTTACACTATATTAAACTTTATAAAGGAACTTTCCTTGCATTCAACGTTATTTACTGCCCACTATGCATTGAGCAGCGGTTAGGCACCCATTTTGACAACCAGAAAAGGACTCCCCTCTCCTTTTCTTTACCTTCCCTTCCTCCCTCCCTCCCTCCCTCCCTCCCTTCCTCCCTTCTTTCCTCCCTCCCTCCCTTCCTTCCTTCCTTCCTTCCTTCCTTCTCTCTCTTTTGTCTTCGCTTTTCCCTTTGATTCCTATTGTATTAGTTAATTTTTTTTCAGATGCAAGTGATAGAAACTGACTCTGGTTTCACTGAGTCAAAAAGGATTTGATTGGAAGACTATGTGGGCTCATGGAATTTCCAGAAAGTCTGGAGGACCACGCTTGGAAGAGAGGCTAGAACTGAGACAGCTCCAGAGGTCCAAGAAGTCAGCCCCTGAGCCCCACTGTCTAGAGGGACCTGTGGCTGAGACACAGCCTCCTGATGTAGACATGGCCACCCCAGCCATAGATGCCCTTCTGCCAACCAGCATAACTGCTACTATAAAAGAATTTTAATGACTTGCCATTTTCCCACCGTCCCTACAGGAGTCCAAGCGCAGGGCAAGAATGTTCAACTGGCTGATCTTGGGTTCCATGCCAGGACCATGGCTGCCAGGGGACCAGGCGGAGACAGGGTCCTACCCCTCCCAGGCTACTCCCAGCAGGCATTCCCCTAACAGAAAGGGGAACTGACACTGGATAGCCCAACCTGCAGATGTTCACCACAGCTATGCAGGGCTAGTCTCCTTTATTCTCCCTTCTAGAAAAGGGAAAACACCTAAGCTGCCCTGTAATTACTGAGAACCTCAAGAAAAAAGTGAGAAGTACAGCCTGTGAGTCGAGAGCCTAATGACCACAATTCAAACAATACCAGGCTTTTGTCTGCTCAGCTATAGGAGAAAGGAAGAAAGGAAAGAAGTTTTTATTCTGTTTTTTAGAATCTGCTGGTGAAAGTTCTGAAGCCCTTGTTGTTGACTAAATGAGTCTGTAAACCCAGTGTGGCTCTCTGTAGTTCACCATGAGCTGAGGGGCTTGTAGAAAATGTCTTTCCTCCCTCCCTCTTTCCCATCGTCTCAGGCATTCATTATTAAGCATACCTGTTTTTAATGAACTTTTATTGAGTACCTACTATGTCTCAAAACCTGTGCTAAGTGCAGAGGAAACAAAGATGAACAAAACAGAAATCCTCAGGAGCAGCCCTGAGAGAATGAGGTTGTAGGGTATGGGTATGAAAAAAATGAAAGTAAGTGTTAATCGTACAGTTAGTTCTGGAGGGCTCTGAGAATTGGGAAAAGCTTTTATTTATTTATTATTTAGGTAAGTGTAACATGTCTACCTCTGGCTGGCAGATTTATTATTGAAAACAAAACATTCTTAGCTGCAAAAGCATGGGGGTGTTTTCAAGGCAAGAAGCTTCCAGCCCTAACCCAACAGAGCAAGTCACCCTCCATTTGTCACCAGTAGGGGGCAGCAACACAATGGATTAAAGCTGGAGTTTAGAGGAGGAAACCTACAGAAAACATGTAACCTCCTCATGTAGGAGCTGGGAAAATAAAGTATGGGAGTAAAAAAAAAAAATCTACATTTTTTTTTTGTAGAAAGCTGTTTCAAAACTTTATAGTCTGTTCTCAGGGAGTAGGTCCTTAGGTCAGTAAGAGGAGAAATTCACATAATCAGGTCCAGTATAAAATCAATGCGATTTAAGTTATATTACAAGAGTCTAGGGGTCCAAAAAATCTAACAAAAATAGTCCTCAGTGTTAAGATATAATGTGTCTTTATGGACCAGTTGATCAGAAGTATTTATAGTGGTGGCTCTAGGGACAAGAGTGGCATTCAAAGAAGGCAACCTGCCTTCAAGAGAAATATAAATTTCAATATTTTTTAAATTGAGCACATGACAATAAGCTTAACATTTTTATTTTTATTTTATTTTTTTTGCGATACTTGGGCCTCTCACTGTTGTGGCCTCTCCCGTTGCGGAGCGCAGGCTCCGGACGCGCAGGTTCAGCGGCCATGGCTCACGGGCCCAGCCGCTCCGCGGCATGTGGATCTTCCCGGACCGGGGCATGAACCCGTGTCCCCTGCATCGGCAGGCGGACTCTCAACCACTGCGCCACCAGGGAAGCCCAAGCTTAACCTGTTTGTTCTGGGATCTACTTTATAATGTTTGAAAAGTAGATGGAATCTGTAGTCACTGCTTCTGTAATAACTTTGGGCTACTGGCTTCCACAAACCTCTCCATACTTGAGAAAATACAACATGACTTCCGTCGTTGGGTTGTCTTACCGATCAATCAGTTACTCAGTCATAAACACCCATGAATTAGTGGCACTTTGTTGGGGTCCTGAGGGATACTGAGATCTCAAAGGCATATTCTCTGTCCGGAAGGCACTAGCAATCCAGTTAGAGAAGTAAAACACAGGAACAAGCATGCTGTTTAGTAGCAATGGAGAGAGCCAGATGGGTGATTTGGATGGACAGTTGGGGCAACAGAGGACTATCCAGCACAGGGGGTGAAGTGTGGGTTTCCGGTCAGCTGGTACCCCGGCTCTGCCTTTGCTGGGGTGACCCGAAGCAAGTCCTCACCTCACTGGGAAGCCAGTGGGACTCCAGAGACAGGATGCTGGGTTCGATTCTGGAACCAGCCCCTCATCCTTGTGCGAACTTGGACAAGTTCAGCTTTCTGAGCCTCACTTTTCTCATCAGTCAAGTGAAATTATAGTAACAGTGCCACGTAATGGGGTTGTGCTGTGGATAATCTAGGTAATCCATGAAAAGTATTTAGTCGACTGTCCGGTGTACTGTTAGCTTTTAGTATATTGCTGGTGCCTCTTTCCTTTTCTGAAAATGAGGGATAACAATGACACGTATTTCACAAGGCTGTTGTGAGGATTAAGTATAGTAGAGGTTGTAAATTACCCAGCACAGTTCTTGGCACATAAGAAGTATTCAAGAACTACTACAAGTGTAAGAGAAGATCACTTTATGCCAGGGTAGTCAGAGGAGGCTTCCCGGAGGAAAAGAGCCTTGAAGGATGGATACTCTTTGGAAAGAACACAGGATGGGGTGTTCAGGCAGGGCCACCGACCTATAAGCAAGGAGTGGAGGTGGAAATATGAAAGGTGTGCTCAGTAGGAGGTAGAGTTCCTGAATGGAGCACCTGATCAAATCAGAAACTTAGGCCACTAGACTCAAGGAGAGCCACACTACAGCAGCCCAAACTGACTGGCCCCTGAGACAAAGCCCTTCAGCAAGCCACTTCCCTCCCTGGGCCTCAGCTTCTGGGCTGGTTGGGTTGGACAGGAACGATTCCCCATCAGGGATTCTTCCAGTGCTAATGTTCTCTAAGTCCAAGTTTGTTCCACAGTGAATTCTAATAAATATGTGAGCATACATGTTTACACAACTCCAGAGGACGTTGACATTCACGTGCAGTGTCTCAGTGCTTACCCAGGAAAAAAGTTTCCTTCAAGTTCTTCATACATTCTTCCACTTCTCCTTTCAACTAATGTCCATCAGATGTTTACTGAGCACCTACTATGTGCCAAACACCATTCTAGATGTCAGGGCTTTCTTTCTAAAACCAAGATCTGACCACGTCACAGCCTCACTGCTTTCAATGACTTCCCATTGCCAAGTGCAAACTCCAGGCCACATACACCATGTACTTGCCCACCTGCATGCTTCTGTTCACGCAGTTTCCCTCTCTGGATTATCCCTCCTCATGGTCCAGACGCTTTGAAATGTCCCTTCCTCTCTGAAGTTGCCACCAAACTTACCTTGGTTCCCTTCCCTGCTTTACACCGGCATAATGCTCTCCCCTCTGTGCTCACACAGCACTTTGCACCAGCTCTGTTACTGCGCCTGTTGCTTTTTAATTTTAGTACATTGTTTGCATGGCTTTCTCTCCTGCTAGATTTTTAATTTAATGAGGCAGGAACAGTGTTTTATTCATCTTGGTAACCTCAGAATCTAGCCTACCGCTTGACACGTGAGAGATGATTAAACATTTGATGAATTCACTTGTTGAAACATCGGAAGTGGATGAGAATGGTGAGATGAATTATAATGACAATGATAGTAACTATGTTGTATATTTCTTACACGCTGAACGCTGAGCCCAGAGCTTTACATCCTTCTGTGCTCTGTTTAGTTTTAATCCTCACAATGCCCTGTGAGGTGAGGGGCACAGCGTCTCTGGAGTCAGAGAGGCCAGGGTTTGAATTCTGGCTCTCTGAGTGCCTGCACACTCCTGTACTTTGTGTTCTGCATGAGGGGCTTGCCTAGGGGGCAAGTGCGGCCAGCTGCTCCTTCCACTTGCCAAAACACGCACTCTGGAATGGGGCTGCATCTGACTTCTCCAAAAGTAAATAAAAGGCATCCTGCAGGCAAGCACTAGCCTCGTCTGTCTCCACCCCTTGCCGGTGGTGGCCTGGCACAAGTTCCTTACCTATGCTTTTTGCCTAGACTTTCTCATCTGTAGAATGGGGCTATAGCACCACCAACCTCAGAGGGCTCTTGTTAGGGTGAGGTGGGATAACGTATGTGATATGCGTGGCACTTGTCTGACACTTGTATTCAATATATGTTAGTTATTGTTATTATTATTAAGTAGCCTTATGTGTCAAACAAGAGAATTTCAAGAAAAAAGAGTTGGCAGAGAGCAGAACATGGGGGCCTTCGTCCATTTAGGGGCATCAGAAGGAACTAGGAGGGAGGAGGGCTGCAAACATTAAGCAAGAGTGAGTTAGAGGAGAAGTTGAGCAAGTGTCAAGTGCTTCTGAGAAATTAAGCTGGAAGAGGCTGAGAAGAATCCCCTGGACCTGACAGTTAGAGGTCAACAGCGACCTTTGAATGAAAAGTATCAGGATAACAGTGGGAGAGGAAACTAGGTTTCTGTGGGTTAAGGAATCAATGAGTGATAAGGTAGAAATAGTAACTGGCTTATTCATCAGGAATTAGGTACTAAAGGGTCAGAGACAAATAGGTTGGTTGCTTTAGGGAGATGCAGGATGGATAAGCAGCTCGCTTTCACAGACTTTATTTCAGGAGATAGGCACCCCCTTCAAAGGGCCAGATCAATGGAGCTCTCAGGAAATGTGGACCCTCTGTCCCCACCTAAATCTGTTTGGAAAATCTGACAGTCTCTCCAGACTCCTGGGATGACGAGGAGGATGACTTGCCTCAAGTACCCAGCTTCTAGATGGGACTCTCTTTCATTTAAGGAAAGAGGAGAGTTCAATGTATTTTTTTTGTTTTAGGCAGAGGACAATCAACAGAATGCAGGTGCAAAACAGGGGGATGTGATCAAGCACCTGGTGGATGGATTCACCCTGGGGGGTGGTGGGGATGGACAAGGAAAGGGTGAAGACACACAGACGAGTCAGGGATATAGCAGAAGGAAGTTGGACTCTCTGGATGGTTTGTCTTTCTTGGAACAGAAAGTGGCAATGCCTGCCAAGAGCGCTATGAGTAAAAGGCGAAGGGCTGTGCATTAGTCAGGATGGGTTGAGTGCTGCGACAAACAAGCCCTGAGTTTTAGTGGCTTCACACAATGAACGTGTATTTCTCTTCCCATTAAATCCAGTCAGCATAGGGTTCAGAGAGGCCTCTGTTGTGTGCAGTGATCAGGGACTCAGTCTCCATACATTTTATGGCTCCTCGAGGATCTCTGAGTCTTTTTCTGGATCGTCTGCTCTACTGGCAAACACAGGAAAAGAGAAAGACTGTGGAGGATTGTGTAGGAGACTTTAAAGGCCACACCTGGAAGTGTTGCACATCACTTTTGCTAGTGTTCCACTGGCCAAACCTCAGTCCCGTGGCTACTCCTAACCACAAAGGAGGCTGGGAAATATCATCGAAGCACGTGTAGCATCCTGTCCTGACTGCATGCCCAGTGCCTGACAGGGCCAGGGTAGAGTGGGTGCTCAGTAAGCATCATTGAATAAATGTGTAGATGAACTTTATCTTCTTTCTCCTCATGACTATTCTATCTGGGCAGAGACCTAGTGTCCTAGATATGAGCGAAAGGCTGGGCTCGGTCCTGTGATGCTGCCGTGCTGCAGGGATCCATTCATACTCTCTGCACCTGTATGCTGGCTACCTGGAGTTAGGTGAACCTGGCAGAGTGATGATGACTTGCTTTCAGGGAGATAAAGATCAAGGTGTTTCTTCCAAAGCCTGCTGCTATAACAAGTTGAGCTAATCAGCCAGAAAAACATATTAATCAAGCCCTGAGCTACAATTTCCAATCCAAATATGAACTACCCAGCCCATGGTTTTGCTAACCAGATCCTACCTGAACTAGCCAGTCCCAAGATGAATAGACAAGTCACTGAGATAACCATCCTCCAGTTAAGCTAACTAGTTCCTATTCAAATGAATTGGTCACAAGTTATCACTGATTCAACTGTGTCCTGGAGAAAATGTTTAAAGCCCGGGACTGGGATTAGTCTTCTCCATGACCTTCATAATGGCCATTTTAATGGATAACACAAGCTCTAGAAAGGGAAGGAAAGCTGGTGATGTGAGTCATAACTTCCCCAAAGGGCAAGTAAAGGACTCCTTATAGGGCTGGTAAAGCTCACCTGCAAGTGGAGCGTGACACGGAGCTGCACAGGGCAGGGAACGCCAGGGATTTTTTTTTTTTTTTTTAAAGGCTTCAAATGCTGGGTTTTTGTTTTTGTTTTTGTTTTTGTTTTTAATTTTTGGCTGTGTTGGGTCTTCCTTTCTGTACGAGGGCTTTATCTAATTGTGGCAAGCGGGGGCCACTCTTCATCGCAGTGCGCGGGCCTCTCACTATTGCAGCCTCTCTTGTTGCAGAGCACAGGCTCCAGACGTGCAGGCTCAGTAGTTGTGGCTCACGGGCTCTAGAGCACAGGCTCAGTAGTTGTGGCACACGGGCCCAGTTGCTCCACGGCATGTGGGATCCTCCCAGACCAGGGCTCGAACCCGTGTCCCCTGCAGTAGCAGGCAGATTCTTAACCACTGCGCCACCAGGGAAGCCCGCCAGGGATACTTTTATAAACAACTCCAGAGATGTCAACAATGTGGGACTGGTGCATAGATTCCCCTATTTGCAGATGAGATTTCATGAGCAAGGGTGCCCTCGAATGAGAGTCAATGCCAACAAGCCCAAGAAGGAAGAAGGAAGCAGAAGCAGATGGTTATGAGACAAGTCAGTGTTTCAGACTTGGGGAGACACGGAGGTCATTACCAACATCTCTGACTCAGCCAGCCTGGCCCGGGGCTGCAGAGGTGGGTCTGGGTGGCTGGGTGCCGGGTCACGCGAAGGGCGGTAGGGTGCCCAGTGCCAGAGACCCTGCCCAGACTGAAACATGAGGGCCCCAATGGCGAGGAGATGGGCATCTTCTTGAAAGGGCCACATCAGTGGAGCCCTTGGGGATCATGGACTCTTCTTCCCCACTGGAATCCCAAATGTGTCTGGAGAATCTGGTTATCTCTCCAGACTCCTGAGATGACAGGAAGGATGACTAGTCTCAACTACCCAACTCAACAGGACCTCATTGAGCTGCTCATGATAAAGTAACTCATTATAAAACAACAGTCGTGGTGTCACCGAAAGATGCCGGTCTTTGGGTCAGTGAGTTCTTTTTTTTTTTTTTAATTGATTTTTATCGGAGTATAGTTGCTTTACAATGTTGTGTTAGTTTCTACTGTACAGCAAAGTGAATCAGCTATACATATACGTATATCCCCTCTTTTTTTGGATTTCCTTCCCATTTAGGTCACCACAGAACACTGAGTAGAGTTCCCTGAGCTATACAGTACGTTCTCATTATTTTATCCATAGTATCAATAGTGTATATATGTCAATCCCAACCTCCCAATTCATCCCACCCACTACCCCGTTCCCCCCTTGGTGGTCAGTGAGTTCTAATGCTTCCAGTTACCTCTTAATAGCAATGTGGCATTGGGCAGTTTATTCAGCCTCTCTGGACCCCAGTTTCCTTTTCTATAGAACAGTAATTCTATTTTTCAGGTTAGCGAGGATTTAATGTGATTGTGCATGAAAAGAGCCTAACCCGCTGCCTAGAAAACACGAGGTGCTTAATAATGTTCCCTCCCTTCTCTCCAAGCCCTACTCAGTGCTCTCTGGGCCAGGCTTAAGCCTTGTCACAGTGCAGCCCTGGACCAGCCCATCGTATCCTTCCTACAGTGTCCACCCTGACCGGCCTGCCCTGGCCCACGCGGGCCCGCTAATGGCTCCAGCCCACGGGCTAGCGGTTCCAACGGCTCCCAGGCTGCGATCAAGATCCAGACCGCACATTCTTGGAAAATAGTAGGCAAGAGTCTGGTAGGCAAGGGCTCAAGGCTGAGAACCTCTGTCAGACCTCACATAACAAACCACAGTCTGCCTCATGAATAAGGGCAGCAGTGGCTGGGCTGCCCAGGCCCTCATGTCTGTATCTAACAATGTCCACACTAACGTCCAGTTCTGCAGGTGAAATTTTCTAAAACACAGTGGCTTGACCTAAAGAAGGGCTGAAAGTCAGGCACATTTAAGCCATGTAATTCACATGAGCTGAGCTGGTGTAAATGGGAACATGTTCATGGGCAACCAGAGGTCATATGCATTCTTTTTTTTTTTTTAATAAATTTATTTATTTATTTTTGGCTGCATTGGGTCTCCGTTGCTATGTGCGGGCTTTCTCTAGTTGCGGCAAGGGGGGGCTACTCTTCGATACGGTGCGCGGGCTTCTCATTGCGGTGGCTTCTCTTGTCGCAGAGCATGGGCTCTAGGCTTGTGGGCTTCTGTAGTTGTGGCACGAGGGCTCAGTAGTTGTGGCTCGTAGGCTGTAGAGCGCAGGTTCAGTAGCTGTGGCTCACAGGCTTAGTTGCTCCACAGCATGTGGGATCTTCCCAGACCACGGCTCGAACCCGTGTCCCCTGCATTGTCAGGTGGATTCTTCACCACGGCACCACCAGGGAAGGCCTCGTGTGCGTTCTTGAGTCAGGTTGGGATGGTGTTTCCTGTGGCCCAGGGAGCCCTTTGCACAAGCTCGACTCCAGGCTAGTGCTTAGTACACAGGAGCATCTCTGGATCACATTTCCTGGCACCTCCAGGGATGCTTACACACACTAAATTTGGGGAACACCATCCTTCCTCCTTGATCCTGTCTCCTGTCCCTCTCCACTCTTTCACTGTGCTCCAGTCACCCTACTCTTCCTACTTGAACACTCCAAGCTTTACCACCTGGAGCCTTGTTACCACTCTTCCTCCTGCCTGGGACTCTCTTCTCTTACCTCCTCCAAGACTCACCATATCAGAGAGCCTCTTACGGACCACCCTTTAGAAAAAGGTGACCCGCTCCCATCATCCTCTGTTTCCTTATCATGATAATTTTTCTCCTTAGAACTTAGCATCAGACCTATTACTTATGTTTTATTTATCACGTCTGCTCCCCACTGAAATGCAAGCTCCATGAGGACAGGATTTCCTTCTGTTCACTGCTGTCTTTTCAGTTCCTAGAATAGCCAGGCCCCTGGTAGGCCTTTAATAAATACTTGATGGAGAGATATTGGACGTGACCTTTAATTTGGTCTGTTGTCCGTATAGTGAATTAGGTAAAATGATATCATTAGTCACACTATACAGATTAGGAGACTGAAGTTCAGAGAGGTTAAGTGACTTGCCCAAGGTCACCAGCTAGTTGGAGGCAAGGTCAGGACCAGAACCCAGACACCCTGAGTCTCAAGCTGAGGCACATGCTGAGAACCACATGTGTCTCCTTAACTCTTCGGCCCATTTCCTAAAGCAGGGCATGTTGTCTTGTCTTAAAGACCACCCCTGCACGGAGCACTGCCTCCATTTAAGCTTGACTGATTTTTTTCATGGACTGGTCAGAAACTGGAATCTAGAGATAATAGGCAGAGACTAGGGTTTTTTAGTAAAAACCACTTTTCAGTTCACCCAGCCTCTACTCGGAGCTCTGTTTATTCCAGGTCTAATGGAGAAAATATAAGCACTAAAAAGCAAATTAAAAATAAATGATAAGTGAGTTAGAAACTGCCCAGGGCTGTCAGGAACTTACGTGCCATGCTATGTGGGTTTTGAGTAAACATTTGCTTTGCAAGCCAAGAAGCACTATGTATTTACCGAGGCCATCTCCGGCCGAGGGCACATATGCTGCTTCTGGGATTTGGAAGTTTCTCCAGAGAAGTGTACACACAGGCCTAAGTACCATGGTGATCTGAGAAGAGGAGGCAACTTGGCATCGGGGGACCTGGGTTCTCGTTTGAGGTCTGCCCCTCTCTTGTTTGGTAAATTCGGGCCACGTGGTACCCTTTCTGGACCCTTTTGCCCTTAGCAGAATCCTATGACTTCAAGAGGAAATATCAGTAGTTTTCTGCTCAGCAAATTACTGAGATGACAGAGAGGGAGCGGGGGAGGGAGGGGGAGAGAGAGTTCTGTGTACTTTAGCTGTCTCTGTCTTCTGTTTTTTCCACTGAGTCAACTTTTTCTTCATTTTTTCCCCAGCACAAGCATCTCTCTTCCCAAGAGCTTGCAACCAGTGCCAGAACCTTCTGCGGGTTTCTGCTTTGCTCTTGAACAAGAGCTAGTACCTGTGCCCAGGTCCGTCTGGCTTGTAGTAAGTGGTTGGCTATGCAGGGAGGTGGGACGGGGGCTGCGTAGCTCCTCTGTCTGAAAGCATTACTTGTCCAATCCCACAAGGGGAAAGACGTTCATTGCACATCTGCACACATTCAGAGCCTATTTATTGACCTTCTGCCACCGGGACACGCTAGGGAACAAAGCCCACGAAGCTTCAGGTCTGGTGACGGAGAGATGGCTGAAGAACCAGGCACATCTCATGCTCCCGTGACACAGCTACAGGGAGCTGTATCCATAGGAGGGCTAATTAACTCAGACCTATCTTGAGGGGGAAGATTCTAGCAAACCTTCCCAAAGTAAACGACATGTAAACCAAGATGTGAAACTGGGAGAGTAGAAGTTATTCAGGCAAGGGCGAGGAGGGAGGAAGTGTCTGAGGCTGAGAGTATAAATGTGTGTAAATGCAGAGGCCAGAGTGGGGGGCCATGGGTGTTGGGATTGTTTCTAAATAAGGCAGGAAGCCCAGGAGCTGGAGTAGAGAGTGAGGGGGAGGGGCAGGGGATGAGGTCTGAGAGGAAAGGGGATGGGGGAGGTCTTGCCTAGAGCTCTGTGAGCCTCTGCAAAGAGTTTGGATTTTGTGCCCAGGGCAGTGGGGGAGGGGGTAGGGTTCTGGAGTTGGGTAGCATGAAGTTCCGATTTGCATTTTGGAACGCTCACTCCAACTGCAGTGTGGAGCCCCCTCGGGAGGGAGGCAAGGCGGGAGCACCAGACACTGGGCGACCAAGTAAGAACAGTAAGAATGCAGAAGGCTTTGGAATTCCTAGAACAAGTTTTGACTCCTGTCTTTTCTCAGACCCCTGTGGTTCCTTTTCTCCATGCACCACAGCATTCTACAATTTAATTCTAATTAATTCTGGGATTCTGTCACATTAGAGCAGTGGAATCTAACCCTTTCGAGCAAGAGGACCCTTTGTTAACATAAAAGACCTCACCCGCATGGCACAGTCGTTTTGCTCTTAGTATCTGTTCATTGAGAAAATACCTAAAGAACACAGCCTCTGTAGATGCCTGCACACTTGAAAATTATGCCTACATATATGTGGGAGCCAGTATTTAGCCAGCCTATTGACATGGCTGCTATAACAGATGAACCTCTAGAACCATCTGAAAGAGGCCTGCATCCCCCCGAGGGGTTGGGAACCGCTGTCCTGGAACGTGTGTGTTAAGAAGCCACATAGCCATCTGTCCCCAGAGCGCAGTGCACGGCTGCCTTCTCCGTAAACCGTGGGGCGCATAAACTCAGCTGGTTCTAATTGCACAGGGCATGCCGTATTGTTGCCCGATGTAATGTCAATTTTTATTTATTTGTGTTTGTGAAAAGCAGGGCTGATTAGACCACTTAAAACTACACAGGCTAGTTAGAGCCAGGCTGGCGTTAGTGATTTCAGCTGCCCTCCCTACAGTCCTCGTTGCTCCCAGCTCATGGCCTCCCTCTGAGAATGTAAACTTGGGGCCTTGTGCTATCATGATTTCTATTTCACCCTGACTCTTATAAACTACCATATAAAAAGCAGCCACTGAAGATTTTTTTTTTCAATTTCATTTTGAGGCTTGGAAAATCACAAAATAAAAATAGCCCTGAGAGTGGAAAGTTTGGGGGAGTTTGTTTAGCTTTCTTTGAAATGCACTTTGTGAAGGAATAAGTAAGTCATAAGATCCCTCTTTGTGGAGTGCTTTACGGTCTACATAATTTTTCACATTCCTTTTTTCCTATTTGATCCTTATGGAGACCCTGTGAGGTGTGGATTATAAATGTCTCCACTTTGCAAGTCAGACAGAAGCTCCGGGAGATTAAAAGATGGGCCTGGCCCAAGATTACATGACCAGGTAATGGCAGAGTCAGGCCAGGTAGGTCCTCACTCCAAATGCTGGCCTTCCCCTGCCCTTCTTGGTCTCTCCAAGAGTCCCCTCACTCAGGCCCAGCTCCTGTCTTCCTCCTTCTTCATGTCCATTCTCATGAAGAAAAGGTGTCCAGGCCATGTCTGGACAAGCACAGGCTCCTGGCTGGTCACCAAGTATCTCTCTCCCCGAGGGACTCAGTATAATATCTACTTATAGACCTGTCTGAGTCTCCTCACAGGCTGCCAGCTCCTTGAGTGCAGGGCCTTTGCCTTGGTCATCTCTGTGTCCTTAGGGTCCAGAACAGGGTCCAGTGGACAGTAGATGCTCTGTAAATGTCTTCCAAAGTGAAACATCATTGAATAAGAAAGTTCAACCATCCTTCTATTTCATTCCATTTCTCTCCTGACGATGAATCGGCCATTAGAAGACTGATTAAAGTCTTCAAGTTATTACTTGGCTCCACATTTCCTAAACTGTGTTTCGAGGAGTGTTCTGAGACACATCAAAAGATATTCCAAAAAATTAAAACTTCCATGGTCATACAAATTTGGAAAATACTGATTCAATAGGGTCAACAGAGTTTTTTGATTGAAAATTTTCTCCAAGCACAGATTCTCTTCCAGATCTGGTTCCCTTCAAGCTCTCCCCATCTGTATGAGTTTTAGGCATACCTCTCCATTCTCATGATTATTTAATGAATAACTTTTAAACACACACATCTACCCTCATACACAGAACTATTTTCCCAAATGGTCCATAGCTTTCAGGGCTGCTTCTCTTACGGTGTCATCAGTACTCAGCAAAGGGAGAATCTTCCTTCTAATTTTCCCTGCATCCTACCCACCACCAGGCCACAGACCTCCTGATGGCTGAAAAACTCCCTTTCCTCTAGTTCCTTCCTTTTAGCCTAAAAAGCGATAACATCTTTTTTCATTTAAGGAACTCCTTCCTTGACTATACCATGTCCTCACGCTGTGGCTCCATCGTTCCTTCTCTTTGACTTGAAACTTTTGTGAACAGTTGCTTTCATCCAGGGTCACCCCCACACACCTTCCTGAGGGCAGTCAGCCTCCAGTGAGTGGTGAATGTATAGGAATCAAGCCAGCCTCCTTGCCTAGATTCAGGATTATTCTTCAAGTCTGTCCAAGCTCTAGTGGTCCACCTGGGATTAGCTGAGAACTGCTGTGAGTGCTTCAATACCCTACCTTCTCCTTCTGTTCAATTCTGTTCCTCCATGTCCTTCAAGGTGTTTATTCTGAGAATATTCTCCAAAAAGTTTCCAATATGCAAATGTTCATCCCAAAATCTGCTTCCCGGGAAATCTGACCTGCAGTAGTTGGTTCCTGGAGTGTCCAAGAATGCAGATGTTAATATAAAATTTCTGAGCTGGCTGCACGCAGTAAGAATGTTATCACTGGTGGTGGATGGAACACAGATGATTCTTGGCACAAGGTAGCGGTGAAATGGCTAAAATTTTCACTGTGGTAAACTGGGAAGGTGTACAAGTGTATTTCCGTACAGTGGTGGGTCAGATGTTTGAGTAATATGGAGGAAATGCTCTATAAGGAGGATGGAATTGGATGAGTGTGGCAGGGAGCAATTGATGCTCCAGAGAAAGATAATGAAAGACTGAGGGTAAGTATTAAGCAGCTTATATGGAGACTCCCATCACCTGAACTCTGGAACAGAAAGAGCTCAGCTGACCCAGCATTTAAGCATAAGAGTAACAGAGATTCTAAACTCAGGCAGGGTTAGTCTACCAATGTTGAGCCCTGATTGGAAAGGAAGGGGACCCTGAGATGTGGCAGAAGGACATCTGTGTTGACGTACTTGAATATCTTGAGTCTCCAGATTGCTCTGAATTTTCTGGGTCTGCAGCAGTAGCCTACCACTCCCCGTTAAAGGCTAGTGTTTCCCCCTCATTTGAAGACAATGCAGAGGCCTTTGCCTTGTGAGCTAACACATGACACCCCTATTTGCCCTCCTTTTAGCCTCCAGAAAAATATAGGATTAAATCACAACATATTCCAGCTAGGGAAGTGCCAGGCCTGGTAAAGGAAGAAAGGAACTATAACCCAGAGGAACTGCAGGACAGAGCCAGCATGTACCAGCAGAAGCGAGAGTGTGTATAGACCTAGATTCTGAGACTGCTGAACCAAGATGGGGTACAGACCGTAAAACTGGATACGGAAAAGTTTAAAGATATGGCAGCACTCTCCCTGACTAGGACCCTGGGAGACAGTGCTAACACACTTTCAGGATGACTCTTAAATGTTTGGAGAATGCTTATAGCCCACAGTCAGTGAGGTTGAAATACCATAGTTGCTATGGAAGATGTTGGAAGAGGAGATAAAATGGCTCAGAGAAGTGTGCAAACTAAGGCTGGGAAATCCACCAGAAGACCATGTTGCACAGGTGGGCCCAAAAGACACACCACTTGCCAAATCAATAAGGAACACACTGACCAGAGGAGGATCAGCATCACCAAGAAGCTCAGTGATGGCTGTTCCCTATAGACCAGAGCTCATGGTAGGAGAATTGGGATACTAATAACAATGGAGATGACATGATCCCCAAAACAGAGGTGAGATTTCAGCATTTAATTGTCAAAATCATAGTAGTTGTAATTATCTTAATGAGCGCCGAGACAGAAGAGTGAGCCTGATCTGAAGAAAGCTATGGAGGTGATGTGCTGTCCCCAGTAGGCTGGGGATACATGGATCTGGAAACCAAGGGGTTTATGTAGGAGTAGCCTCCTTGCCAACATTCCCAATTATCCACTTGGGGAATTTGTGCTTCATCCCCATGACTCTGGGCTCTACATAGGTTTATTTACAGAAAGGGAAATGCTTCTGGAAAGAATTCCATTAACTTTTCAGCTACCTCTTGCTCTCTCATCCCTTCAGGCTCCTGGAAGGGGTAACTGATTCTGATTAGCAGGAAGAGGTAGAGCTGATGTTACACAGTGGGGGCAGGGAAGAATATGTTTGGCACCCAGGCGATTTATTTGAGTGTTTCTTGGTACTTCTTCACCTAATTTTGATGATAAATAGATAAGTGCAAAAGTCATTGCCTGAGAAGGCCAGGGTGACCAAGAGTTCAGATCCTTCAGAGATGAGAGCCTGGGTCACCCCTCCAGGTAAGCTATTTAAACCTCCAGAGGCACTAGCTGAGGATGAGGGGTCTGGAGAGTAGAGGAAGGAGATGATGAGTATCTGCTTTGTCCTGCAGCAGTCAGTGCACAGTAGTTTATACCATTAACCTTATTTTTAAGTTTTTCCAGAAAAAGAGTCCAGTAAATTCCTGAAAGATACGCTTCTAGGACATATTCCAACAAGTAGATCTGAATATCATGAGGGGTGGACTGTAGTGGATACTCTGGTGTTCCAGCCCAATTCTGTTTCCTACCCCCATCAGGACCAGCTACTAAGAGTGTTGGCAATTGACAAGGTACAGCTGAAGAGAGTTGCCTTGCCCAATGTCACACACCTCTCTTGAGGGCCGCCTCAGTCCAATGAGTCATTGCTGTGAAATTGTAAAGGCTCAGCTACATTGGCCCAGTTTGAGACAATGCTTCTGATTCTGGCCATCTAAGTGCCAGAGTCCCCCACAGGATGGGCTGATGATGCTGTTTTTGTGACTACATCACAACCCAATTTCATCCTGTTCCAATCCTATTCCTTTACTTTACGGACCTTGATCCTGAGAACTCTCTTCAAAAAGCTTTCTGCATGCCAATCTTTTACTCAGAGTCTATTTTCCAGAGAATAAGGCATACAACAGAAACCAATTCTCAGATCCAAAATAACAACAAATTACACACACACACACACACGCACACATACACACACAAATACAAATAATGGCAAACTCCAGAAAATCAAAAAAGGTATTTGGAGGTGGGATGAAAGAGAAGATAAGTTGGAAAGAAGAGATAAGACTTTTCTCAAAGGATCAGCAATGTGTCTGATGGCTGACTTCTCTAGAGAAAAAAAATACATATATTTTACTATATTATCTCAGTTTTTATGCGGAGTCTCCTTGGGTTGCCATAACAAAGTAACACAGACTGGGCAACTTAAACAACAGAAAATTTTTTTCTCAGTTCTGGAGACAGGAAGTCTAAGATCAGGGAGCAAGCATGGTTGGGTTCTGGTGAGGGCTCTCTCCCTGGCTTGCTGACAGCCACCTTCTGGCCATGTCTTCACATGGCAGAGAGAAAGAATGAGCACTCTGGTGTCTCTTCTTCTTCTTCTTTTTCTTTTTTAAATTGGAGTAGAGTTGATTTACAATGTTGTGTTAATTTCTGCTGTAGAGCAAAGTGATTCAGTTATACATATATTCATATATACATTCTTTTCCTTTCTTTTTAAAAAATTTTTATTGAAAAAAATTTTTATTGGATTATAGTTGATTTACAATGTGTTAGTTTCAGGTGTACAGCAAAGTGAATCAGTTATACATATATGTATATCAACTCTTTTTTAGTTTTTTCCCATACAGGCCATTACAGAGTATTGAGTATACATTCTTTTTCATATCTGTTTCCATTATGGTTTATCACAGGATACTGAATATAGTTCCCTGTGCTATACAGTAGGACCTTGTTGTTTATCCATTCTATATATAATAGATTGCATCTGCTAATCCCAAACTCCCAATCCACCCCCTCCCCTACTCCTCTCCCCCTTGGCAACCACAAGCCTGTTCTCTATGTCTGTGAGTCTGTTTCTGTTTTGTAGATAGGCTCATTTGTGTCATATTTTAGATTCTACATACGAGTGATATCATATGGTATTTGTCTTTCTCTTTGACTTACTTAACTTAGTATGATCATCTCTGGGTCCCTCCATGTTGCTGCAAATGGCATTATTTCATTCTTTTTTATGGCTGAGTAGTATTCCATTGTATATATGTGCCACATCTTCTTTATCCATTCATCTGTCAATGGACATTTTGGTTGCTTCAGTGTCTTGGCTATTGTGACTAGTGCTGCTATGAACATAGGGGTGCATGGATCTTTTCAAATTACAGTTTTCTCTGGATATATACCCAAGAATGGGATTGCAGGGTCGTATGCCAACTCTATTTTTAGTTTTGTGAGGAACCTCCATACTGTTTTCCAGAGTGACTGCACCAACTTACATTCCCACCAACAGTGAAGGAGGGTTCTCTTTTCTCCACACCCTCTCCAGCATTTGTCATTTGTAGACTTTTTAATGTTGGCCATTCTGACCTGTGTGAAATGCTAGCTCATTGTAGTTTGTTTTGCATTTCTCTAGAGAAAATATGGAAGCCAGAAAATGGTGAATTGATATCTTCAATATGCTGAAATAAAATAACCCACAATTCCATACCCAGGAAAACTACCCATCAAGAATAAGGGTAAAATACAGAAATTTGCAGAAAAACAAAAACTGAGAAAGTTTACTAAGGAAAATTAGTAAGGAATTGAGGAAAATGATGAAATGTTCAAGGAGATATGGTGAGTGGGGATTTTGGTAAATTTGTAGACGAAACTAAGAAAACTAAAATAATGATAATATCTAGTGTCTGGGGCAAAAAGCCAAGAACTGAAATATGGACAAAAATAGTACATGAGTTTGGAGGAGGAGGTGATCAGATTTAAGGCATTCTAAGGTCACGGTATTTTCTGAGAAAAAAGTGAAAATGCTATTTATACTTTGTTGAAAAGAATAGACTTGGAGCATTTAATTTCCAAACAAGTACAGGGAGAAGTAGGATGAGGAAGAGGAAAAATGCAGTCAGTTCAAAGAAGGTAATAAGAGTGGGTATAAAGACAGTAAGAATAGAAAAGAGAAATAGAAATAAGAGGGCAGGGGCTTTCCTGGTGGTGCAGTGGTTGAGAGTCCGCCTGCCAATGCAGGGGACGTGGGTTCGTGCCCTGGTCCGTTAAGATCCCACATGCCACAGAGCGGCTGGGCCCATGAGCCATGGCCGCTGAGCCTGCGCGTCCGGAGCCTGTGCTCCGCAACGGGAGAGGCCACAACAGTGAGAGGCCTGCATACTGCAAACAAACAAAACAAAACAAAACAAAACAGAAAAACAAACAAGAGGGCAGAAAAAATCCAAATCAATCAGTGATCACAATATATGTAAATGGATAAAACTCTCCTGTTAAAACACAAAGATTCTTAGGCTATATAGAAACCAATTTAACTATATGATTTCTATGGGATGTTCAACTATAATGTATGAATACAGAAAATTTTAAAGTCAAAGGCTAGAAAAAATAAAGTAGGAAAATATTAACCTAGAAAAGCAGCTACAGTTAAATCAATGCAAAACAAAATAGAGTTCAAGGGGAAAAGCTTTAAGAAAAATAAAGAGAATCACTGCATCATGCTAAGAGGTTCAATTTATCAGGAAGGTAACAGTATAAAACATATTCACCTAATAGCATAGCTTCAAAATTATATATTATATATATTGTTAGATCTACAAAGAATTATTAACAGATCCTTCACTATTTTAATACAGCTTTCTCAGTTATTGATAGATCAAGCAGAAAACAACATTGGCAAAGATATTTAAGATTTGAATAGCACAATTTAAAAACTTCTAGGAAATTATACTGGTTTACATCACCCTCCCTCCCTGCAGTTTTCTCCTTTACTCCACATATACTCCCATTACTCTTCCTCTGGACTTTTGCATTTGTTCATTTCAGGGAAGCTCTTGATTCGTTGTTCTGTGCCTCAGTTTGTTATTTGCCTCTGATTTGAGGCTCTACTCATACCCTCATTTGGCTTCTTAAGCAGGCTCTCTCTTCTAGTATCTGAGCTGGGAAAGGCCCCTGGTGGGCAGGACCAGACTTTGACCACTTGCCTTCCTCATATTACAAAGTGAGTTGGGGAGGCTAGGTTCAGACACCAAATAAATGTTGGCACATGTTGGGTAAGGGCTCATAAATGTATGTAGAATGAAAACATTAAATACTAGCTTATTTGAAGTGTTTTCTTCCAGCAGCCTTTACCTCTAGACCAAAGTACATAGTCAAACCAGATCCTAATTCCTAAATGCAGAGAGCTTTATCAACCTTCACTCTCCCAGCCCTGCATCCCTACACATTCCACTTTCTTCTATATTTAGTCCATATTTCCTACCACTTTGTGCCAATTGCAGGATGAAAGTCTGAGAATGATTTCTCCAGTAAGGCTTTTGACAGGAACAGCAGTGGCAGACAGAAACCACCCATAATATCTACCACAAATGCTGGGCTGTCCCAGCTGAAAGCCTTCTTAGAAAATGAGAATTCATCTGGCAACAAATAACAAGGGCTACAAAGAAGATTCTATTCTTCAATCCAGTAATTCTACTTCTGGGAATTTACTCCAGGGAAATCCCTTAAGGGGGGAAAAAGTCATCTGTGTAAAGATGTTTATAGCAATCCAATTCATAAGAAAAGAAAACTAGAAACCATCCCCACTACCACCATTGGGGAAATGGCAGAGCAAATTGTGGCACATTATCACAATAGAACAGCTATTTCGAATGACAAATATACACACTCGGCCAATTCTTAGAAACGGACTTCTGAAGCAACGTTCAGTGAGAGGCAGCAGACTGGAAAATATTTATTGTCTGTAGCATGTAAGACCCTCCAAATCCAGAAAGGTGATAGGATCACCTAGTTCTGACGATGAGGAAACTGAGGCTCAAGGGGTGGGTGAAACTGAGTCAAGGGGTTTACTGTCCTTCCTAGAGAGGACCTGGAATTCGAGCCTGGGTCTCTCTGATTCCAAAGTCCATGTCCTCCTGTAAATGCAGCTCCCAGCTGTGCCTAATTTTCTGGCAATGATATAAAGGAAACATAGAGCTCCAAGGAGACTAGAGTTTATTTTTAATTGTCTTATTAATGAAAAATTGTGTAAATTTAAGTTAGAAGAAAACAAAGGACTAAAATGAGATCTGTCCCATGAAGACTAGGTCTGAACATTAGGATCCTTGTAGAGTAGAAGCCCATACTATTTATCTCTCCATGATGTATCCAAATCACCTGCGGGCTTGTCCAGCCCACACATGCCCTCTTCTCTCTGCCCCCAACCCTGCATTTAAACTCTATGTCTATGCCATAGTGAGCTACTGCTCCCAGTGGAAGCATGAATATTTATTTTTTATTTGTTTGGAGCAAAAAAGACAGACTAGAAATCACTGGTTAAAACATTGCCTTCCAAAGGTTCCTGTGAAACCCCAGGAGCCTGTGTCTCAGACGGGAGGAATAAGCATTTTCTTATTTTAAACATATCACCCATGCAGGTGACATTGTATTAAACGAAGGGTACATTGGTGTTTGTGTGGATTTGGGAGTAAGGATGATTTGGGTTCAAGTCTTGAACCAGCTATAATTGTAAGTAAGACCTATTTTACACACACACACACACACACACACACACACTGCCTTGGCTTGTCCTTAGAAACTCTTAGAACTGCATGTTTATCTTGCTCTTTACTAAAGTTGAATTTTGTAACCAAGGAAATGTCCTGGTTCTTGGGCTAAAGATGTCTCAGCAAAAGATAAGGATTAGAAATACTTTTTTCCTAAAGGTCTTTTGTTTCTTGGCTGCTATAGATTAAGTATTTCTTCTGTCCCCTCAGGATTCATGTGTTGAAACCTGATCCCCAACGTGATGGTATTTGGAGGTAGGGTCTTTGAGAGGCAGTTAGGTGATAATGGCAGAGCTCTCCTGAATGGGATTAGTGTCCTTATAAAAGAGACTCCAGAGAGCTCCTTCCTCTCCTTCAGCTGTATGAAGACTTAGTGAGAAGACAGCCATCTATGAACGAAGAAGTGGGCTCTCACCAGACACTGAATCTGCCAGCACCATGATCCTGGAAGTCCCATCCTCTAGAACTCTGAGAAATAAAATTCTGTTGTTATAAGCTACCCAGTCTTTGGTACTTATTACTGCAGCCCGAACAAACTAAGACATTGGCTGATGCTTGTGGTTTTACTCTTTGTCCTCCCCTAGCGTACCTGTCAATTAAAGCTGCAATGACAGGGCTTCCCTGGTGGCGCAGTGGTTGAGAGTCCGCCTGCCGATGCAGGGGACGCGGGGTCGTGTCCCGGTCTGGGAAGATCCCACATGCCGCGGAGCGGCTGGGCCCGTGAGCCATGGCCGCTGAGCCTGCGCGTCCGGAGCCTGTACTCCGCGACGGGAGAGGCCGCAGCAGTGAGAGGCCCGCTTACTGCAAAAAAAAAAAAAGCTGCAATGACAGCAGTCCTTTGGACTCTTCCTAAGGGCCACCCTGCCGCTGCAGTTGAGCTGGATGACTTCACCACCTCCTTCTTAAATGCTCCTGATTGGAGAAGCAGTTGGATCACATGCATGAACTGACCAATGAATAAAAGGCAAGGGACCATTTTGAAGTAGCAACCTCCTGGTCCTAAAGAAACTGTAAAAGCAAGCCAGGCAGAGAAATGGTAGAGGTCTCCAAGCTCAAGGGCAATAGACCTAGAAGACATCTTGCCATCAGAGTACCAGCTTCTGAATTGCCTTTCTTGGGTGCTGTTCAGAGCCAGGGGCTATTTCTTTAATGGCTTTGGAGTAGCAAGATGAGGTGGTGGGAGAAGACAAGGGACATGGGTTTGTGAGAGCCTTGCAATCAGCTGATCTACCTGCCCTGCTTGCTTCCTGCTGCCATGACCATGTCCTTTGAGTTAAAAATATCAATAATATTTTTTCTTTTTATTAAGTGGCAGATGGTTGGGATTTTTTACTTTGCTATTGCAAACACGTAGGAAGGAAAAAATAGCTGTAAGGCTAAGGAGCAGACAGAATAGCTCAGATATTAAAGTCAGGAACTTGGTTACGGGGCAGGAATTAGAAGATGAGGCTGTGATGTACAGACCTCTCAGAGCCACCAGCTGATACAATGACTTACTCTCAGTATACGTCATCTCTCTGATCCTGAGGTTCCTTATCTGTACAATGGGGCTCATTCTCCTATGTTGCAGAGTTGTATAAAGGTTAGAGAGAATGTATCTAACATGCCTGGCTAGCAGTAGCCACTAACTGAATGAGAGTTACTTCCATCGTTGACATACATTAGTCTGTTGGATTCCCTTCCTCTCATTTTTGCTTCCCAAGCTGAACTGGCTGTGAATCAATGGGAAAGCAGTCAGGACAAGTGTCACCATCCATGATGGTTAATGTTACGTATCAAGGTGACTGGGCCAGGGATGCCCAGACACTTGGTCAGACATTATTCTGGGTGTGTCTGTAAGACTGTTTCTGGATGAAGATTAACATTTGCTTTTTTTTTTAAACTTTTTATTTTATATTGGAGTACAGTTGATTAACAATGTTGTGTTAGTTTCAGGTGTACAACAAACCAGTAGACTGAGTAAAGCAGATGCCCTCCCTGATGTGAGTGGGCCTCATCCAATCAACTGAAGACCTAAATAGAACAAAACTGACTGGGTAAGAGGGAATGCCTGCTGTTTGACGGGCTTGAACTGGGACATCAGTCTTTTCCTTCCTTTGGACTCAAACTGAAAAATCACTCTTCTTGGGTCTCAGGCCTGCAGGCTTTCAGACTGGAATTTATACCATTATCTCTCCTGATTCTCAGGCCTTTGGACTTGGACTAGAACCACATCATGGGCAATCCTGCGTCTCAGACTTTTTAAAAAATTTTTATTTATTTATTTTTGCAGTACGCGGGCCTCTCACTGTTGTGGCCTCTCCCGTTGCGGAGCACAGACTCTGGACGCGCAGGCCCAGCGGCCATGGCTCACGGGCCCAGCCGCTCCGCGGCATGTGGGATTTTCCCGGACCGGGGCACGAACCCGCGTCCCCTGCATCGGCAGGCGGACTCCCAACCACTGCGCCACCAGGGAAGCCCAGTCTCAGACTTCTTGATTGCCGATCTTGGGACTTCTCAGCCTCCATAACTGTGTGAGCCAATTCCTTAGCATTAATAAAGAAATAAACAAACAAACACGTATCTGGTTCTGTTTCTCTGGAGAATCCTGACTAATACACCACTTAGGGCTCTGATTTAGAGGACTGGCCAAGAGGAGGACCTGCAGAGCCAGGGGAGGCCTTCCACACCAGGAAAGAGGAGCCTGCATGCACAAGCCAAGAGGAAGCGCGATAAGGAGGGAAGGGAAACTTTGCTCCTTGCCTTGTTCGCCCGCTTTAACTACTAGAGACAGTCTGACGTAGGCTGGCTCCTGTGAGTGTTCTAGGAGCGGCTCCTGTTGGGCTGAGCCCAGAGTGACCTTAACATAGGAGCAGGCAGGAGGCAGTGTTCCACCCTATGTGTGCCCTGAGCACTTCGTATGTAGTAGAACTCCAGCCATCGCAGCATCCCATCATGTTTTAATAACACGCCTGTCTCACTGGTCTGTGAGCTCTGTGCGGAGAGGGATTGATTCAGATTCATTCCAATTCCCTCAGGGCCCAGCTTGGGACCTGGCACCATGCTTGGCTCATGGCGGACACTTTCGTACTTTGAAATTGTAGATTAGTCTTTGGGTGATGGAAACACTTTATTCTTTCCCTCTTTCCTGTACATTTGCCTCATCTATTTCTCGGAGGTAAAGGAATTTGAAGCAAACAGGCTTTTTGGGATCAGGTTGGGCTAGGCCGTGTTGCAGTAACAACCCACTCTCAGATCTCAGTGACTTAACACAAGTTAATTTCTGACTCATGCAAAGTCCCCTGTGGTTCTGGGCAGCTCTTCAGAGCAGCTGCTCTCCATCCAGCGGCTCGGCAATCCCAGACTCCTGCGATTTGGTGTCTCCATAACCTCAGCCCCCAGGCAGGGCAGGGGCTCGTGGAGAACACACACCCTCTCAGCCGCTTCAGCCCAGATATGCTAGCGTCAATTTCCCTCAGAGCCCTGGGGCTAGATCTACTCCCACGGCCACACCTAACCACATGGTTATTGGGATGAGTGGTCTTCTGTGTGCCCAGGAAGGAGGGGCGAACTGGATATTGATGGATACTAACCATACCTACCAAGCTGAAATATAGGACAGCTCAAATTAAAAGTGGGAAAACTACCAAAATTTGTTGTTCTTGTTATGATACATATATTCACTTATTTATTCATTCGACAATTATTTATTGAGCACCTCCTAGGTGTTAAGCATGGTTCTAGGTACTGGGGCACAGCAGTAAGTAAAACAAAGTCTCTGACATCATGAGCTTACATTCTAATGGAGAGAGACATACAAATCGGTATATACACTCTCAGAGGGTTATATGCGCTATGAAGGAAAATAAAAGAGAGTAAAAGGCTAGAGAGAGATAGAGGAAGTTGCTGTTTGGGATACGGTGGTAGAGGAAGTCTACCCCCAAGCCCCAGGGTATTTCCCTCATCTCTTTACCATAAGCTCTCCCCCAGGGTACTTCAAGGCCCTCCCCCATAAAACTTCCTAAGCAGAAAAGTCCTTTGGGAATACAAGTGATGGTTATGCATCAGGAGAAGGATGGGGACACTCCAGTTCATCACTTAGGACACCTTCCTTGGGGTAAGGGTTGGCAGGGGTGTCCTTCACAAGGGTATTTTATTGAGGGATTTCTTCTTTTGTTTTGTTATATGTGTAATGTTCTTAAAGTCCAAAATATTTCCTTATTGCGTCCGCTGTAGTGTTTGTCAGCTCTGTCTGGCTGAGAGAGGCTCAAGGCTTAGTTCAGATTCTCTCCTAGACATTTTAGAAATACTCCCTTTTTTTCTGGTTTCAAGATATTTGCATCAAGTTTCAGTCTTGCGGCCACTCACTGTGTTCTGGTGGCAATGACCTGGGAAGTGATCCGTTCATAGAGCACCTACTGAATGTGTCCTGTGAGCCAGGAGCTGTGCTAGACCCGGGAAGCAGAGAGCAGTGAGAGAGGCCTCAGCCCAAGGAGCTCAGTCTAGTGAAAGCCACACCTCTGGCCAAGGGCCCTTCTTGTCCTCAGAAAGGCTGGTTAACCTATATGTACCTTATTGATTTATTGCCTACCTGAGAGGTAGAGTGAATTATGTTCTACAACAACCCAAAGCCTAGCACTCATCTGCCATATTTAGTTAGCCTAATGCTAGATGCTGTAACAGGTAAACCCCCAAATGTATGATGGACCAACAGAACAGAAGTTCATTTCTTGCTCACATCCAGCCCAAATGTGAGATTCTGTTTACCCAACTGTTCTTCTCCCAGCAGGGATGTCTGCAGTGTCTGTGGTGAGACCCTCTGTTTTCTACCAGTGGATGGGAAAAGTGGGAATAAAGAAGGCATAACCGCTTCTTAAACACACTGCCCCAAAGTGACATGCACGACTTCTGTTCTCATCCCATTGGTGATGACAGATTCCACAGCCACATCGAGATGCAAGGACAAAGGGAGGCCTTGGCTTGACAGTCATTTCCTAGCAACATGGCTCGACTATGGAAGGGGAACACCATGCTTTGCTGGACAACTAGCTGTCTTAGTTATTTCTGCCTTCCATGGGTAGGTAAAAAATCTGTAATGACCTGCCCATTGATTTGCCTGTCTCACCCTTTTTTCTCTGCTTGCTTTGCTCCTGTGTTTTACTCCAGGATCTTATAATTCCCTTTCTAGTATGATGGAATTAAAAGAGCTGTGAACTGGATGTCAGATGATCTGGGTTCTAGAATTACAAACACTATCTCACAGGCTCATCTTGAGGAAGTCATCTTCCCACCGTGTGCTTCCCTTTATCCGTAAAATAAAGGTACTAGTACATACCATACGGGGGTGTTAGGAAGATTAAATGTGATTCACATCCAAAGTGCCTAGCACAGCACTTGACAAATAAGAGGAAACTACGCATATTTATGTATAATTGAGTGAATGGTGAAAGACATTTTTATCAGCCATTTTCCTGCTAGCTTCCACTGGTTCCTGTGGCCATGTTTCTTGATATTATTTAGGTATGTGGTGGTGCGGATGGGTGGGAGGGGAACTGGAGTTTGCCCAGCTACTCAGTAAAGTCACCGAAGGCAGGGACCGTGTGTGAGCTCCCTCATGTACATGCCTCCCCTCCCCCTAGGGTGTGTCTCTGGAGGGGATGCCTAGTAAGCCGATGCTGGGTGAGTGAGTTTTGTTGAATTACAGAGGCGTGATTACACTATTGCCTCCAAGGGGCTAAATGCTAGGGTGACCACAGTTATGGCCATAGACCAGGGCTGGGGTTGCCCAACCTCTAAAACTCAAATTATTTTTGTTCTTCTGTTTTCAAGGCGTGAGGCGACATTTCCAAGGTGTGAAAGTCAACATTGGTCCTTTCCTGACTGAAAATGTGAGAGGACCCTTCTGTTCACCAGGTAGATGGCTTTTGGCCTCCAGGCTGACTTTGGAAGCCAAATCGCCCACTCGAGTATTCAAAGCAATGAGTCTTTCTGGCAAACCATAAGCAACTGGTGCTGGGCTTGAGTTAGACGTTGGAAGACTTGGTTTCAAGTCCTGAATGTTCCATTCACTAACTGAACGGGACTGAACGACAGAGTGGAAAGGGAATGAGCTTCACAGTTCACTAGCTCTGGCTTCAAATTTGGGTTTGGCAGGGAGGTTTTCGGCACCTTATTCCACTCTCTGAGCCTCAGTTTCCTCATCTGCAAAATGGAGACCATAATCCTGTCACTTTCCTTTCCTGTCTCCTTTCCTTACAGGGTTGTTGAGAGACAGATTAGTATTGCATAAAGGTTGAATAATTAGGCTCTGGTGGCAGACGCCCTGGGCTCCCTGGACAAGTTATAATCTTTCCATATCTCAATTTCCCAATAGGGACAATAGTACTTCCTACCCTATATGCTTATTGTGAGGATTAACTGGGTTAATTTATGTGAAGTGCTTAGAAGAGTGCCTGGCACAAAATAAGCAGCCCACTGCAATACGTAATAACAGCTATCACATTATTATTATTATTACTATTACCAAGAGAATTAAATGAATGTAGAGTCGTCTGATAACTCTAAAGCCACAAATCTTAGGTTTTATTTCTAAAGCAATAGGTCTTCTCCTGTCCCCACCCAGATCTATTTTCTGGTCTCTTTGGAACTGTGGGAAATTCCTCAGCATCAAGGGGGCACTTGCTTGATTTTTATGCTTCCGTTTCCTGTGGCCGAGAGCTGGTGGGCTTCTTCCCCATCAGAGCCTGTGCTCTGGTGTTTTTGCCCTGCTGTGTTTGGAGTACGCGTTCCCTTCAGCGCAGCTCCTAATTGTACTAACCAAAGCATTTCCTACCATGATTTTACACTGTCCATGGGGTGGGAGGGAACTGGCCCCAGGCCAGCACCACGGAGGAGAAATTGGGGTACCAGGACCTCTCTTAGCGTGAGCCAGCTTCTGATGGTCCGCCCTGGGAAGCAGGGTGGGACATGAGGTCAGTGGAGGAGAGACCACACGCTAGGAGGCTGAGAGCGTGGGGCTCGTGGTCTGACCAACCCGCGTTTGAATCTCGGCTTTCCCTTTCCGTAGTTGTATTACTTGACTTGACCTATTTGAGCCTCGGTATGTTCATCTATAAACTGGGGAATATAATACCTACTCCCTAAAGTGGTGGTGAGCATTGGATGTGATCGTTCAGTGTCTGGCACATAGCAAGCATTCAGAAACTGTGAACTAAAGCCAGAGGGCTAGGGGTCAGCAGAACTGGCTCTGGAAAAAACATCTGCTACAAAGGTTCTGCGAGGCATTGGGCAAGTCAGGTCATTTCTCTGGGCCTTAATTTTCTTCATCTGTAAACTGGGTGTGGTGGCTTTATACCATGTCAATTTAGCTACGCTGGAATCATTTTTCCCAGAATTCCCTTCCCTGTGTGGATCTCATTTCGAGTTGGCTACAAGACAAATCTGTGCTAGATTTGGAAGGTGGCAGCGAAGCAGGAACTATTTTTATGCTATAACAGGCACTGTGGCAACACACACACACACACACACACACACACACACACACGCACTCTCACATTGTTGCTGATCTGCTAGCTCAGCTCATTGGTGTGGCGCTGCACCTGGACCTTCAGCTCCTATTACATCCTCCTGTAGCCCTTTCAAGTCCTGGGTCAGAGTGTGTGCAGTTGCACGTAAAGGGCACGGCTTCTCCTGTAGGTCGTCTGTGACATTGAGGTTGGAGGTGATGGGAGATGGACACAGGCTCTGGTTCATGTCCATGGGGTCCCTATTTTCCATGGGGATTCTAGCACGTCCTTGCTCTCCATCACTTTATGTCCAGCTTTCCCTCCCGACTTCCAGTATCAACTGTAGGCACAACACCTGACACAGACCCTTCTCCATGAGCTTACCCATGGCAGAAGGTCTAATTTCTATGGTAAACCCCTTATTCTATATCAAACCATAGTGATTCCACTTGTCCAATCAAATCATGATGCAGTGGGGAAAATAGCAGCAACCTCACAAGGCTGCTTTAAGGATCAAATGAGATAACGGACAAGCAATTTCTTTGAATATTATAATGTGTGTATGGATGTGTGTGCCTTTTCAAAAAATCACATGTGGATAAATGTTTTACTAAAACTCCCAGGCGTAATTCTTTTCTTTTTTTAATAGATACTTTTTTTTTTTTTTTTGGCGGTACGCGGGCCTCTCACTGCTGTGGCCTCTCCCGCTGCAGAGCACAGGCTCCGAACGCGCAGGCCCAGCGGCCACGGCCCACGGGCCCAGCCGCTCCGCGGCACGTGGGATCCTCCCGGACCGGGCCACGAACCCGCGTCCCCCGCATCGGGAGGCAGACTCCCAACCACTGCGCCACCAGGGAAGCCCTAATAGATACTTTTAAAATTTATTTACTTATTTATTTTTGGCTGTGTTGGGTCTTCGTTGCTGCGCGTGGGCTTTCTCTAGTTGCGGCGAGCGGGGGCTACACTTCGTTGCGGCGCACAGGCTTCTCATTGCGGTGGCTTCTCTTGTTGTGGCTCACGGGCTCTAGGTGCACAGGCTCAGTAGCTGTGGCGCAGGGGCTTAGTTGCTCCGCGGCATGTGGGACCTTTCCGGACCAAGGCTCGAACCCGTGACCCCTGCATTGGCAGGCGGATTCTTAACCACTACGCCATCAGGGAAGTCCCCCAAATGTAATTCTTCAAAATAGTCCTTAAAGCAGAACTCCTGGGCTCCCCAACACCTGCTGCACTGTCTTCTTTGCAGATGCTTGGGCCCAAATCTTGGATCCTCCTGGACATCATGTTCTCCTACACGTCCTTTCTATGTCCAGCACCAAGTCACTACTTACCACCTCCATCACTAACTCCCTGGTCCAACCCACCAGGCCCCTCGTCAGGGTTAAGGTCTCCTTGCTGGCCTCCCCACTTCCACTCTGGCCCTGAAATGATCCAGTTGGAACCTGAGTTCGATCACAGCCTCCTTTGCTCACACAGGTCCTGTCTCTCACTGCTTCTCTGAGCTCATTGCCCCTACTCACTCTGTTCTAGCCACTGGCTTCCTCATCACTCGTCAGATGTGCCTAGTGTGGGCCAGTTCTGCAAACAGGACAAAGTGTTTCAGAGAGAAGGAACCAGACTGGAATGATGGCTACCGGGTGTTACTGTTGGCTTAGACACATCTGGGGACGTCGCTTGCCACCCGTGCACAAGTATTTACTAGTAAGCTCTATGACTGCAGACCAAAGCTGGATGACATTCTGGAAAGTGCTTTTCACCAGGAATTAAACACAAATTGAGGTTACTGTTAGATTTCCAGTTAACAATGACAACTCCGATTTTAATTATTACAATCCACAATAAGATCTCACGTCTCTGTGGATACCCAGGGTTTTAAAAGTGCTTTCATGTCCTTTATTTTATTTAGTCCTCACAACAGCTCTAGCAGTTGGGTGTTACCTTCCCCCACCAACTCTTTACAGGTAGGAAAACTGAGGCTCAGCCTCGCCCAGAGTCAAAGAGCCAGTAGTGGACAAGGTTCAATCTCAAAGGCAGATTTGCTGGTATTCTTCTCTTTGTGCTACAATTCAGAGCTACTTCTAGGGCCAACCTGATACATAAGTAGGGTCAGATGGAGTGAAAAAAAAGTTGTGTTTTTTCCCACTGCCATCATCTACAATTCAAAATATGCCCACTATGCCCAAACTTTCCAAAATTTTACACTTACTTTTAATGCAGATATCCCTGAGATTTGCGTGAAGAGTACCTCCGCAGAGAAAATGGCATTCTTTGTTTTGTGGGAATTAGGAAGGGAGAGAACGGAGGAGTACTGGGAAGCACGTTGTTCAGGTAATTGAACAAGTATATTATTATCCTCATTTTATGAATCAGCAGTATGACTCAAAGTGTTCAAAGTAGCTGCTGGCAGGGAGCAAATCCATCATATCACGTTTGCCTTGTAAATTAGGGATGTTGGATGCAAATATTGCTAAATTCTCTTCTAATGTGTGCCTAACTTGCTGAACCTTTGCAGTGAAGTTGTGATGAGGGGCCTCCAAAAAAGTTTGAGCGTGGTACACTCATTTTTTAAAGAAAAATGAGAAAAGGTGCACATGTCTCAGCATTGAGAGCACGCCCTATAAAAGCAAACAAGTGTTTCCAAAAGCACACGATTTTCTGTCACTCAGGCAGGAACCCTGATTACATTGCTGGGCCATTTGTCATGACCCTGGAAGTGCAGTGTTCCTGGTATTTGGAGCCAATAATCCCTGAGTTTGTATTGTGGTTCTGATGCTTACCATTTATTCTAATAAGCATTGCCTTTTATTGGACAGTGATGTCAGGTGTTGTGCTTTACCTGCATTATGTCCCTTAACTAACCACCCCCAATAGCCCCATTAGGGAGGTTGTGTTTATCTCCGTTTTATGTATGAAGAAACTGAGACTTGGGATAACAAAGCTGCTACAGCTGCCATGTGGAAGAGCTGGGATTCAGATAGTCTCCTGCACTCTAAAATCCATGTTCTTTGCGATGTGGCAGTTTAAAGCAGAGGGGGAAAGGCACAAGCCCAGGCGATTGCCTTAATTGAGATTAAGAGACAACAGGCAAAGCCTGCTTGACTCCAAAATGTTACTTAGTACTATGGGATACAGCCTCCTTCACAGGTTGTTTTGGGATTAAAGAAACCTGTATAAAGGCTCCACCATAATGCCTGGCACATAGTAGGTATGAGTGAATGGCACAGGAGGTAGTGTAGGATGATACTTGGGAATCCTGTTCTAGTCCAAATCCCACCTCCTCCACTTAATAACTATGTGACCTTGGGCACGTCACATAACCTCTCTAAGCCCAAATTTCCTCGTGGATAAAATGGGGATAATAACTAACTTGTTCCAAGGATTAATTGAGATGATCCTCATAAAGGACCTAGCACGGCATAAAGGACTTGGCTCATCGTCATCATCAAGAAATGTTGACTGTTATTATTACTATGGTTATTTTTTCAGTCCTTATGTGTGCTGCTTTCGCTCCAAGAGCAAGGATAGTGATGGGAGTTGTGGTGAGTAAGGAATGGGGAAGGAGGTGAAACCCCCATTTCCTCGGGGCCCCTCACATTCAGTAAGCCCATCTGTATAACGAGGAGGCCTCCCAGAAGTCAGCTGGATCCGCCGCCTCCCCATTTTCTATCAGCTCATGTTCTCTCACGTGGTTTGGGTGAGGAAGCTGATGAACAGTGAGGAGAGCAGCTCAGGGCCCTGAAGTGGGTTAGGGGGAGGAGGGAGGAGAGTTCTGGGTGCCTGCAGGTGGAGAAGACGGAGGCCCCCACGCTGCTTGTTGGATACCAAGAAGGTCGGTGGCTTCTATATTTACATTCCAGTGTGGGAGGCCAGGGGGCTTAGAGGGAGTGAAGCTCCAGGCTGACCATAACAAAAGGCCAGAGTGACCAGCTAGGGGCTGCCATCTTGTTTCTTCTAGCGGCCCGAGGGGCGGAACAGACTGTCTAGAGATTTTGGGCTCTTTCCTTGGGACAAAGAGATCAAGGCCCCAGGTCAGCAGAGGTGAGAAGGTGAAGGAGGTGTGGAGTGGAAGGTCCTCCTCTCAGGGAGGACAATTCTCCTTCCCTGTCAAGGGCCCAGATGTGACAGGGCGGATAGGTCTGCCTAGAGGTAAGTGACCACCAGTGCTCTTGGAGCAGCTAAGACAGCCCCCTCCCCTGGGCACAAATGAACGAGAAACAACTAGACTATGGACCCTGAGTTACTTCCCACACAGAGTAAATGCCAAGATACTCCCAGGACATCACCTCAGACTTCAGGAATGGAGTTTAATTTTGACGGGTTTTATGTTGCCTTTTTCTTTTCTGTTGCTAGAAATATAAGCCGTCTGTATTATTCAGTGAAAACAAGGGAAAAGATGGTGTTTACCGCGATGACGATGACAATGGAAAAGAACAGCGTTCGACACATAGAAGTAGTTGCTCAATAAATATTTGTTGAATGGATGAATAAAGCCCATACAGAGGGAAAAAGAACTTGCAGGGGGAAAAAAAACCCCCTGGAAACTGTTATTGGTTGGTGATAGGATTAGTGGTGATTTTTATATTTTCTTAATCCTCTACAGTTTTATATTGTGGTAATGAGAATATTATAATAACAGGTAATTATGACCAAAAGGAAATCAGAGCAAAACTAAGGGGTCATTTTCACATGAAGCAGAAGGTGGCTTGTAGAATCAGCAGTTCAGCTGTGGAAACCAAGTCCTGCTGAGGAGGGATACTTTTTTTTTTTTCCCCGGTACGCGGGCCTCTCACTGTTGTGGCCTCTCCCGTTGCGGAGCACAGGCTCCGGACGCGCAGGCTCAGCGGCCATGGCTCACGGGCCCAGCCGCTCCGCGGCATGTGGGATCTTCCCAGACCGGGACACGAACCCGCGTCCCCTGCATCGGCAGGTGGACTCTCAACCACTGCGCCACCAGGGAAGCCCGAGGGATACATTTTTACATCTATTTCACCTCTGATCTTTCTCCTCAAGAAGTACGAAATCTCTCCCTACTCCAAGTGAGTGCATGCCAATCCCCTTCTCCCCCAAATTAATTAACACCCAGTCTAAAATCCTGCCAGGGTTCCAGAGGCCAGATTTTGTAGTCATTAAGACATGAGGCTTTAGAGGAGACAAATGATTTGAGTGCCTTAAATTCTACTGTTAATTCTTAAAAAAAAAAAAAAAAAACTCATGGTATGTAGTTTTTCAAAAAGCATTTTCTCCTGATTTTAACACTGGGTTGAGAACTATATAAAATTTGCAGTAAACAGTTAGCCCTTTTACTGTGAACTGGCACAGTCCACAGGACACAGATTGACTGTTGTCCAACCAGGGCTAGATTAGATTTGGGGAAATCCTCTCCCAGGCCTCCCTGTTCTTTTATGAGGAGTTGGTCCTAAAATATTTACCCATTATCTTCTAACCCCATAGTCCTCTAGGCTAAAATAAAGCCTGCCAAAGGAGATACGGCAGTTTTAGGATTAGGCCAGAAGAGACTGGCTCCTGTGCTATCGGGTGACAAGATTCAGAGACCAGATGGGATTGTCCTCTTCATCTCCTAAGACCTGGTCACAAAGGAGATATGATCGCTCTGGCTGACATAGGCACACCACGAGCACAGAGGCATTTATAAAATAACTCTACCACTTGTCCTTAAACTACCTGGAAACCCTCTTAGTCACAGGGCCAGGTTGAAGCATTTGAACTTTGGGGTAAGGACTAGGTCTGAGAATTCCTAATATAGGAGATTCCTGGAATGCATTCTCCATGCCAGGGAATTCCCATTCCATCCTTATTGGGCAGTTGCCATGGGGATCTGAGTTCTATTCCTGGCTCTGCCATTGACTTACTGGGTGACATTCCTCAAGCTGCTTTGCTTCTTTGGACCTCCGTTTCTTCAGCTGTAAAATGGGAACAATAATCCTCACCTGATAAGTTTGTTGTGCTGATGAAATCAGATACGGTAGATGAGAGCATCTGACTGGTAGAGGAGGTTCAATGATTTTAACTCCCTTTTTTCTTTCTCTACAAAGAATCAGGACAGTGCCTGGTGTACTCAAGGTTGTCAACAGCTGCAGCAACCTATGCTGAGTCCCTCCGTATATACCACCTGAGTCAGAGCTTTAAATTAATGCCAGGTGAACTCTGGGTCGGCTCTAACAGTTCAGGAGCTCTGAGTCAAGCTTCATCAAGGAATTATTGCAGGAGCACTTTGGGAAGAACTCGTGCTGCTCTGGGTGATGGGGAGCTACACCCCGGTGCTTGGAAGTTGGTGGCGGTGGTTGCATTTCGTTGTTAGTTTGTTTGATTTAAAATATCCACATCCTGTCCCACAGCTGGGGCATAAAATCAAGCTTTAGTTGTGGGATTTTTGTTTACCTTATTCACTAGCTGGGCTGGTCAGGAGTTTAACCGAGGTCAGTGATTTTACGTTGCTTGGATTCTGCAGAGACTCCAGCAGTTTTCTGGCTACTAAATCTGCTGGTATAAAAAAAGGAACTAAAAAAATAATGGTTGACCTACACAGTCTAATTGCTTTTAGGGCACATTCATTTTTGTTTTGCTTAAAAAATTACAACAAACTTCTAAATGTTTATATGTTTTCATTTTGCCCAGGCAGCTTTGGCAATGAGGAGGTTTGGTAGAAAAAAAATCATTAAAGAAATAAATGTGGCAGCTCTCACAGCTGCAAATCATTGATTCAGCTCCACTTAGAAAGAGGGAAGGAAAAAGGGAAGAGAAAAAGAAAAAGAGCGATTAGACTTCTTGCCAGAGGATGACTCCCTGTCAGTTCCCATAAAGTCTTCCTCACGTCCTTTCTCTCGTAACATTTCAGAGGTCTGGAAAGTATTTGATTTGTAAAGGGTGAGAGTAGACAAAATAGAGCTTCCCAAAAACATTTTTTAAAATTTAATAAGACTGGATGCTATTTCCGTGGTAAACATAATACATGTTCATTAAAGAAAAATGAGAAAATATTGCAAAGAAGAAAGGGAAAGAATTCCTGGCTGTCCAAACACAACTATTACTGACATTTTCACATCCTTTCTAGCATATGTTTCTTCATTTGTTTCTCATAGATATAATGATGGGGTGTGTATGCTTTTGCACTCTTTCACTTAACAGATAATAGCATTTATGGAAGCCTTGCTCTGTGCCAGGTACTGTCTGCCACTGCTCAGTATCTCTAAGCCAGCCTGACATTCTCACGTGTCCATCATCGCCATCAGCTACATAAACGTGGTTAAGTTCCTGTCTGTCTCTTTGGCATCACAGTGCGTGAAAACAGTTGGATGAAGTTTCACTCAGTTTGAAGGTGAGGATGGTCTTCATTTGAGGATGGTCTTACTTCAAATATGAGCTACAGGACATAAAATTTCCACCATAGGACACTTCGGGTGGAGGGGGGTGGGGCTCAGCTTTTTTGTTTCTACCCGGAGGGAGTACTGTGACACTTCATTTCGAAGATTTCACTGAGTCAAGTTTAGACATTTACATTTTAAGAATCTTTCCATGATTTTATGGATGGGCTCAATGTATTTCAAAATAGTCACTGTTTTTCCCCTGTGCATACAAGTACATATAAGAAATTATACCTGACCTAATGCCCTCTAAAGGCATTAATTCACTGTCAGGAAGAATTTTTTTGAAAGAGAACTTTAAAAGAATCTAGCACATCAGTCAGAACGGGATAGATGTTTGAAATCCAAAGAGGAGAGATGCAATGAAACGTCTCATGGCAGTTGTCCAAGGGCATCTGGGGCAGATGTCCAACCCGGGGATGTTGAAGCACCTATGTTGATAGGTGCTCATCCTTCAGAGCAATGAAACTGAGGTACAAAGAGAAGTACCTGTGATGCCAATTGGGAGAGACAGGTCATTGGGTTAAGCTGCTATGGATATAAAACCAACAGTGGTTTCAAATATGAAGCTTAACCCTAAGTTGCCTGTGGGCGGATACTCTAAGATAGAACAATGAAGCTGCCTCTCTCTTGGCAACTCTACATTACGGATGATTCAGGGTGAGCGACGAAGATGTGTTCCTATATATCCCAATCCATAGGACAACAAGTGTGTGTATGAAAACGTTTTTTTTTACCAGGTTGAAAATTGTTAAAGACCTGTTTGAATTATTACAACTCTAAACATTAGTTTTCAAATAGCTTCTATTAAACAATGATGCTTCTGATCAGTTTCATATAATAGAGCTTGAAATGATAATAAGGGCTACAATTGTTAAGTTAAAACCCTCCCTGATACTCAGAAATATGCCAGATGGCATGCTTAGTACCGCATGCTTCATTTCAAATCATCTCTACTATAATCATTGTTATCATGAGATAGATATCATTATTATCCCTATTTTCTAGATCTGGGTCAGGGCTAGGGTGAGGCAAGTCCATTTCCCAGAGTACAAAGTTAAGGAGGCACTCTCAGGCTCCTTAAATTTTGCCAAGTCTACAAGTGAGTGCCTCACTTGCCTCCCCTTAGTCCTGATGCTTTTATAGATGAAGGAACTGAGGCTCTAAGAGGTTAATTGGCTAAGGTCCTCATCTAATAAGGGGCAGAGTGAGAAACTGAGCCTGGTCTTGATCAGCCCCAGGTGATTTCAGTTCTTCATGTACTGAATAGTGACTGGATATCTTCTATGATGGGCACTGTGGAAATACAACATCTACTCTTAAGGAATGAACAGACCAAGGCGGGGAAGGAAAACAGATGTATGTGTAAGAAGATGACTTGTGTATTATCTTAACAGTGGATCTCAATTGACATCCTTTTAGGGAATGAACATTCTTTGTTTACAAAAATGTCTTAATAAATTACTAAGGATAGGATGAAACTTTGTGTGTTGGCAGAAAAACAAAGACCAAATAAAGCGGTTAAACTGTTCATGGAAAAATGAGAGAAGGAGGGGAGAGAGAGAGGGGGAGAGGAAGAATAAGAAGTTGGAGGCGGAGGGAAGAGGAGGGGAGGGGAGATGGAGGGATGAGAGGATCCAATGAGTTGATGTGAAGTTGGGGATTATGTAAGAAGAAATGGCACTAAAATTTGTCTGGTAAAGAGGTTACTAAACCATAGTTTAAGAATAGAAATGCCACCGCCTCCATCTCTCCTGTCCCCCCACCCCCGCCCGCCTGGATTCAAGTTGTCATCTGTATCACAAACCCTTGTTATAAGGAGGGGCACAGGACCACCACTATCCCATGTTGTACATTTTCGTAAATTAGTAAATGGAACCTCTTATTGGTGGATGTTGAAAGTGAGCAGGGCACAGGCTGGTTTTCAGACCTCCCTGCCCCTATAGTTTGATGTCCTTCAGCAGAGCACAATCTATATAGCCCTACGTGATGGCCTTTGTCACACCTGCGTCAACATTGTAGACTAGAAGCAGCAGGTGTAGAACCAGGAGCTGCAGATGGGGGACAAGGGAAATATAGATCCCCTGGGAATTCACAAAAGCCATAGGAAAGGCTTTGGACTTCCACACGTCGTAGAATTGGAATTCAATGGGCCTTTTCCAGCTCTGGGGAACTAGGATCTGGATTGCTTGTATAGACACACAACTACACTGTAATATAGTGAGTGTGCTGATGGAAGTAGGTACAAAGTGCTGTGGAGTCCAACAACTAAGCCTGCTTGGGGGAGCTGGGGAGGCTTCCTGGAGGAGGTGACATTTAAGATGCTATCAAAGGCTGAGGTTGGTTAGAAGAGAGATGAGGAAGAGACATTTCATGGGAGAGGGCATTGTGTATTAGGAGCATGGAGAGGAGTTCAATTTGGTTGCTGCAAGGCTTGTGTACAGGGAAGTGGCATGGCATGGGGATGGAGGAAAGCCACAGCTGAAGTTTTAAGGGTCTTAAGTGCAAGGTTTTGACTATTCTGTAGGGGCCAGGGAACCACTGAAAAATGGCTAAGTTATTCGCAAGCTTTCTCTGGCATTGAGGAAGAGGATGGAGCAGGGAGGAAACATTTGCCAGGTTCCAGGTGACTCAGGATGAGATCAGAACTAAGGTAAGAGCAGTAGCAATGGGGGAGACTGTGCTGCTATGAGCAGATGTCTGTTAATTAGGGTTGCCAGGACTTGGTAGGTGGACTTATAAGGGATGAGTCACAGCTAAATCAAAATTTCTAGTTTGGTCATCAAAGCATCTACAAACAACAAATGCTGGAGAGGGTGTGGAGAAAAGGGAACCCTCTTGCACTGTTGGTGGGAATGTAAATTGATACAGCTACTATGGAGAACAGTATGGAGGTTCCTTAAAAAACTACAAATAGAACTACCACATGACCCAGCAATCCCACTCCTGGGCACATACCCTGAGAAAACCATGATTCAAAAAGACACATGCAAAAAAAAAAAAAAAAAGACACATGCACCCCAATGTTCATTGCAGCACTATTTACAATAACCAGGAGATGGAAGCAACCTAAATGTCCATCAACAGAGGAATGGATAAAGAAGATGTGGCACATATATACAATGGAATATTACTCAGCCATAAAAGGGAACGAAATTGTGCCATTTGCAGAGACATGGATGGACCTAGAGACTGTCATACAGAGTGAAGTGAGTCAGAAAGAGAAAACAAATATCATATAATATTGCTTAAATGTGGAATCTAGAAAAATGGTACATATGAACTTATTTGCAAAGAGACACAGATGTAGAGAGCAGACATATGGCTACCAAGGGGGAAAGGGGGGAGGTGGGATGAATTGGGAGATTGGGACTGACATATATACACTACTATGTATGAAGTAGATAACTAATGAAAACCTATTGTGCAGCACAGGAAACTTTACTCAATGATCTGTGGTGACCTAAATGGGAAGGAAATCCAAAAAAGAGGGGATATAATATATATATGTATAGCTGATTCACTTTACTGTACAGCAGAAACTAACAAAACTGTAAAGCAACTATACTCCAATAAAAATTAATTTAAAAAAATTTCTAGTTTGGGCAGCTAGGCCCATTATTGCTTTCCAGTCCTCAAACCAGAATGTGCATTGCTGTATTTTGAGGGCCTCACCCCCATACCTTGTCTTGAGGACAAAAAAGAAGTTGTTTCTCCCAGGCCCAGGTTCAAAGAAGTGAGGGCACCAGGAGGGAAAGACTCCAAGGGCAGGGAAGCCGTGTACAACTTGGCTTTTTCTTACATGTTCAGGAGCAGTGTGGCCACAGGTCAACTGGGGCAGATGTCCTGTCTTTCAGATGGTGGCTGAGGGAGCAGGGAGTGGTCCCTCCATGCCCTCCACCAGCTTCCCTGGAACAGAGCAATGAGCTGCAATAGCACCTAGCATGCACATGGAAGGGTACTGCTGGCGCTGAATCAGTGAGATGGATGAGGAAGTAAAACTAGCAGAAGAATGATGAAATCCCTCTCTCACTCTTGCAGGTGCCCTATCTTTGTGGGTCAGCCTGAGCCAAGCCTTGGTTTCAGGGGCTCTCAGGGGCAGGAAAGCCCATCTGAGGTCTGAAGTTGAAGGATCCATAAGGTAGTATTGCTCTCATTTTACAGATGATGATATTCAGGCCAGAGAGGTTACGGTTCTTCAGGCAACAAGGGTCAGAGCCAATAATGACAGGTAGTATTTTGGTGGTGGATACCCTGTGCGGGCCTTGTTCTCAGCATCTTTTTTTTTTTCCTTTCCAGTTTTATTGGCATATATATAATTGGCATATAACATCATATTACTCCAAGGTATAAAACATAATGATTTGATATCTGTATATAGTTATCAGTTGGTCTTCTTGTGATAAGAAATTTTAAGATCTACTCTCAGCAACTTTCAAATCTACAATATTGTTAAGTATAGCCACTGTGCTGTACATGACCTCCCCAGGACTTGTTATCTTATGACTAGAAGTTTATACCTTTTGACCACCTTCAACCATCACTCTTCCTCCCCCGACTCCGGCAACCACCGGTCTATTCTCTGTATCTATGGGGTTTAGTTTTTTTAGAGTCCACATATAAGTAAGATCATACAGTACGTCTTTCTCTGTCTGACTTATTTCACTTAGCATAATGATCTCAAGGTCTATCCATGTTGTCACAAATGGCAGGATTTCCTTCTTTTGTGGCTGAATAATATTCCACTGTATACAAATACCATGACTTCTTTATCCATTCCTCTGTTGATGGACACTTAGGTTGTTTCCATGTCTTGGCTGTGGTTAATAGTGTTGCTGTGAAAGTGGGGGTGTGGATTTCATTTCCTTGTTCTCAGCATCTTATTTGAATTATGTCATCCCTGTGATGTTGGAACTTGTATTATCCCCATTTTACAGATAGGGAAACTGAGATACAGAGAGTTCAAGTAACCTGTTTCAGGTTACAAAGCATATATGATTGTGCTGGACTTCAATTCCAGGCAGTCTGACATCAGAGCAGGGGCCTGACCACAATGCTCCTTTGAGTTCAGCACCAGCCAGGTCTTCTGATTTCAAGCCCACTGCTCTTTCTAATGCAGTGTAACAGCCAGTTCTTGGCATACAAATGTCAAATATCAGGCCAATAATCTCATATGTAAGGATTTCAAAGGTGTACCTCTGGGGAATCTATGATCTCAGCCACATTGTAGGAAATAAATCGCTGGAGTTTACTATCTTAAATTCAGATCACAAACCTAGGAATAGCAGTATGGTAGAAGTACTAGTAAAAATTTATCTTATTAAACGAACATCTGTTTCCTGGAATTTGACAGCGTTCCCATACACTTATGGCTAGGTTGGGATGGCTCACTGAAAAAGTTTATTTTCTAGTGCAAGCTGCCTAGTTATAAAATCTTTACAGATGAAGTCCGTGGACAAGCAGTCTGAATTTTAGTACCCCGAAAAAAGGAAGGCATTCTTTTATCTGCCTAATTCTAGAGCCATTGTATCTCCCCAGCCAATAAGATGCAGAAAGACTGTGCAAGGAAGTGGCATTTAGAGGAGAAAAGGCAGGGAAGTGGGCGTGGTCCAGAATATTAGAAAATGCCACTGCCCTTCGTCTGCTTTTGGGAATGGGGCTGAATCTTGTAGTAGACTGACTGCAAAAAAATGTCTGCAGTTCTCTAAGCACTTTGCAGTGTGACTCTGCCAGCCATCAGGAGACAGAGTCTATTTCCCCACCTCTTGAATCTGGGGGCTGTATTCTGACTTGCCAGTGAAATGTGGCAGAAGAGATGGTATGTCTAAGGTCTTGCACACATCTACTCTCTCTTGTTCCTCTGCCTTCACCATGAGAACAATCCTGAACTGGCCTGCTGGGTGATGAGATATTGTGTGGAGCAGAGCTGAGTCATCCTAGATTAACCATCCCCAGAAGACCTTCCACCCCGTGGCAGACACATGAGCAAGCCCAGCTGACATCATCTGAGCCCGTCCCAGATCAGCATAGTTACTCTGCCAGCCCCTAAATGCATGAGAAATAATAACTGGTTGTGGTTTTAAATCACTTTAATACTGGCCTTTTTTGTTATGCGGCATTATTATGGCAACAGATAATTGATAAAAACACCAAAGGCAAATCTCAGCAGTGGCAGGATGTCTGTTCGCCTCCATCATGCCTTCTTTCCTATGTCCCTGCTGGCTTGTTTGGCATTTGCTTCCAGTAGTGGTTGCAGCCCCACCCTCACCCAAGCCCATATAAAATCTGAAGTCAGGCCATGAGTTACCTACTTGGGAAAGGTGGCCAACTCTTAGATTACAAATGTACACACACATGCTCCCCTGCCTACAAAACCAAGTCGCCAACATGGAAGACATCCAGTCCTTCCTCCCTTGTTCCCATCATGCTTGTACTTTGATCCATCTCCATTTGGTTCCCAGCCATGGCTCCACTTCCCATTTAGAGAGGGGTACAACAGAGTTTAGAATCAAGAAACCTGGGGTTGCACAGATCTGCATTCAAACTCTGGCTTTGTCACTTACCAGCTCCGTACCCTTAAAAAGTCCCTTAACTCATTGAGCCTCAGTTTCTTTGTCCATAAAATAGGAGTAATAATCTGCCTATAGAGTTATTGTGAGGATTGAATGACATGTTAAATGTCCATTAAATAGTAGTTTTGACTCTTTCGTTGATAATCCAACCCCATTCTCTCCAGTTCCTAACTCTGGTTTGGGTCCCTACTGCCTCCTCCACCCCCAGCAGTACTTCCGTGGAACCAGTACTTTCATGGACTCTCTCAGGAGCTGAGAGTCCAGTCTCTGGTCCCTGTGGGCACCCAGATGGATGGCCTAGCATGCCCACTGCAGCTTCACTGTGGAGCGGGACAGAACCCGGAGTCCAGGCCCTTTTGCCCGTGGGTCAGTGGACAAGCCCACCTCCCCGGCCCTCAAGCTCTGCTGACCGCTTTCGATGATTTTCACATGATGCAATGCTCCCTCTCCACTCAGCAGCAGTATTAGGTTTCCTCCCATTCCCATGCACTTCAGAGACTGCTGCCCCTCTCACATTTCAGACGCTGACCCGCTCCTCTGCACTTTTCCCCTCTGCTTGTCTAGAGACCCGCATAATGAAAGTCAGACAGCAGTGAATGCTGTGCTCTGTCTGACTGACCCTCCAAACGGGGTGACGAGGCCGGGGCTCCCCGCCTTGCAGGGAGCTTGCTTCTCCCATGGCTTTGACGCAAAACTGGGTGAGAGGAGCAAGTCCGGTGACTTCTTTTCTTTTCGTCAACTCATAGGTTCCTTTTTTTTTGACCTGCCTGTGGGGGTAGGGTGTGGGGTGGAGGATACATGGGATACATAAAATGAAACAAGCTTTCCAAAAACAACAAGGCTGAATCATAACAACTTACATTTGTGGGACACTGTAGTTTCCAAAGCTGTTTCACACGCATTGTCTCATTGGATTCTCACAGCAGGCCTGGGAGACAGACAGGACAATGATTAACATCCCTGTTTGACCGTGAGATCACACGGTGAGTAGGTGACAGAGTCCTGGCCTGCACACTGGTCTGAGGACTGCACACCCAGTGTTCCATCCTCTGCGTGAGGCTGTCTTCTCTCTCACACTTCACACCACGACTGAGGCCCAACATTGGTACAAATTTCCCAGAGAAACATCCCTTATGGCAGAGGGAACGAACAAAATTACTACCACGTCCTGTGTTTCGTCCAGAAAACATTCACTCAAAATATGAATTCTGATTAATTATGTCATTTATATTAAATAGATCTTATATTCTTAATGTAAAAGTAAGGTTTTATTTTAGCTTTCTTCAGCTAAAATAGATATTTCAGGAAGATGGCTTTGCTTAACCCCGGGTAACTTCAGGGATATGTGGCACCAGGTTCTAGATGCTTCCAACCAGAGTGCCAGATGAGTGTGTAACACACATGCATACGACCATGGCAGCCACCCGAAGAAATGCTTAATTTTAGCCCCTATCTCAGGAAGAATGTCTTTTTTTTAACAAGCGTTGTTGACTGGGGCTTCCTTTAAACCATCTGCCCCAAACATTCCATCCTGCATTCTTTGACAGTGGAAAGACACATATTTATAAGGTATGTTTAGCGTCTGAGAGGCTGAAGGAGTGAGCTTTCCAGCATTCCCAGATGCACTGAGTGCATTGCAGAGCGGAAAACACGGGCCCTAGGCAGGAACCCAGAGCGGAGAGCAAGCAGAGCTAAGGGACTAACTGTGGGGGGCTCAGCTGAAGGGCCTGAACCCAAACTTTAGGTTCTCAGAATTGTTGTCACTCTCTGCAGTACCTTACATCCGCCTCCCGGCAGCTCTCTCTTGGCGGAGCCTTGAAGAGGAGTCCCACTGTCAACCAGGAGTACTTTCCTCTCCACTCCAAGGAGAGGAAAGGATCCGAGAGGGGGATCCCTAAATCCCCCAAGGATCCCTAAATCATAACTCCAATTCCAAAGGGAATCCATAGCTCTGACTAACCTTGCCAACCTTTGCTGCCCATCCCAGAGCCCTTGCTAGTGGACTGTTTGCTCCAGAGAAGCCTCTAGGGACTGGTAATTGGTACAGGTGGCGGGACGATTTCAGCGCACTCGTCAGAGCAAATGGGATGCAACCCCGAGTCAGAGGTGGGGAAACCATCCTGAGAGCTGGCTCCTTTGGTGTGGGTTTGAAACAAATAGGAATATATTCAAAGTGCTCTTGCAATGGGTTGCAACCATGGAGTTGAGATTTACTGAAGGAAGGAGAGGGAACATGATCTCAACAGCCAGCACGTACGAGAGCTTCCTGTGGGCCAAGCACGGATCCATGCGTCGTCACTGCATGAGCTCAGTGTCTTCTCACCACAGTCTTCCAAGGTAGGGGCTCTTGTGCTCACTCCCTTTCACAGGTAGACACTGAGGCAGAGAGGGGGTAAGCAACTTGCCCGGGATTAACAACCAGTGTGTGGCAGAGCTGGGATTTGAAGCCACACTTTTAACCACCATGCTGTGCTGCCTCTCACTGCCTGCACAGTGTACCCAAGAGTAAGAGTAACAGAGTCTTCTTTAGTCCCTTTATGGCAGGCACTTGCTGAATGCTTCTTGACTTGCACTGTCCTCCACTCTCCTTACAGTGTTCCTGGAGAGAAAGTGCTGTCATTACTTCCATTTTCTAATTGAGGAATCTGAGGCCCAGCGATGTGAACTGGCTAAGACATGACTTGAAAGCCCATTCTGTTTTGCTGCCTTCCCTGTAAACTGCATTAACTGTAAATAGCACAAAACAAAGGAAAGAGTTTTGCAGAGAAACTCCTTTGTATTCCGGAACACGAAATAGGTACAAATTCACTTCCAAGAAAATTGTACAGGATTTGAGGTCTGGGAGTCAGGCCATATGGTGAAAAGCAAAGAACCCCGAGCTTGTGGTTAGCAGATCCAGGTTCAAGTCCCATCTTTGGTGCCCACATCCCAGAGCTGCTCATTTTCCTCATTTGTAAAATGGAGGTCACGGCAAGACCTGCACGTGGGACTTGAGTGATATGACACGTGGTACTGTTGTTGTTTAACACATGAAAGGTGGGTTTGTTTTTGTTTTTTACATTACTGTTCACTCTTTGTGTTATACATTCTAAGGATTTTGAAAAATATATAATGACATACCCACCATTATATCGATAGTATCATAAAGACTAGTTTCCCTAAAAATCCAGTGTTTTGCCTATTTATCCCTCCCTCCCCCAACCCTTGCAACCACTGATCTTCTTACTGTCTCCATAGTTTTGCCTTTTCCAGAATGTCATATGATTGGAATCATACAGTGTGTAGCCTTTTCAGATTCGCTTCTCTCACTTAGTAATATGCGTTTAAGTTTCCTCCATGTCTTTTAATGGCTTGATAGCCCCCTTTTTTTTTCAGTGCTGAATAATATCCCATTGTCTGGATTGTCACAGTTTATTCAGGGGTTATTATTTTTAGCCCAAATCTCTTCCTATTATAGATGAGAAAACTGAATCCTAGAGAGGTTAGAAAAACACGCTAGGGCTTCCCTGGTGGCACAGTGGTTAAGAATCTGCCTGCCAATGCAGGAGACACGGGTTCGAGCCCTGATCCAGGAAGATCCCACATGCCGCGGAGCAACTAAGCCCGTGTGCCACAACTACTGAGCCTGCGCTCTGGAGCCCACAATCCACAACTACTGAGCCCGCGTGCCACGACTACTGAAGGCCGCGCGCCTAGAGCTCATGCTCCACGACAAGAGAAGCCACCACAATGAGAAACCCATGCACCAAAATGAAGAGTAGCCCCCGCTCGCCGCAACTAGAGAAAGCCCTCGCACAGCAACGAAGACCCAATGCAGCCAAAAATAAATAAAATAAAATAAACAAACAAACAAAAATAACATGCTCAAGTGTCCCAGCTGGTTTGTGACAGAGTCAGGACTCGAAAGCAGCTCTTTAACCTCCAGTCCAGCACTTTTGCTACTTTGATGGGCTGATTTTCTGACATTCTCTAGAGCTTGCGTTTTAGGATTCCCCTCTCATTTCCTTGCAGTCATTTGCTAAACTTCCACTTATCTCACTTGTATTTCTGGAATTAGAGGTCAAAGAGAGTTTGGATAATGCAGATACACAATCTCTACAACCATCTAGTCGGTTAACAGCTTCCGTTTCCTTCCTCATGTAGGAGTTTTAAAAGAGCAGCTGAAAAGTAGTAAAATTGGTAGAGGGGTTTCCATCTCCCCTGTCTCCTGCTCATCTTTGGAGAATGTGCCACCTAATGATGATGTGAATGGGAGACAGGGAAGGCATGGTAGAGTTCTTTAGGGTAGTCTTGTCTGCTGCAAAGGCAGGTGTGGAGCTGTGGGAAGAGGGAATCACTAAAGAAGAAATCCAATAGGGATCAACACAGACCCCTACACTTAGGTTCAAAAAGTCAACTGTACCCGATGCAGGCTATAGTAGAATAAGCCACACAAAAATGGCTTTGGAGTTTAGCTGTGTAAGCGCAATAAGAAGCAATATTGCTATGGGTAGCCTAAAATGTGACTGCACTCCTAGGGTGCATTTTGAATAGAGTTGACTTCTAGTCCTGACCTGTCACAAACAGACTGGGAGACTCAGCTTTTTAAGTTTATTAAATGTTTCAGAGTGACGAATGTTACAGTCCCTCTGTATTCTATATTTAAGTAGAGACGCATAGGAAGGCCCATTTGTGGACATCACTTCTAAACTTGGTACTGACGGGCTGGAGCATAGCAAGAAGCTGCTGACTGGGCACTGGAAAGGGACTCACCTTTGTGGGGACCATCCGTGTACTAGACACTAGGGCTTTATCTACATGGTTTCAGTTAATCTTCACACCAAACCTGAAACGTAGGTTTATTAATCTCGTATTTCTTAGAGGAAGAAACGTGCCCACGATCACTCCTCTTTCAGGTGTCAGTGCTTTCTCCTAACCCTATGTTCTTTTCAGCTTAAAAATCGTGAAAGTCCTAAAAACCATTTCATAAGAGGACAGCTGTAGAAATCAGGCACACACAACCATCCAAAATATTTGAAGGACTTTTCAAGTGGAACAGGGAATTAGATTTATTCCTCCTGGTCGCAGAGAAAACTAGAGCCAGAAGATGAGTGTTACAGCGAAGTCTTACATGGAAGTCGATGTCGGGGAGAACTTTCTGTTAGAGGATGGCTCAGCAAAGGACCCAGCTGCTTTAACTCATCCCGAGTGCCTCCTCACTAGAGGAGCGTTCAAGGAGAAACAGATTGGGCAATGGTCAGGGATGCTATTCATTCAGTCAGTCAATATTTAATGAGTAGCCATGATGTGTCATCACTAGCTTAGGACTTGGGGGTTCAGCAATGAACAAAACAGACCAATAAAAAAATTCTCATCTTCGTGGGGTTTATATAGCAATGGAATACTGTACAGTGGTAGAGGGAATTGTAACGTTCTCTGGTACATCATAATAGTGGACCCCCCAAGATGCCAGTCATAGATGCTGTCTGTGCCTGCCACTGTTCCCTCAGCTGGTACCACTGCTGGGCATGCTAGCTCCACCTCCAATTGCCAAATCTGCGAATCTATGCCTAAGGGCATGCTCTGGTCATTGCATGCTGCGTGCTGGTAAAACAAGAGCATTGGATTAGATAAAATATATGTGTGTCATCTAGATTCATATCCATAAGCATACCTAGCACTTAAACGTGTAGACTCCTTTACCTGCTTCTGAAAGACCCTTCACATCCGTGTTTGATTTGATCCTCAAAATACCTCTGTGAATTAGACTGGGTACAGACAACTTTGCCCGTTTAAGAGATTAGACAATTCTTCACCATAAAAACTTAGTTTCCTTCTTTCTCTTCTAAACATTTTAACCAATGCTGTCCTGGAGTTTGAGTGATTCCCATCTGTATTCTCCTATTCTCCATCTCCAGTCCTGATGTACAGAACAGGTTTCCTATTTCTTGATTCTCTGAAAAGTAGGTCATAACCAGGAAATGGCTGGAATTGTGACTAAAATAAGAAGGGATCCAGAGGGCATTCCCTGGTGGTCCAATGGTTAGGACTCCATGCTTTCACTGCCGAGGGCCCAGGTTCAATCCCTGGTCAGGTAACTAAGATTCCACAAGCTGCATGGTGCGGCTGGAAGAAAAAAAGAAGGGGTCCAGAGCCTTTGGAATATAAAAAATTCCACCTTCAACAGCTCATCTGTATGGTGCTATGTGGGACAAGAACATGGGGGTAAGCACAGACCCTGAGCTAGATGCAGATGTATTTGTGAATTGTGTATACACCCTCTGATAAGAGACAGCATGAGATACACATATATATTTCTCTGTGGTTTACAGAAGCACTTTCATATCTTTTATCTCACTTGATTCCCACTAGTCCTGTGAGATACTATAATATTTGTATTATTCCCATTTTGATGGGGAAATAGGCTGAGAAAGGTTGAGTGGATGTGGTAAGTGTAATGTATACTTGAAAATGTTAAGGCAGATGCTGGTGGAGGTCATCATGCCCAGCCCTGTCTAATGGAAAGCTGTTGTTATGAGTTCTCACGTAGCTGTGTAGATCCAGTTGCAGGGTGCATTCCAGAATAAGACAGGAGGACTCAGTCATAAAGAACGGAAGAGTAAAGACAGCGACCCTACAGACTCCTTGAGTTATTACTAGAGAGATGACCCATGTCCCTATGCAGAGAGGGAAGTCAGACTTTGGCATTCCACTGAATCTTTAGGGATCTTTCTGGTCCAAATTCTTCTGTGGTCCAGAGAGGGGAGGTAACTTTGTTTAAGGTTGTACAACTTGTAGGGTGAACAACCATCCTGGTGTGCACTGAAATTCCCACTTTCCAGGAAACCCCAAGCCAACTAGGACAGTGGGTGACGCTACAACTGGTAAATAAATGTCTTTGAGACTCCCAAGGCTGTCTGACTTCAAAAGGCTGCTTGTGTAACCACACTGGCACTGACTAATAATGAGTGAGGCACTTTGCCCCGCCAAGCTTCGATTTTCTCATCTGTAAAATGGAAACAATAATACCAGACTCAAAAAGTTTGTGGATTAAATCAGAAAATGCATGTAAAGTGCTCACTAAATGACAGATGCTATTATCATTACTTACGAAGACTAGAAACAGGTTATCCTGGCTTTTTACCCACCTCTCATTCTAGGACTCTAGCAAGATTCACAGATCGCTATGAGGGGCTTTTCTACACATGAAATGAAGTCTCCATATTATGACTGGAAATTTTGGTAAATTTAGATGCACGGGAAGCATAGTTCTTTTTAGTGAACAAAAAGCTTTTGCTTTCTGTACCAAAAGTTACACCTTCCAAGAGGAATTTTGGAATGTAGTTCAACTGTACCCTAACGATTTCTTTTTCAGGTTGTGAGAATAAGCTATTATCAAATACGCAATAAAATGGAAGGATTTAGATGTATCTGGCATCGAGGGTTTAACTAGTGTTTGTGGTAGGAAAGAATGACTATATTTTTTAAGTCACATCCAGTTATGTAGAATAAGACTGTATTGGCTATAGCTGCCATTTGATCATATTTTTTCTGTTGCTACCATCCCTGCCCACACAAATATGCTCTAGTGCATTATATAGAGAGAATAACAAAATCCAGCATTTCATGCTAGATTTAGAAGGCTGTCTCGTTCCCCTGTTGTAGTGTTCCGAGTATGCGTTTGAACTCTGAAACCTTGAAGACTGAGCCCCTCAGACAGGCTCTTTCTGCGTCTCAGTGGGAAACTCTTTGCTTCTCTTCTTCAGTTTCTTCAGCTGTAAAACAGGAATCCAAATAATTCCCTCTAGCCCAGGGATTCTCTGAGCTAGTCTGTAAAATTACACAGAGATGAAAAACCCTGTAGTGACAATACACGCCTAACATTGTTATGAGTCTAGAGCTCAGAGTTCAATGAGGTTAAAAAAAAAAAAAGATCCAACATCCAAGAGGAAAACCCCAAAGTGCTCTCTGCTCAAACGGGTATTTTGTGCATAACTTTTGGGGATCAATTTCTGTGCAACTTCCTGGGGTGACCTTGCAAATGTTTTTCTACTCTTTTCCCTAAAGAAAGCCCTCTCTGTCATAGTTTTAGGATTCCCCATCTCCTTATTTCTCTTTTAACTGTAGTAAAGGAAGAAGATTGAGTGCAGCTTCCTTGCTGATTGTGGAGAGCAAATCTGTATCTCTTTGGAAGCTTGTTGATCAAAAGATTTGTGTCATCTGTGTGTAGTACATTTCTCTGAGGGGAAAAGGCAGAGTAATCATGCATGCTCCTCTTCTGAGAGGGAAACAGATGCACTGTGCGTGTAATGGGACTGCGTTTAAAAAACAAAGTCAAGAGCCTGGGAGAATTAAAATGGTGCTGCCTCTGCAAATGTGTGGAGATAATGGGGGCTCAAAAAGAGACCTCACATTCCAGAGCTTTTGGTGTGTATGGCAAGAAGCAGATGAAATGTGTCAATAAAATCTGGCATTTATTAGAGAGATAAGGAAGTCTGGAGCAAAGGGTGTTCTCTGAGTAAGACGAGAAAACAGAAACATTTCTGTACCATGATACTAACTTCTAACTTGGGTCTGGGGGCACCCGGGTTTATTATTTAGAATTTTTAACATATTCCCTTCAAATGATTACTAGTTTTTGGAGTGCTCTCCTCTTGGTTGATGGTGTTTACAAATTACAGCAGGCAATAGATCTTTAATTCTATTATTAAAAAACAGTAATAAAAAACGGGTTGCTTGTCATGCATTTTCTCTAGGGGAATGAAATCCGCAAACGTATTAACCACCAGCGTTTTCACTGTTTGAAAAAGCAAAACAAAACAAACCGTAGACACACAGAGAGTCAGCTGATTCTCCTCCCATGGGTGGCTCTTCCATAGCTGTAGCTAACTGTCTAAGGCAATTACCCTCATGATGACCTGTGTTTCATAGTGGCAGCATCAAATATAATCAGAATACTGAGAACTTCAAGGTATTCTTCATATTTTGTAATTAGGAGAGACAAATGAGAAGATGTATCTATTTCCAGACTTTGGTTTTCAAAAATGTTTTTCAGGTGGACTAGTACTAGTTAGTTCATTACAGGCTTCCTGATTCAGTGTTTAGGTTGAAAGAGGAAGAATATTTTGGACTGACAGAAAATCAAGAGCAGATGTATGTCAGTGTTTTTGTGGGTTATCTGTTGGTTTTCCCCTTTCTCATCCTGAATATGTTTTGTGTGTTTACTTCATGGGCTCATTTCAGGTTTAATGCGGAGCTGTCACCATGACCTGGGCAGCACTGGTTTTGACACCCATCGGTTTCCTTAGGAGACTGAATGTGGTTATAGAATCACTTAAAGTTGTGGCTATTGGAACACAGGTCTGTGGAAACAGGGAAGTTCCAGGTCAGTTTGATCAAGGTAGGATGTCAAATTGGATCATTTGAGACTCGGGACCCCCAAAGTATATCCACTTGGGTGTCCAAAAAAGTCCAGATTGAATATCTACACTGCTCAAATATGCTGGAAGGTTGCCAGATCTCTGCTTCAGTTGGTGTGTGTGGAAACTGCTGACACATGCAGCCGCCAGGGAGTCAGTTCTGTTGAATGACTGTCTGAATGTCAGCACAGCTCATCGTCATTTCTAGATGACAAATCATAAACATCGTTGGCCCTCTGGAAAGGGTGGTTAACTGTGTGAGGTGGAATGGTGGAGAACACAAGTTGCACATGTAAATGCCTGTGGGTCCAGGTTTATATTATTAATATAAGAAGTGAGGCAGGCCTGGAGTTAGGGTGTGAGAGATGGTAGGGCCCATGGAGACCTGAGGGCACCCATCCCATCTGAAGGCTCTCCACTGCCCTGCCTCAGTGGAGGCTCAGTGTTGCCAGATCTGCTAACATTTTTCAAGCCAAGCAGGAAATTCAGATTTTTTATGTGAAATCTCTCAAACTTTAAATGTTGGCTTAAATTTCTTAAAACACTACCCATTCAGATTCTAAATACTTCAGAAGGCCGGATATGGCCCCAGGCTACTATTTTGAGATCTCTGAATTAAGTGATTCTTTGAGAAGAACCTCCCTACTCTCCATCTATAGACTTTTTCCAGTAACCTCGGGGGTGTCCGTTCTTACAAAAAAACACTGGACTGGGAACTGGGAGACTGGGTAAGCCAACTCTATCTTTCCTAACTGCATGATCAGGGGCGAACCCTTAACTTCACTCATCTTCAGCTTTATATCAATTCATAATACATGTCCCACCCATCTATCTCACAGATTAAATTTGTTAACCTAACTAATATTTATTGAAAATTTACTTGAGCATATCCTGTTTTATTTACTCCTCAAGAAGACCTTATGAGGTAGATATTCTTAACATGAATGTAGAGATGAAGAAACTGAGATTCCACAAATTTTAAGGAAACTGCTCAAGGTCGTGGAGCTAATTAGTGATTGAGTGGAGATTGAGACCAGATCTTCTCATATTAAACTCTAGTTTCCACTGGGAGAGCAAATCTTAAAATAGATAAGGAGCCATAATCCATTTAAAGATTTTTTTGATGTGGACCTTTTTTAAAAAATTAATTAATTTATTTATATTTATTTTTGGCTGTGTTGGGTCTTCGTTTCTGTGCAAGGGCTTTCTACAGTTGCGGCGAGAGAGGGCCACTCTTCATCACGGTGCGCGGGCCTCTCACTGTCGCGGCCTCTCCCGTTGCGGAGCACAGGCTCCAGACGCGCAGGCTCAGTAGTTGTGGCTCACGGGCTTAGTTGCTCCGCGGCATGTGGGATCTTCCCGGACCAGGGCTCGAATCCGTGTCCCCTGCATTGGCAGGCAGATTCTTAACCACTGCGCCACCAGGGAAGCCCCATAATCCATTTAAATCATCATTTTCATCAACAACATTATTATGGTGTTTTCTTATCTAGCCCCTAGACACAGGGTTTACAAATAGAATCTTACCTGGGCACGTTGCTTTATCTCTCTAGGTCTCAGTTTTCTTACTTCTTAAGCTGGAGAAGTAAGACTTGAGAAGAGGTGCAAATTGGTATTTCAAGGGCTGTATTTAGCTCAGAGACGTCTTTGGTTGGGCCTAAATAATTTTTTCTGTTTTTAAAAAAACCTTGTTATTGAGGTAATACAACTGACATAAAATAAAGAATACATATATTTAAGTGTATGATTTGATAAAATTTGACATATGAACACAACCATGAAAACCATCACAAAAATCAAGATAATGAGCATACCCATCACCCCCGAAACTTTCCTCATGCCCCTTTGTAATCTATGCACTCCTTGCCCCAGGTAAACACTGATCTGCTTTATTTTACTATACATTTGTTTGCATTTCCTAGAATTTTATATAAATGGAATTATAAAGAATATACTTTTGTGGAGGGCGTCTGTTTTCTTTCATTCCTTCCATTATATGGATATACCATGGTTTGTTTTGTTACTCACCTGTTGATAGACATTTGGGCTGTTCTAGATTGGGGCTACTACAAATATACCTGCCCTGACTATCCATGTATAAGTCTTTGTATGAACATATGCTTTCATTTCTCTGGGTTAAAAGCCTAGGAGTGGTATGGCTACGTCCTAGGTAGTGTATGTTTAACTTTTTAAGAAACTGTCAATTGCTTTCCAAAGTTGTATCATTTTACACGCCCACCAGCAGTGTATGAGAGTTCCAGTTTCTCCTCATCCTTGTCAACACTTGAATAAGCAATCTTTAAAATTTTTATTCTAATATGTAGGTAGTGGTATTTTAATTTGGTTTTTTTTTTTTTACATCTTTATTGGAGTATAATTGCTTTACAATGGTGTGTTAGTTTCTGCTTTATAACAAAGTCAATCAGTTATACATATACATATGTTACCATATCTCTTCCCTCTTGTATCTCCCTCCCTCCCACCCTCCCTACCGCACCCCTCCAGGCGGTCACAAAGCACTGAGCTGATCTCCCTGTGCTATGTGGCTGCTTCCCACTAGCTATCTACCTTACGTCTGGTAGTGTATATATGTCCATGCCACTCTCCCACTTTGTCACAGCTTACCCTCCCCCCTCCCCATATCCTCAAGTCCATTCTCTAGTAGGTCTGTGTCTTTATTCCTGTCCTACCCCTAGGTTCTTCATGACATTTTGTTTTCTTAAATTCCATATATATGTGTTAGCATATGGTATTTGTCTTTCTCTTTCTGACTTACTTCACTCTGTATAATTTGGTTTTAATTTGAAGTTCCTTCATCACTAATGATGTTGAACATCTTTTCATGTGCTTATTTGTCAACTTCATATCTTCTTTGGTGATGTGTCTGAGTCTTTTGCTCATTTTTATTGTGTTGTTTTTTTTCTTACTATTGAGTTTCGAGTGTCCTTTATATACTCTGGATATAAGTCCTTTATCAGATATATGACTTGCAAATATTCTCTCTCTCAGTCTGTGGGCTGTCTTTGCATTCTCTCAACAGTGTCCTTTGAAGAGCAAGAGTTTTTAATTTTGATAACATCAAATTCATTTATTCTTTTATGGATTGTGCTTTTGGTTATTAATTTAAAAAATATTTGCCTACTCCAAGATCAAAAGATTTTCCCCTATATTTTCTACATGATTTTTCTACTTAATTTTATATAACTTGAAAATTATTTGCCAACATTTAAAAGTTGGAAGATTTTATGTAAGAAATTTGAATTTCCAGTTTCTCTTAGAAAGGGAAGAGCTGGGTATACTGGCCTGCATTCCTGCAGGAAGATGCTCCATTGGACCTAAATGATCCAGTCTACCAAGGTACCATTGCACTGGCCTCACTCCTTTACGTTCCCAACCTTGCTACTCTGTGTGCACAGACCTACCATCCCATGGCTAGGTGCCCTCTAAGACCCTTTGCAGTTTTAAGCTTTGGTGATTCTACAAATCTTCCTTTTATTATTACATATGAGCCTCCTTCCAGAGGCTAAGAGAGTGAGCTACCCTGCAATGGATCTGGAATCAACTTGGAGATTCTGGAAGAATCACAGTAGTTACTGTCTTTAACAATCTGGGGAAATTTTAAAAATAGGTTAAATCTGAAAGCTGTAATTTGACTCAGCTTTGGACATTTGCCTACTCCTACATTTATCTTTCTCATTTGCTTTCTGCTGTATATTAAAACAATTTATATATGGTAAGTATATAACATAAAATACACATATCTTAATATGTACAGTTTGATGAATTTTCAAAACTATAACTACCACTCCAATTATGATATACAGCATTCTCATCACTGAGAATTTCCTTTCTGTCCCTCTCCAGTCTATCCACGGGGGAGAGAGAGGGATGCAAGTTCCCCCTCTAGAGTCAGCCACTAATATATCTACTGCAGCTGAATCTTCTCTGTTCTTGAAATTCATAAAAACTGAACCATAGAGTAAGTACTCTTTTCTGTCTGGCTTCTTCCTCTGAGCATAGTATTCTTGGGATTCACCCACCAGTAGTTGTCATTACATCCACCAGATGTCATTACATCCACCAGTAGTTTGTTCCTTTGTATTGTGAGTCGTATTCCATAAAACAAATATGCCACATTTTACTTATTCATTCTCCTGTTGGTGAACATTTGGTTGTTTCCAGTGTTTTGCTTTCATGAATAAAGCTGCAATGAACATTGCTGTACAAATCTTGTACATAGATTTTTATTTCCTTTTGGGTAAATATCTCAGAGTGAAATTGTTGGGTCATAAGGTAGGGGTATTTTTACCTTCTTAAGAAACTTTTAAGAAGTTACCACAGTGGTTGTAACATTTTCTACTCTCACCAGCAATGTATGAGAAACACAATGGCTCTCCATCTTCTCAATATTTGGTGTTTTTGTCTCTTTAATTTTAGCCATTCTCATGGATATGAAATGGTAGCTAATTGTGATTTTTTAAATTAATTAATTAATTTTTGGCTGTGTTGGGTCTTCGTTGCTGTGCACGGGCTTTCTCTAGTTGCGGTGAGCAGGGGCTGCTCTTCATTGCGGTGCGCGGGCTCTAGGCACGCAGGCGTCAGTAGTTGTGGCACGTGGGCTCAGTAGTTGTGGCTCGCAGGCTCTAGAGTGAAGGCTCAGTAGTTGTGGTGCATGGGCTTAGTTGCTCCGCGGCATGTGGGATCTTCCCGGACCAGGGCTCGAACCCGTGTCTCCTGCATTGGCAGGCGGATTCTTAACCACGTGCCACCAGGGAAGCCCTCTCATTGTGACTTTAATTTGCATTTCCCTGATGAGTAATGATGTTGAACATTTTTTCTGTGAGTTTATTGACATTCAGTTAAAGGTGTTTTTTTGATGAGCAGATGCTTTTAATTTAAATTCTAATTTATTAATTTACTCATTTACAATTACTGCTTTCAGTGTCCTAAGAAATCTTTGCTAGCCTCTATTCACAAAGATACTCATGTATATTTTATTCTAGGAGCTTTACAGTTTTAATTTACATGTAAGCCTTAATTCATCTCAAATTATTTTTTCTTTATGGTATAAAATGCAGATTAAAGTTCACTTTTTCTCCAGTTGGTACAGCACTATTTGATAGACCTCCTTTTTTTCATTGAATTATATCAATGCCTTTATAAAAAGGAAGAAAAAATCAATTGTTGGTATTTGTGAGAGAGCCTATTTCTGGATTCTCTATTCTGTTCCATTTGTATATTTTTCTGCCTTTATGACATATCTATAGTATTGAGTTTTTCAGTTCATGAGCATAATATACCTCTCCATCTATTTAGGTTTTTTGTAATTTCTCTCAATAATATTTTGTAGTTTTTTAGTGTAGAGGTCTTTTTATTTCCTTCATTAAATTTATTCATAGGTATGTGTTTTGGTGCTATTATCAATGGAATTTATTTTTAAATTTTATTCCCAGTTGTTTATTACTAATACATAGACATTCAATGGATTTTTGTATATGGTCATGTATACCTTGCTAAATTAACTTATCACATTTATTTGTAGGATCTTAAAATTGTTGTTGTTAACTCTTGGGTTTTCTACATCTACCATCATGTTATCTCCAAATAAAGACAATTTTATTTTCTTTTTTCCCAATATTTATGCCTTTTATTTCCCTTTCTTGTCATCATTGGCAAGTACTTAATGTGATATTAAATAGAAATGGTGAGAGTGCACATCCTTGCCTTGTCCCCCACATTAAGGGAATATGTTTAATATTCCATTATTAATCATGATATTTTTCTTAGATACCTTTTATAGATTGAGGAGGTTCTCTTTCATTTCTAGTTTTATGAGATCTTTCTTTTAAAATCATAAATAGGTGTTGGATTTATTTATTTATTTTTTACATCTTTATTGGAGTAAAATTGCTTTACAATGGTGTGTTAGTTTCTGCTTTATAACAAAGTGAGTCAGTTATACATATACATATGTTCCCATATCTCTTCCCTCTTGCATCTCCCTCCCTCCCACCCTCCCTATCCCACCCCTCCAGGCGGTCACAAAGCACTGAGCTGATCTCCCTGTGCTATGCAGCTGCTTCCCACTAGCTATCTATTTTACGTTTCGTAGTGTATATATGTCCATGCCACTCTCTCACTTTGTCACAGCTTACCCTTCCCCCTCCCCATATCCTCAGGTCCATTCTCTAGTAGGTCTGTGTCTTTATTCCCATCTTACCCCTAGGTTCTTCATGACCTTTTTTTTTTTTTTCTTAGATTCCATATATATATGTGTTAGCATATGGTATTTGTTTTTCTCTTTCTGACTTACTTCACTCTGTACGACAGACTCTAGGTCCATCCACCTCACTACAAATAACTCAATTTCGTTTCTTTTTATGGCTGAGTAATATTCCATTGTATATATGTGCCACATCTTCTTTATCCATTCATCTGTTGATGGACACTTAGGTTGCTTCTATGTCCTGGCTATTGTAAATAGAGCTGCAATGAACATTTTGGTACATGACTCTTTATGAATTATGGTTTTCTCAGGGTATATGTCCAGTAGTGGGATTGCTGGGTTGTATGGTAATTTTTTCAAGTGCTTTTTCTTAACTATTGAGCTCGTTAGATGATTTTATCTTCAAACCTGTTAATTATGTTGATTAGCTTTGTGAATTACATTGTTTTAGAATGTCAAAATAACTTACATTACTGGGATAAACACAACTTGGTCACAATATATTATTCTTTTTATATTCCTGAATTTATTTTGCCAATATTTTGTTAAAGAGTTTTGTATATAATTCATGAGATATATTGGTTTGAATATCTCTTTTCTTGAAATATCTTTTATCAGGTTTTGGTATTAGGGTCATCGTAGCTTATAAAATGACTTAGAAAGTGTTTTCTCCTGTATTTTTAAAAAGAGTTTGTGTAATATTGGTGTTATTTCTTCCTTAAATGTTTAATAGAATTCCCCTGTAAAGTCATCTGGACTAGGGGGTTTCTTTGTGCAGGCGTTTTAAATTAAGAATTCAGGGCTCCCCTGGTGGCACAATGGTTGAGAGTCTGCCTGCCAATCCAGGGGACACGGGTTCGTGCCCCAGTCCGGGAAGATCCCATATGCCACAGAGAGGCTAGGCCCGTGAGTCATGGCCGCTGAGCCTGCTCGTCCGGAGCCTGTGCTCCGCAACGGGAGAGGCCGCAGCAGTGAGAGGCCCGTGTACCGCGCGCAAAAAAAAAAAAAAAAAAATTAAATTTTCTTTCATAGTTACACAGCTATTTAAGTCTTCTATCAGTTGTAAGTTGTGTTTTTCAAGGAATTTGTCTATTTCATCTACATTGTTTAATGTATTGATAGGACCTATGGTTATAGTCTCTCTTTCATTGTTTTTTTGTTTTGGTTTGGTTTTTTCGCCACACTGCAGCTTGTGGGATCTTAGTTCCCCCACCAAGGATCGATTGAATAGAACCAGGCCACTCACAGTGAGAGTTCTTAGTCCTAACCACTGGACTGCCAGGGAATTCCTTCTCTTTCATTCTTGATGTTGGTAATTTGTGGGTTTTTTCCTCTTATTTTTATTAATCAATATTACTAGGGGTTTATCAACTGTATTAATATTTTCAAAGAACTAAATTTGGCTTTGTTGATTTCTCTATTATTTGTTTTCTATTTCATTAATTTACTTTTTCTTATCCTCATTTCTTCTGCTAACTTTGGGCTTATTTTGCTCTTTCTTTTCCAGCTTGCTAATAGGGAAGCTTAGATCATAATTTTAGAGATTGTTTCCTTATATAAACATTTAAAGTTATGAATTTCCTCTTTATACCACTGTAGCTATATCCCCTAAATTTTTTTTTTTTTTTTTTTTTCCGGTACATTACGCGGGCCTCTCACTGTTGTGGCCTCTCCCGTTGCGGAGCACAGGCTCCGGACACGCAGGCTCAGCGGCCATGGCTCACGGGCCTAGCCGCTCTGCGGCATATGGGATCTTCCCGGACTGGGACACGAACCCGTGTCCCCTGCATCAGCAGGTGGACTCTCAACCACTGTGCCACCAGGGAAGCCCTCCCCTAAATTTGAATATGTTGTGTTTTCCTTGTCATTTAGTTCAACATATTCTCTAATTTTCCTTGTGAATTGTTCTTTGATTTCAGAGTTATTAAAAAATGTTAATTAATTCTCAAATCTCTATGGATGGTCTACATGCATTTTATTATTGGTTTCTAATTTATTTGACTTGTGGTTAGAGCATATACTCTGTATGATTTCGGTCTTTTGAAATTTATTGCGATTTATTTTATTGCTTAGCATATAGTCCTTCTTAATGACTATTCTATTAATGCTTGAAAAGAATATGTATTCTTTAGTTTTTGGATATAGGGTTCCATAAACATCTACTACCTCAAGTTGGTTAATAGTGTTCAAGTTTTTTATATCCTTACCAATTATATTTTTTTCTATCGATTACTAAGAAGTATTTGTCTCCAATTATGATTGTTCGTTTTCTATTCTATCTTTAGTTTTATCAATTTTTGCTTCCCACATACTTTTAAGCTCTATTATTAGGAGCATACACATTTAGGAGCATATATGCATAAACACAAAAAAATTTAGAATTTTTATGTGTTCTTGATGAATTGATTCTTAGCATTATGAAACATCCCATTTTATCTCTAGCAATACTCTTTGTTTTGAAGACTATTTTGTCTGACGATATTAAAGCCACACCAATTTTCTTATAATTACTATTGGTGTGGTGTACCTTTTTTTAATGCTTTTTCTTTCAACCTGTATTTTTATATTTCAACTATGTGTATCTCTTGAATATTGCAAATATGAAATTTGAGTTTCCCTTCCTCATAACCTTGGACTTTGCCCCCATAGAAGGAATTCTTCCACTAAGCTCACAATAAGAGTCCCATTAAATTTTAAGCTACTGTCCAGTTATTTTGGGTTCCTCATACCAAAGGGCTGGTAGGCAAGTAAAGGAGTTATCATCCTGGCAGGAGTAATTGGCCCTGATCATCAGGAAAAGGATGCTGTTTATTTTAATTTAATTTTTATTTTATATTGGAGTATAGTTGGTTTATAATATTGTGTTAGTTTCAGGTGTACAGCAAAGTGATTCAGTTATAAATACATATATATCCATTTTTTTCAGATTCTTTTCCATATAGGTTATTCCAGAATATTGAGTAGAGTTCCCTGTGCTATACAGTAGGTCCTTGTTGATTATCTACTTTATATATAGTAGTATGTATATGTTAATCTCAAATTTATCCCTCCCCCATACCTTTCTCCTTTTGTAACTATAAGTTTGTTTTCGAAGTCTGTGAGTCTGTTTCTGTTTTGTAAATAATTCATCTGTATCATTTTAAAAAGATTTCACATATAAGTGATATCATATGATATTTGTCTTTCTTTGTCTGACTTAATTTACTTAGTATGATAATCTAATAGTCAAGACTGGGAAGCAAACTAAATGTCCATTGATAGAGGAATGAATAAAGAAGATGTGGTACATACAATGGAATATTACTCAGCCATAAAAAAGAATGAAATAATACCATTTATAGCAATGTGGGTGGACCTAGAGAGTATCATAAAGATGCTGTTTTTTGAATAGTGTGTAACACTTTTCTACACATGGCAGGGCCACACAGAACCCTAGAAGTCTATCCTGTGATTCTTCTACTGAAGGTTGCTATTAATTCCACACAATTTTTCCCACCACAGACACCTTCAAATAATACAGGATCTACTGAGTCATATGGGCCCAAGCAGCAGGGCCACTTGTACCCTACTTGGGCAAGAGCTCTTTCTTTTATAATTGCTGTACTGTTGTAGGGACTTTCTTCCTGAGGATCTGCCTCTCCTTTAGTCAACTGAGTTCTGATCAGAAAACTGGTCCTGGCCTGGAACCTAGTAAAGTACCATGATTTTTTTTTTTTTTTACTGGGGAAGCTGCCTTCCACCTCCTGATCATCCATCCTTGATTAATTTTGGCTGAATGGTTTGAACAATGCCCTTGTTGCCTGCCCACATAATTTGCTCCTAGTGATGCTGTGTTCTTTTAAACATCTCCATAACTCTGTGAGCCAGGCTTCCCTGGCTGCCCCTCTAGCCTCACTACTCATCACAATAATTGTGTCCATGTTGCGTCTTTGGTTAAGCACTTCCACCTGGCCTTTATTTTGGGATATTATCATCCCTATTACCATCAACAATCCATTTTCTAACAGCATCTCTTAACATCTGCTCTGGCCTTGCAGAAGAGGGCCACTACTGAGCGTCTCATTGATTCTGGTGTCCTCCCATCATCCACCCCCCTTTCCCACACCTACTTCTTGATTTCAATTCTTTCAATCGTTTCTTTCAGTATTTCTCTTCATGATCTTAAATAACATATAGCTGCATCTTGATATTTTAGTTTTAGTCATTATTTATTTTTTAATTGAAGTATAGTTGATTTACAAAGTTGTGTTAGTTTCTGCTGTGCAGCAAAGTGATTCAGTTTTACATATACATATATATACACACACAAATATATACACACACACACACACACACGCATTCTTTTCCTTATTGGGGTATAGTTGTTTTACAATGTTGTATTAGTTTCTGCTGTACAACGAAGTGAATCAGCTATATGTATACATATATCCCCTCCCTCTTGGACCTCTCTCCTACCGCCCACCCCATCCCACCCATCTAGGTCATCAAAGAGCACCGAGCTGAGCTCCTTGCACTACACAGCAGGTTCCCACTAGCTATCTGTTTTACACACGGTAGTGTATATATGTCAATCCCAATCTCCCAATTCATCCCACTCCCCCTTCCCACCCCTGTGTTCACACATCTGTTCTCCATGTCTGTGCCTCTATTCCTGCCCTGCAAATAGGTTCATCTGTACCATTTTTCTAGATTCCACATATATGAGTTAATATATGATATTTGTTTTTCTTTTTCTGACTTACTTCACTCTGTATGACAGACTCTAGGTCCATACACGCCTCTACAAATGACCCAATTTTGTTCCTTTTTATGGCTGAGTAATATTCCATTGCATATATATACCACATCTTCTTTATCCATTCATCTGTTGATGGACATTTAAGTTGCTTCCATGTCCTGGTTATAGTAAATAGTGCTGCAATGAATATTGGGGTGCACGTGTCTTTTTGAATTATTGTTTTTTCTGGGTATATGCCCATTAGTGGGATTGCAGGATCATATAGTAGTTCTAGTTTTAGGTTTTTAAGGAATCTCCAAACTGTTCTCCATAGTGGCTGTATCAATTTACATTCCCACCAACAGTGCAAGAAGGTTCCCTTTTCTCTACACCCTCTCCAGCACTTATTGTTTGTAGATTTTTTGATGATGGCCATTCTGACTGGTGTGAGGTGATAACTCATTGTAGTTTTGATTTGCATTTCTCTAATGATTAGTGATGTCGAGCAGCTTTTCATGTGCCTCTTGGCCATCTGTATGTCTTCTTTGGAGAACTGTCTATTTCGGTCTTCTGCCCATTTTTTATTGGGCTGTTTGTTTTTTTAAAATATTCTTTTCTATTATGGTTATCATAAGATATTGAATATAGTTTTCTGTGCTATACAGTAGGACCTTGTGGTTAGTCGTTATCTATTAAATTCCACTATGAAATATGAGCTCTCTTTCATAGTCACCACCCCCCCAACTCTATACTTCCCATCCTCCCACTCTCTCATAATTGATTGTAATTTTGATTATATTCAGTGTTTGTGGAATTATGTCTGTGTAATCTCTAGCTACAGCTAAACCATGTAACATACTATGTTTATTTTTCCTTTTTTTACAACTTTTTTTGTATTTCATGGAGTTAATCATTGTTCGTATTGGTTTGTTTGGTTTTCTATATGCTTCTCATCAATTCATCCCAAAACTTTTCCTCAAAAGCAAAAGTTTTTCCTAGACCTAAATCCACCTGAGATTCTATCTCCTAGAGTCTTCAGACCTGTTCCAATCTTGGCTAATTCTCCCTGTTCAATTATTCAGTTTTGCTCCTGGAACACGCTTTCATTAACATCCTGAAAATTCCTCTCCCCTTTTTCCTAGATTCCAAGTGTCCATTTTTTTTTTCTTTCTTTCTTTCTTTTTTTTTTTGGTTTACTTTCTGAATAGCTGCCATATATTCTCTGATAGTGTCCTTGGAGAGGGTATGTGGTAGGCTGAGTAATGGCTTCCCAAAGACCCCATATCCTAATCCCCAGAACCTGTGAATTTGTTTCTTTACATAGCAAAAGAGACTTTGCAGATGTGATTAATTTAAGAATTTTGTGATGAGGAGATTATCCTGGATTATCCAAGTGGGTCCTGTGTAATCACAAAGGTCCTTATAAGAGAGAAGATAAGAAGATGAAGTGGAGAGAGATTTGAAGATGCTACACTGCTGGCTTTGAAGATGGAGGAAGGGGCCATGAGCCAAGGAATGCAGCTCTAGAAGTTGGAAAAACCGTATTCTCCCCTAGAGCCTCCAGAAGGAACCAGCCCCGTTGATACCTTGACAATAGCCCTGTAAAACTGATTTTGGACTTCGGGCCTACCAAACTAAGAGAATAGATTGGTATTGTTTTAAATCACCAAGTTTGTGGTAATTTGTTACAGAGGCCATAAGAAACTAACACAGGGTACATGGAAGACACTTCTGAGGATTTGCATGTCAGCAGATGTTGTTCTCTCACTTCAAATGATAGTTTAGCTGAGTATAGAATTCTAAGTAAAAAATAATTTTCCTTCAGAATTTTGAAAGCATTTCTCCAAGGCTTTTCTTTTTATTTCAGACATAATAATTATTTTTAATTTCCAGGACTATTGTTCACTACATCTTTCTCCCCCTCCTCATCCCCTGCAAACTGTTCTTATTCTATAAGAACAATCTCTTCACTTATCCTTCTGAATGTGTGAATGATAGAATGTGTGTGTGTATGTGTGTGTGTGTATAAGTTTTCTTCTATCTAAATAGTCTATTTCTTCCAAGGTATTTTTTCTTATTTATTTTTCTCTCTTATGTTTAGAACCTTTCTCCAAATGGTATTATTTGGCTGTCAGCATGTATTACTTACTTTGAAAGTTTATTGAGGTGTAACTGACATACAGACTTTAAATTGAATATATTTAAGGTGTACATTTTTTTAAAAATTTATTAAATTGTAGTTGATTTACAATATTGTGTTAGTTTTAGGTGTACCACATCAGATTCTTTTCCATTATTGTTTATTACAAGATACTGAATATAGTCCCATGTGCTATACAGTAAATCCTAGTCGTTTATCTGTTTTATATATAGTGGTGTATATCTATTAATCTCATACTCCTAATTTATCCCTCCCTCATTCCCCATTTTATAACCATAAATTTGTTTTCTATGCTGTGAGTCTGTTTCTATTTGGTAAATAAGTTGATTTGCATTATTCTTTAGATTCCACATATAAGTGATATCATAATATTTATCTTTCTCTGACTTACTTCACTTAGTGTAATAAACTGTAGGTCCATCCATGATTGCTGCAAATGGCAATATTTCATTCTTTTTTATGGCTGTGTAATATTCCATTGTACATGTATGCCACATCTTCTTTATCCATTCATCTGTTGATGTACACTTAGGTTGCTTCCATGTCTTGCCTATTGTAAATAGTGCTGCTATGAACAATGGGGTGCATATATCTTTCTGAATTAGAGTTTCTGTATATTCCCAGGAGTGGGATTGCTGGATCATATGTTAACTCTATTTTTAGTTTTTTAAGGAACCTCCAGACTGTTTTCCATAGTGGCTGCACCAATTTACATTCCCACCAACAGTATAGAAGGGTTCTCATTTCTCCATACCCTCTCCAGCATTTGATTATTTATAGACTTTTAAAAAAATTTTATTTATTTTTGGCTGCGTTGGGTCTTTGTTGCTGCGCGTGGGCTTTCTCTAGTTGCAGCGAGCGGGGGCTACTCTTCGTTGCAGTGCACGGGCTTCTCATTGTGGTGGCTTCTCTTGTTGAGGAGCACGGGCTCTAGGCGTGCGGGCTCAGTAGTTGTGGCTCGTGGGCTCTAGAGCACAGGCTCAGTAGTTGTAGCTTGTGGGCTCTAGAGCGCAGGCTCAGTATTTGTGGTGCACAGGGTTAGTTGCTCTGCGGCATGTGGGATCTTCTCGGACCAGGGCTAGAACCCGTGTCCCCTGCATTGGCAGGCGGATTCTTAACCACTGCGCCACCAGGGAAGCCCCTATAGACTTTTTGATGATGGCCATTCTTACTGGTGTGAGGTGATATCTCATTCTCGTTTTGATTTGCATTTCTCTAGTAATTAGCGATGTTGGAGCATATTTTCATGTGCCTGTTGGCCATCTGTATGTCTTTCTTGGAGAAATGTCTATTTAGGTCTTCTGCCCACTTTTTGATTGTGTTGTCTGGCTTTTTGATATTGAGTTGCATGAACTGTTAAAGTGTACAATTTGATGAGCATGTCAGTTATCAACTTATTGTTCTCAGTTCTGAGTGCACCCTTCAATATATGCTATATACTAAATAATGGAATTTCTTTAAGTGTTTGTCCTTTAAAGTGAGCTTTTTCCATAGCCAGGTCTGGAGGGACATTGCAGGAGGAAGAGGCTTCTTGCAGTTCCCAGCATGGGCCAAGTGGTGTGGGTGGGAGAACACAGGTGGTGGCTGCCCCAGCTCAGAACTCCATCTCTCTGCCACCTTCTAGCCTTGGCCTGGTGATAACCTTTCTCATAGCCTTCTCAGCATGGAAACCAAAGCCCCTGTGTGGCTTGTATGCAGTCACCTGTGGCTAAGATGGTCACACACTGAGCAGATGTTCCTTTTGTAAGTCCCCACAGCCCACCTGTGGCTCCAAGTGGTAGAGGGGTACACACAGAGCTGCAGCTCCCTCTGAAAACCCCTCACTGGTCACATGTTCTGAAAGCCTCCTGTCCACACTAGCACCCAGACTCCCACTGCACACTCATGCCATTAGTTGCTCTCAAGAAGGGGGCCTATTGCTTGCTTTAGTCTGGACGAGTCGGTGAACATCACTGCTGCCTGGTGGGCTGAACCATACCTTCTCCAATGAGGTCTGAACCTCTTTTAAGTTTGTAACATATCTAGTGTCCTTATATCTTATAGTTACTCTTTTATCACAGTTATTAATTCGTAGAAATAATTAGAATTAAACTTCTCCTGCTTAGTCTATGGTGTGGTTTCTATCACATGATTGGATCTAGACTGCTGCAATGAGTTTTGACATATGTATACATCTATAAAACCATAACCACAAACAAGATAATAAACGTATCCATAACTCCCCAAAGTGTTGTTATGCCTGTTTGTCATCCATCCTTCCAATTCTCTGTCCCCAGGTAAACAGTAATATATTTTTTGTCATTATAGATTAGTTTGCATTTTCTAGAATTTTATATAAATTGAATCATGTAGTATATATTATTTTTAAAAATCTAGCTTCTTTTACTCAGCATAATTATTTTTATATTCATCCATGTCATTATATGTATTAATAATTCATTCCTTTTTACTGATGAGTAGTATTTCATTGTATGGACACTAGAGTTTGTCCTTTCACCAGTTGATGGACATTTGGGTTGTTTCCAATTTTTGGCAATTACAAACAAAGCTGCTATAAATTTTCATGCGAAAGTCTTTGGAAATATGTTTTCATCTGTCTTGGGTAAATACCTAGAAGTGGAACGGCTGGATCAAATGGTAGATGTACGTTTAGCTCTTAACTGCAAAACTGTTTTCCAAAGTGATTGTACCATTTTACATTCCCATCAGCAATGTATGAAAGTTTTAGTTGCTCTACATCCTTGGCAACACTTTTTACCTTTAGCCACTCTAGTAGGTATGCAGTAGTATCTCAACATGGGTTTACATTGCATTTCCTTGATTATTGATGATGCTGAACATCTTTTCATGTGTTTCTTTGCCATCTGTATATCTTCTTTGGTGGTTTTTGTTCAAATACTTTGCCCATTTTTAGAATTAGGTTGTTTCTCTTCTTAACAATGAGTTGTAAGAGTGCTTTGTATCAAGTCCCTAGTCAGGCATATGCTTCGCTAATATTTTACCCTAGGCTGTGGCTTACCTTTTTATTTTCATAACAATGTCTTTCAAAAAGCAATAGCTTTGGGCTTCCCTGGTGGCGCAGTGGTTGAGAGTCCGCCTGCCGATGCAGGGAACACGGGTTCGTGCCCCGGTCCGGGAGGATCCCACGTGCCGCAGAGCGGCTGGGCCCGTGAGCCATGGCCGCTGAGCCTGCGCGTCCGGAGCCTGTGCTCCGTAGCGGGAGAGGCCGCAACAGTGAGAGGCCGGCGTACCAAAAAAAAAAAAAAAAAAAAAGCAATAGCTTTTAATTTTGAAGAAGTCCAACCTATCAATATTTTCTTTTACAATTCATGGCTTTTGTGTCTTCTATAATAAATCTTCACCAAACCCAAGACTAAGATTTTCTCCTGTTTTCTTTCAGAAGATTTTATAGGCTGTAACATCTTGGTATTAGTTACTAACAGTACTTTACTGTTCTTGAATTTCTTGTTAATGAAATTCTGATGGTGATACTAGGTTGAGGAGATGTTACACACACACACACACACACACACACACACACACACGGTATCTCAAAGGTATAGCATGGACATGAAGAGCACAACATTGGGGTGAAACAGGGAAGCACATCTGTCTTTTTATCATCTTTTTTACCCCTATACGAATGGACCTGTGAAGCTAATGGATAAAAATATATGAAATCAAGATTGTGCTAGAAATCCAGGCTGTATGATCAACAAATTAATGCCCCTCTCCCACCCCATAATGTAGAACTTTGGAGAAAAAAATAATAAACAATTCATTGAATAGGCACCATGCTAAACACTGTGTTGAGACCTTTATATTCAGGGTATATAGTATATTATTTTATAATCAAAATAACTTTATAGGATTCGGTCTATTATCTTTTTTTTCAGATGAGAAAATTACATCATAAAAAAGTAAAATTGTTTGTTCAGGTCATCCAGCCAGGTCTGTCTAACGCTAGGGCCCCTGATCTTAATCACTAATTGTAATAGCTTATACAAGTGTTAACTAATTTACTCTTCAGAGCAAAGTAAGATGCTAAGTATTACTACTATGCTTCTTTACAGAGATTCAAGCTCTCGCAGCTATTAAGTGCAAAGCCAGGATTTGAATCCATGTAATCTGGCTCCTGAGTCCTCACTTGTAACCATCACGCTCCTTGGTTTCTCCAAGACGAAAAATTAATGGCTATATTTGTTGGGTATATCAAGCAAATGCCCCCAATGAATCTCTCTCTCCAACAACTTTCTGAAATGTAAGGTAGTTTCTTTTACATTCTCCTTGGCACTTGACCCCATTGATTTGCCACTATCCTGCTCCTTTTCCACCTTCGCACTATGACTTACCCATAGTTGTGCCTTCTAAGTGTCCACAGTGATAATAAACAGAGCCATGAGTGTGTGCTTGTGGGAGAGGCCATGGTGGATGGTGGCCTCCTTCAGCAGCAGGAACCTCAGCTGGTACCTCATAGCTGGAGCCAGGACTCTGAAGAGAGTGGCTCCTCCTGGATTATCTGATCCATTTGCGTCAATTACTGGAGTGGTTAAGGAAGAGGGCAGGTCCATAGAAGGCCTGCAAGAGGAACATTTCTATTGCTTATATCTTTTCACACATCCCATCACTTGGGTATAATGTAGAGAGATTTGACTTAGGCTTGACTCCTACCTTTTTGCCTTAATTTTATGGCTTTGGGCAAGTTTGTTTCCTTTTTTTTTTGAGAGTGATAAAAACATTTATTAAGCAGCAGCTCAGTATCAGGCCCTGTGCTAAGCACGTCACATTTTTTATTTAATTAAAATTTCCCATTCTGTGAAGTATATATTTGTATTTTCTTTTAACTAATGAAAGAGGTTAAGCAACTTTGGGGCCAGTTTCTTAACCTCATTTTAGATTAATTTCTTCGTCTGTGAAAAATAAAGATGACACCGACCTCATGGGAATTTTGATGGCCTAAGTAAGCTCGTGTATGTAAATAATAAAATAATAGTGTTATTATATCTATAACATTTTTAAGTGCCTACTCTGTGCCAGATTCTCATAAAAGCACTTTATGTGAGTTACCTTATTTAACATTCATAGCAGTATGGAATAGGTACTATTATTATCATCACCACTTTGAAGACGAGAGCCTGAAGCACAGACGGACTGAGATATTTGTCCGGGTCACTCAGCAGAGACAAGAAGAGCTAGAGCATGCACCCACGCAGCCTGTACTCATCAGCATTGGCATTTACTGAACTTGCATAAATATTTCCTTTGTCTTTTTTTTAAACAGGAAGAGCCTTTTTCTAGCCTATCCTTTGGGAACTAGTATGTTACAGCTAAACTTCCAGGGATCTGGGATGACTGAGGGAGTGCTTACCTGGGTCTGGACTTGTTGATGCAGGTTCCACTTTTGGCTCTGACCAGCTGTGGGACCTTGGGCCAGGAAGTTTCACCTCTCTGACTCCCATGTTTCTCCCCTATAAAATGTTAAGGGGGGTAATTTCCAGGGCCCTTTCCAGCTGTCACATTCCTCACGTCTATGATTCTGTGATTAAGTTCCTGGAAGGTTTAAGTACTGATAAAAGTGCCATTAAGTTCTGTATACTCAGCACTGGCAGCCGTCTGTTACCTAAGATACCTGGGCCAAGCCGTTATGGGTTGGAGTTTGGGGGCAGGGTGGGTAGAACAGAAAAGGCTCCTTGTCTGGCAACTAAGTGTTGTTCTGTAGACGACGGAAGACTGTTCAGCAATGTGCAGTGTCCTGAGATTCCTCTGATTTCTGGACCATGGTGTATTGAGGCCGACCATCAAAGACAGTTTTCTAACAAGAGAACCTTGTGCAGTAAGTTCCTCAGGCAAGTGACAGGAGATAATTGAGACAGGATTGAATGGGTCTCAGGCAGAGAAACTTGAGGACAGACCTATTTGGGCGATAAACTGGTTGACCCAAGGCCTCTCTGTCCATCATTCCTTGACCTCAGGTCAGAGTGATAGAAAGGGGAAAAGCTATCAAGGCAGCTGGGGACACTCCTGCCCTGAAGTCCTGAGAAGAATAAGTGACTGTTTGTCCCACATGGGTTAGTCATTCACCTGCCTGAAGGCAGAGGGCCACGAGCCTAGAGTCTAGGACCTGCTGGGACAGGATGTGGGCTACAAAGTCCTTGCCTTCAATGAGGTGACTGCTCATTATAAAATCCTGAAGCTAGGTACTTAGAGGCTATTGCTGCAGCAATAATAACCACTGCCACTCATCGAGTGCTTGTTATATGCTAGGCTCTGGCCAAGAACTTTTAGGCCCATCATGGCAAAGAGACTGAGTCTTGGCTTGGCCATCCATTGTCTGTGTGACTGTGGGCAAGTCACTTACTCGTTTTTGCATTTCAATCTCCAGAATTGTATTATGAGGATAATCTATGTAAAAGTGCAAAGAGATGTAAAAATTTGTAATGACTTTTTTTTTTTTTAACTGTCAATGGAAGATTCAGGAGCTAAATGCACACAAAGCACTAGGCAAACAGGAGGCATTCAAGAAACGATTATCTATACTGTGGGCTTCTCGGTGTTCCTCTAGGCCAAGACTGACTGGTGTCTCTTTTTGCTCTTGCATCCTCATAGCCTAAATCAGGGCCTGGAACCCAGCAGGTGCTCACCATTCCATATGATCAAAGGTCCTCTCTACAAGGTCATGAGTATTTATGTACCACAAAATTCATAACGCTTAACCAGGAGAAATGGACAAAAACATACTGTTAGTAGGAGACTTTAATGACCCCTTTGGCCGAGCAACCGGACGAAAAAATATGCAAAGACACAGAAGGCCTAAGAAACATAATATAAAGGTCAAATTGAGATAGTCACCTATCTCCACATTCTGAAGACAGAAAAACACCTTTCAAGAGACCAAGGGGACATTGACAAAAACTGACCACAGAGAAATCCTCAATACATCTCCATAAAGAAACAGTACAGATGACATTGATTTCGATGCAGTGAAACTAGAAATTGAAGACAAAATGGGAACGCATAAATCACTTGGGTCAAAGAGAAACTCAGAAGGGAAATTGCATGATATCACTAAACGTTCTATTACCCGGGGTCACACAGCTAACAGTGGTAGAGCTGAGGCCGCTAGAATCTGGGTCTCCTAAGTCATTCAGCCACGAACCGGTTTGCGAAGCCCGACAAGTGTCCCTGAGCCTCGGTTTCCCTTTCTGCCAAATGGTCCCAAGGGCCCGCTGGGCTCAAGTCCCGCCACAGGTTTGAGCTGTCGCGGGGCAGGGGAGGCGCGGGAGCAACGACTTTTGGGACGTCTGGGAGGGTGCGGGTGTTGAGAGGCAGCAGCAGAGGGCGCTGGGTCGCCGGCCTGGGCTCGCCTCTGCCATTGGTCGGGGCCCGGCCGCTGGGCTGGAGAGTTGGTGGAAAGTGACAAGTTGAGGGAGGCTGAGAGCAAGAGAGCGAGCGCGCAGAGCAGGAGGAGCCGCCGCGGCCGCCACGGAGTGAGCCCCGGGACGGCAGCCGCCGGACGCAGGGCGCGCTCTTCTCAGAGCCCAAGCCGGCGAGACTCTCAGTCCGCGAGTGCGACCCCGACAGCCCGGGACTGAACTGACCGTCCGGACGCGGCGAGGCTGCAGCCAGAGGGCTGGGGAGGGACCGCGTTTACGGGGTCCTGAGCGGCCGGGCGGAGGCGAAGGAGCAGGTTAGAGGGAACAAAGAACTTCTCAGACGCCCCCGGCATCCTGTGGGGAGAGCGGCCGGGACGAGGTGGCCGGGACGCCGGGCAGAGCCCGTGGATGTTCTGCGCGCGGCCTGGGAGCCGCCGCCGCCGCCGCCGCCGCCGCCGCCGCCGCGAGAGGAGGAATGCACCGGCCGCGCCGCCGCGGGGCGCGCCCGCTGCTCCTGGCGCTTCTGGCCGCGCTGCTGCTGGCGGCGCGTGGGGCCGCTGCCCAAGGTAAGAGGAGCATCGGCCGGCTCGCGGGCCCGCCCGGCCCCGGCCGCCCTCCCGCCGGCCCGCCCGGCGCTGGCAGACAGGAAGCGTCGCGCCCGCCTTGGGGGGCGGCCGGCGCCCCGTCGGGGGTCTTGCCAGCGCGACTCCAGGCGCCGGTGAGGCAGGCGAGGGGATTCACCCGGGAGCCCCGCTGTGGGCCGGGGGTGCGCCCGGGGACTTCTTCCTCGGCGCCCAGCCGCAGTTGTCAGCGCTGACAGGAAGCGTGGAGGGGTTGGGGGTCGTGGGGCGATGGGATGCTTTTCGTCCCCCCCACATCTCGCCGGACCCCTAACGCACTCCAACCGGTGTTCAGGCAAGTCCATCCTGCTCCCAAACCGCAGACGCCTTGGAGAGCGTGGTCCAGAAGGGAGTTTGTATTTTCAGGGGTGCCTGCGAGAGCCCAGGCTGTCCGCAGACCGACCCAAACAAAAGCCCTGTTCTCCTGGGGCTCGGGCGGCCTCGCATCTCCACCGTCCCCGGCTCGCCGGCCTTCTGGAGGGTCACGATGGAGGCCACAACGTGTGCGCTGCCGCCGCCGCCACTTTGTGCAAAATGTGCTGTCAGAGGAGGCCTGCTGCTCCAGAGTGCGTGTATGTGTGCGTGTGTGTGTGTTACAAACAAGGGGGGAAAAGACAGCTAATGCATACTTGATTTTGGTAATCTCCAAAGACAATCGCAACAGTTAGAGAAAGACTTCACCGAAAGCCAGAGCGTCTTAGCTCGCTGCGGGAAGCTGGGATCCTTGCTGCGTCTAAGCCGGTACACAATGAGAGGGAAGAGCCCGGCTGCGCCTGTGGAGACAGCCGATTCATTCTTTGGAGGTTGGAGGGGGAAAGTTGATTAAAGTCTCCAGGGTCTTGGGCCTCACTTTTAACATGCATCCCTTGAGGGGGTGCTGGAGCCCCTGGATTCTTCCCTCCCCCACTCGCAGCCCCAACCCATGCTCTTTTATCATGCATCTTTCATTTTTAAGTTAACGCAGGCTTTAGGAAAAAAAGGCTCTGGGCTATTTAGCAGTTGAGGGGAAAAGATCTATTCGCTACATGGACTATGCAGAATTAGTTTAGACTAAAATCTAGCTAATATTTTTCGTAGTAGAAAACACACTCTGGAGGGAAGTTGTGGGTGAATTTTGATTTCTTAGAGATGACTTTGGGGAAGTGGGAACCACATTTTCCGAGGATGATTCTGAAATTGATCCTATAGTGTGGTTGGGCTAATCTGGAGGCTCCTCGGGGTAAATACAGCTCCTAATTGTAATTAAGATGTACATCAGCAGGGAGTGCACCTTCTTGATGAAAAATCCTAATGAAATGTAAACAGCTTGGTCACATGGATGTTTGCTTCGTTGATGCCAAACATCTGGTTCCATGCCACACACCTGGGTGAAAAGTAAAGAAGGGGCCATGCTGCCTAAAACATTGTAAACATCCTTCTGATGTCAGGTTGCCCGGTGAATTGAGGTGGAGATAACCAGGGTGATTCTAGCTAAGGCAAGGAAGGCTCCTAGCGTGGGGCCTTGATTACTTCGGTTATATCCTCTGTTCACTCTACTTCTACATAAGCTTTCAGAGGTGGTTGCTTTTAGATCATGGGGAAGGAGGGGAAGGGGGGAGGGAGGGTACAGTCCACCTTTCCTTGGTTATCTGCCTTTAAATAAATGTACAGGCAATGATTTTGCTGAGTGTAAGACAATTTTGTTATCGGCAGTCACCCAAATTCTGTCTTGTTTAATTGTCTACAGGCTTAAAAAAACTTAAAAAAAATCCTCACAAATTTATTGTTTCTTTGTCTAAAAAGTATAAAAGCTGCCAGCTTTGACCACTTCTTAGGTCCCATTTCTGTGGGACCTCCATGCGTATGAATTAAAATTGTTTCTTTTTCTCCCATGAAATTTTTTTTTTAAAGAAAGAGTATTGCCTATTCTGAGCTCTTCAATATTGAGCTAAAATCAGTTATTACTGTCTTATTTATTGTCTAATAAATCCCTTTCTATTTCTGTGAATGCTTGATATCTTCTCTGGGGAGAAGCCTTCTAGTGGAACTCAGATTTACCTTGTCTGATCCAAGATTCTTAAGGTAACTCAGCCAGAGGCTCAGGAAATCAGCCTAAGGGGAGATATGTTTCATTTATTTATTTATTTTAAAAGTGCTCAGCATTTCTCCCATCATTTCTCTACTTTGTTAGCCAGGAGGAGCAAACCTTTACATTTGCTTTTTCTGGTCTGTTCATTGTTTTCTCCCCATCTTCCTCTTACCAACCGGAGCTAAACCTCTCTAAGAAGCTGAAGCCGTGATAACTGTACCCAGAGCTCAGGGCCTTTAGAACCCACCTAGGCCTCTCAGAATCCTGTAGATTCTGTGGTTTGGCTGCTTGGAGTCAGAGAGGGGTGGCCTGCTACTGTTTGCTGTCATTTTGTAAACTTTCCAATGATGTTTTAATAGGTGCCTGTCCTGTCGGCTTCTAGAATCAGAATCTCTTGAGGGCAACGGGACTGTTAGCTTTCCTGGTGAAAACACTGGAGACCAAGTCATCCAGCTGCATCTTTATTAGAGACACCTGAAAATCCTACCTGGGGGAGCCACACAGAGGCCTAATTAACAAGGGGTGTGGTCCAACTGCCTCTGGCAGTGTGTTGGGAATATTTAATTTTTAATATTGATTCAGTATACCTGATGGCTGTATTGCTATTCTGATACCTGGGATTATCTTTCTGGTATTTAGTTAGGAGTCCTTTTACAAACTTAACTTTGGTCTGTATTTTCCTCTCTCCATCTCCTGCATGGTGAGCATAGGCCTCAAATGAGACTTGAAAGTTTCTAAGTGGTGTGTTACTTGCATTCATTAGTGTTCAACTTGGCTGTGGTTTGGCGGTACCACATACCCCATTTCAAGTATTTTTCAAAATTGTACCCAGCATCCTATGGAGAAACGAATGCTCTGTAGACTATATATTATGTACATATATATCTATATAAATGGCATATGTTTATACACGTATATAGTAAGTGGGCCATAGATTTTTGTTGAATGAATGGAGAATAACTTTTTTGGTTGTATGTAAAATTGTTGTGTTATTTGCTTTTCCTAGTTAAAAACTCAACATGGCGTATTTTCAAGGATTTTTCCTTTTCTTGTCTCATCTTCTAGTATGAAGGGAGTATAGTAGAACTGAACAGTAGAGCTTCATGGTTATGAGCACAGGTGTTGGAGTTAACAGACATGGGTTTGAATCTTTTCTCTGCCACATACTGGGTATGGTGATTAGTTTTTCTCAGCCTTACCTGAGTGTTATGAGATCTCAATGAAACCATGTATGGCAAGTACTGGAGAAGAGCACCCAGCCTAGAGGGTCTTAACTTGGGGTACCTGAAATTAAGGCTAGGAAACCCCCCAGAAATAATACACAAAATTTAATATGCATTGTTGTGGTTGTATGTTTCTAGCTATAATCTGATTTTTTAAGGAAACTGCAATCCCCCCAAAATAGGAACCATTGATTTGGAGTGTTTGGTGCTTGGGGCAATGAGTTGCCTTCCTGGGTAGGTTGCAAAAGGTTGACGGTTGGTGTGGGGGGGTCCTGGGCCTTAGCCCAGATCTGCACAAGCCATGGGGCCTCTATCTCTCCTCACTTTCTGCTTTCTCTCCCACCAGGCCGGCTGTTATTGGGCCTGAGAGAAGCTGAAGAATGGTGTCAAATCCTTTGACCTCTACCAGGAATGTATTTCCCTGAACCCAAGCATTCTGAGATGCTGGTGTTTGCACAATTTATTTAACAGACACTTGCATAATCCTTACAATAGGCCAGTCACCGTTCTAAGCATTTTTCAAGTATTAACTCACTGAATCCTCACAACAACCCTATGAGGGAGGTGGCATAATTAGCTCATTTTGATTTAGGCACAGAGAGGTTAAATTACTTTCTCAAGGTCACATGGCTAGGAAGTGGCGTTGCTGGCCTTACAGAGGCTAAGAGTTCATGCTCTTATCTAACTGCTGCCCTAGACAGTCTCTCCTGGTTTAAGTCTTAAAATTTACGCTATTTTTATGTTATGTAGGAGCCAAAGGTGCCTTTTCCCCAGGTTTTCTAAGAGCAGCAAAGGGATGTTCTCCTAGCCATATCTAGGGGTTATAATAAATGACTGGAGACAGCCAATTTCAGTTTTCCTTCCTGTGCTGGAGTTGCCTGAGCAAGACCTGCTGTAACTCAGAGATAGACCGGAATGGCCTCTATCGTCTGCACTTCTGATCAGGAGGAATTATATTGTTGTAATGAACTGCACCTTGGATGCGGTTTGAGGAGTGTGTCTGGCAATTCCTTCCAACCAGCGATGAGATGTATTTTGATGAAGTGCCTCTGTATTTGCATCTTGGTGTACAACTTGGGGTGTAGGCTGAAAAGGGGTGATTTATTAGAGTGTTCTCTAGTGGGAGAGCTGGCTTGCCAACTCCAAGTTCCTGATGTGGATCAGACCCTCGCAAATCCAGCCCCATCTGGGAAACACTCAAGTCTCCGAGGACTCTTTCTCAAACAGAAGAGCCTCAGCTTGGCCTTACCTAGTCCCCAAGGTGTGTCAGGAGAGTCTGTTCTGTAGACAGACAGAAAGGAATAGTCTTCTGTGATTCTGAGAAAGTTCTCTGGAGTTGAAGGGGGGGATGATGGGGTGGGGGCTTTGGGTTGGGGGAACTCTTCGAGATCCTTAACTAAATGCAGCTGCTTGTTACACGGAGCCTGACTTGCATGCCAGGAATATCTAAAAAGCTAACGAATACAAAATAAAAATAAACAGCAGTAAAAAGGCTCTCTCTTTGTTGCAGTAAGCTCGGTTGGGGTTTTCAGTTTGTTTAGGAATGGGATAATTGTGGCATCCACTTTATTTTGGTAAGGCAGTGAAACGTGGATTGATGTTATGTCATTGGGATGCTACCACCACCTGAACTTTTTCCTTCACACCTCCCCCCTCAGAACGCCCAGGCATGAACAGCCACAGGGCCTGAGTCTCAAACTGTTGCCCCTGAGTGAATTACATTGAAAGAGGGCAGATAATTTAATGGGATAATGTTGGCAGGGCCAGCAAATTTCACACCCCATCTCTCACTAATAGAAAGGCAGTAGAAGGCTACAATATCCTCAGATGAAAAGGTTGTATAAAAAGGTTCTGCGTAACAGTCACTGTCTGTCCATAAATAAGGTTCTGTAGAGTTTTGATCCAAAAGCTGTTATGAAATACTGATAAGCCAACCCTCATAATGTTTGGCCTGCTTACATTTCCTTTTTTTTTCCTTCTCTCATAGAACCATAGATTTTTTTTTTTTTAAGAGGGGGAAGGGACCTAAAGATCAACCAGTCCAAACTGTTTATTTTCTGAAGTATTTCTGTACAGAAAGAACCTTCTTTTATAGCCTTTTAAAGAGGCAGTATGGAGTAACAGAAATGGAATGGGATTTGAACCTGATAGACTAGAGTTTGAAATGGGGCTTTGCTGCTTGCTGGCTGCGTGACCTTAGGCAAAGTTCTTTGACCTTCAGAGCCTCAGTTTCCTTCTCTGCAAAATGGGGATAACAGCAATATCTGACTCACAGGGTTTTTGTAAGAATTAGAGGAGATAATTGACATAAAGCACCTTACACAGCACCACAGACTTAGTAGCTGCTATCATCAGCAGGGTTTGCTGGAGAAATCAGAACAAGTGGTTCCAAAACAATGAGCATTGTGCTGTGAGATACAAACCAAGACTCAGAGAGCAGCAATTTTTTCAAGATGGTAGGACTCTTGAGTGTTCTTTTTTACAGGGAGCATACAGATACTCTAGATGTGAGCAGTCCCAGGCTAGTGCTGGGGACCTGGACTGGAGAAGATTCCACAGGGCAAAGCCTTAAAACAAAGGCTTTTTTCAGAACAGTGAGCTCTTTGGGGAAGAGCAACCCCTCCCTGGTGCTTGGTGTAATTCCAGAATCCTGCAATGGGGAATGTTACATTTCAGGGACCTCCACTTGTAATCTGACCGTTTTTAGCTCCAATATCCAAATAATCTTGCTGAGCACAACTTGAAAGAGAAGGATAATGGCCGGAGGAAAGAATCCTGAGGTGCTCTGTTAGCCATTTAAAATTTCTGAGTACAAAAAAAAAAAATTCACGTTACGCAAAGAGAGAAGAGTAAAGAAGTGTGTGGGAAGGGGGAGGGGAGATAAAAACGAACCCGGTCTAAAGACCAAGACCGGGCTTGTGGTTTTATTTTTATTTTTCAACAGTAAAGCTTGTCATTTAATGCATTTCAACTTACATTTGTTTTATATTTATTATATGCAAGATATGGTGTTTGTGCCCAGGAGTAAAACATTATCACTGCCCTCAAGGAGAGATAGAGGAGGGACATTCTTACTTTTTAAAGAACCTACTATGTGCCAGGCATAGTTCTTTACAGGTATTAGGTTTATATGTCCCAACATCCCCTTGAGGTTGGACTTCTGACCCCATTTGTCAGATAAGGAAATCGAGGCCCAAGTATTGAGGTAAGCGTCGTAGCCAACCTCACAAAACTATTAAGTTGGGTTTGGCATTTGAACCTAGGTATTTGGACTCTCAAGTGTATGCTATTTACACTGTCCTTGAAGTGTAATTGGAGAGGCAAGATGAACAGATATGTACCTCCACATGCCAACTGGCTCTCCCATAAGTGAATTATAGGAAAGGGTCGTGAAAAAAGGACTTTGGGAACACAGGGGTGGAAGACATTAATTCTCACTCACGGAATTGGAGGGTCAGAGGGAGAAATCTGTGCCCTTCAGTGGCTTATTGTGAGGATGCAATGAGATAATGTATGGAAGGTGCTCAGCGTGCTGAGTGTTCAGCTGTAGTTCTGTAGCCAGAGAGAGGCCTGGTCAGGATTAATCTGCCTCGAAAGCCTGTGTGCTCTTAATTGTTCTGATGCGCACCTTCTCAACAGGCGTGTGGTTTGTAGGAAGAGTAAGTGGCTATGCAGCCCCCAAACAGAAGGGAACACAGTTTCTCTGGTCTCTTCCCCACCTGCCCTAATCCAGATTTTTGGATTCAGCTCTGCTTTGGGCAGGGTGTGTGTGGGGGTGGATTTGCACAGGCGTGAGTTTGGAGAAAATCACGGAGCCTAATCATAAACCATAACACTTCTGGAACTCTAGCCGGGACCTGCCATGTTCCCCATTCATTCTCTGATCATACATTTTTCTATGCACTTACTTTGAGCCAAATATTCTCCTAGTCACTAGAGACATAAAGGTGAATAAGTCTAGGTCCTTCCCTTGGAGGGTTTTTCAAATGGCAAGTCTGTGGCAGAGATTGCTAGCTGATCATCAGATCTGTTTCATCTCTTCCTGGGCACATGGCTAGACTACATTTCCCAGGTCCCTTGCAGTTAAACGGAGGCCATGTGACTAAATATTAGCCAGTGGAATGAGGTTGAAATCAATGAGTGTCACCTGTACACCTGATCCATAAAAAAACTTCCCAGGCAGGATTGCTATGATCCTGTATGTGGGAACTCTAGAAGTCATGTGTTGAAGACACCACAAAATGGAAACAGCTTGGAACCCACCCTAATGACTGCCCGGTGGAAGCCACCTGCCAGTCCACACTTGTTTAGGTTTTATGTGAGTAAGAAATGAACTTCTATTGAAGTGAAGGCTATTTCAGGGCTTATCAGTTACAGCTGCTAATGGTATCTTAACATTATTTCTATAACTAACATTTTATATCTATCATATAGTTGTAAACCATAGTGCACCATGAGATGAATTTTGTGGGTCTGAATCACTATTTTTAGATAGAATATAATAGGAAATATCAGAGTGCATTACATTAATCTGGTGAGTATTTTGGGAAACTTTAGCTTCAGTTTGGTAAGTGCTGATTTGGGTTATTATTGAGCTCTCATGATCAAAATTTTGAAAGTCACTGTTTTACTGAAGGCATACAAGTCAACAGCTCTGTACAGCAGAGTGTGGTAGTTATGATAATAGTGGTAAAGTCCCAGTGCTATAGAGACTCAGTTAACGAGTGCCTAGGAAGCAGAAATGGCAAAAGGGGTTCATCTTTCCAGTCCATTTGTATTGGCTGCCTGTGGTGCAGTGTTGAAAAGGATTCTGAGGTTTCTTCCAGGGTCTCTGGGAGGGAAGGCTGTGATCTGTTAGCAGCATCTGCCATGGGCTTGGGAGGAGGAGTAGAGGCTCAGACCTAGCTTGCATCTGACCACTTTGCAGGGAGTCTGAGCTCCTTCCAGTGAATTCAACCCCTTCCCCAATTATTTATGGCACACAAACGGGGTCTGTAGCGCTGTGCGCAGCACTGTGGGGATTTTAGAAGAACTATGACTAGCCCTTGTAGAGTTTACCTTTTAGGGGCAATAAAATAGACATTTGTGAAATAACTTTGCAGCCAGAGAGCGCAGAGTTGGCAATTACAGATGCAGAATGCCTAGGAAAGAGGGCTTTGAGTGGTGCCTTCGTGATTTCTTTGCGTATGAAAGGAGCAGGGGAAGGGAGGAAGAAGCAGGGCTTTACTGGAAGCCTGATAACTTACTTTTCTCTCCAAAAGAGAGTCCCAGAGAATTAAAAATCCAGTACATTTCAGGGCTGCTTGTCAAAGGTATCATGTATCTTATTCCCTCTGCTGCAGCAGTTTTGTTTTGTAGTGAAGGTTACTAAATCGCAGTCCACCTTTTGCCTGCGTGATGAACATCATAATAGTTGAGTAATACACATCAAGAACCCTGTGTGCCAAGAAATATTTTAAGTTCTTTAACTATTTTAACTTGAATTGTCTTCGGGGAAACCCAATGAGGTAGGCACTAATTATTAGCTCCATTTTCCAGATAAGAAAATTGAGGTACAGAGAAGGTAGGTAACTTGATCAGTATCAAACAGCAAGTTAAGTGGGAGAGCCAGGATTTGAATGTAGTTGTCCCGAGTCCGGGGCTTTGTCCTTGATCATTAGGCTATTTTACATCTCATTAGAAAAAAAAAAATGCGGGCTTCCCTGGTGGCGCAGTGGTTGACAGTCCGCCTGCCGATGCAGGGGACACGGGTTCGTGCCCCGGTCCGGGAAAATCCCACATGCCGCGGAGCAGTTAGGCCCGTGAGCCATGGCTGCTGGGCCTGCATGTTGGGAGCCTGTGCTCCGCAGCGGGGAGGCCACAACAGTGAGAGGCCCACGTACCACAAAAAAAAAAAAAAAAAAAAAAAAAATGCTACCTGATGATTCAAATTCTCTGTAAGATCCCAGTCAAATAGCTGAGTCAAAGTAATTATAATTGAAGCCTCCATTTGCACAGGGCTTTGCAGCTTACAAAATTATTTCATGTATATTACCATTAATTTTTCAAATATTCCAATGAAATAGAATTTCTTTCTTTCTCTCTCCCTTTTAAAATTAGGCCTGTGAGGTTTGCAGTTCACCTAAAGTCACTACAGCTGGTGGAGCCTGCCTGAAACCCAGCCTCTTTTTTTTTTTTTTCTCTCTTGCGGTACGCGGGCCTCTCACTGTTGTGGCCTCTCCCGTTTGCGGAGCACAGGCTCCTGACTCGCAGGCCCAGCGGCCATGGCTCACGGGCCCAGCCGCTCCGTGGCATGTGGGATCTTCACAGACCAGGGCACGAACCCGTGTCCCCTGCATCGGTAGGCGGACTCTCAACCACTGCGCCACCAGGGAAGCCCCCAGCCTCTTTGACTTAAGGCTTTTAGTGCTTTCTGCTCTAAATAACTGGGGGAATTTCCTGATGGTCCAGTGGTTAGGACTCTGCGCTTTCACTACCAAGAGTGCGAGTTCGATCCCTGGGCAGGGAACCTGCAAGCCGCGTAGCCAAAAAAAAATTAAGAAACTGGAATTCGTGACTCTACGTCTTGTCACTGCAGTTTTACCAGTAAATGAATTTGCCTGATTCTCCTCAAATCAGCTATGGTTTTTGGAAATAGTTGTGAGGCATTTGTGGGTGGAACCTGGAGCTAGAGTTCCTGTAATCTAAGAAAGTTCACTTGCAAACAGACTGAGAGAAGTTACTTAAAAACAAGGAGTTTCCTAAGTGGTTGGTGATTGCAGCATGCAGTGGAGCCAGTAATTGAAGGGCTTTGGCATCAGAAGGTCTTGCTGTGAAACTGGGCTCACCATTTCTGGCCAGGTCAGCAAATGACTTGACCTCCCTGAGACTCGCCTTCCTCACCTGTAAAACAGGAAGCATAACGGTGCCCACCTGCATGGGGTGGGGAGGACCATGGGAAGTGCATGTACAGTGCCTGGGTGGTGTTCAGTACGTGCTTGCAGCTACTCCTGTGAATTAAATGGAGAGCAGCAAGAGTGCACTGCCTCCTTTGAGATTTTCCCAGGACATGACGGAGCAAAATTTCTAAACCTCAGAACCTTTCTTTTATAATATAACCATCCCTGGGGCAGACCTTCCTAGCACCTAGAACTTTTAGGTTATAATTATATTAATATTTCTTCAGGATGGGGACCTTTCTTAAGCTTCGTGAAGATTGAACATCCTGAGGTAAGAACAGATCCTGCTGCCTGAAATCCTAGATTTCCTGGAAGGCTCCTATCTGTTCTTCCAGGAAAATTGACACCATTTCCTGATGGCGTTAGGCATCCGTCACAGCAACTCATTTCACTTTTTCTCCACGAGAGAGATTATATCCTCACCTCTTGGATTTCACTCTGATCTGGTATGTCATAGTTTTTACATAATTTTCACATTTCCTGCACAGGATTTGTTGTTTTTCTTTTCCCTACCTGAATGTTCAGTGTGGTGCTTCTCCATATGGGCTCCCCTGAAAGGCGTGCCTTAAGAAAGTAGTGCTTAGGGCTTCCCTGGTGGCGCAGGGGTTGAGAGTCCGCCTGCTGATGCAGGGGACACGGGTTCGTGCCCTGGTCCTGGAGGATCCCACATGCGGCGGAGCGGCTGGGCCCGTGAGCCATGGCTGCTGAGCCTACGCGTCCGGAGCCTGTGCTCCGCAACGGGAGAGTCCACAACAGTGAGAGGCCCGCGTACCGCAAAAAAAAAAAAGAAAAAATAGTGTTGAAGAAAGTAATGCTTAGTTCCATGGTGACTATTTACCTCCTTCCTTCAGAGAATTGCCGTGTGTCATCTAGGAACTTTCAGTCGCAAAATATTGCCTATTTGGGATTAGCTGTGTAGACTGCTGACAACAAGCAGTAACAATTTGTGACGATGTTCTTAATCTACTGGTGAGTTACCTTCTCTTGCTCTAGGCTGCTCATAGCACGCTCTGCCCACTCACATCTGGTGTCCCTAAGCCAAGGAGTCAGGTGCTTTGCTTGTGGCCAGGTAGTCTTCAGATGGTCAGAACCTGCAATGGGGGCCTCCCAGGGGCCACCTGGTAAAGGGCATCTCTCCTACCCAGTGAGCAAGGGAGGATCTGAGCTGAGCATGCCCAGTTTGTTCTACCAGCTGTCAGCAAGTCACCGTATCCGACTGTGCCTTGCAAGGAGTAGTTAAGTCAAGGGGTAGAGAGAGTCCAGCACTTCCAGCACTGATTGGTTTCCCTCCCCAAGATGAAAGTAATGCATTGCTCCCTTACACTGGCTGCAACTTGATTTTTTCTTAAAGGAGTAATTGTCAGATTTTATGGATGTGTTGGGATTAAAACTATATATACATTAGTCAAAACGTTTTATAAATAACCCTCCTACCTCTCAGCCTCAGGGCTCAGGTTTAGAAAGTTTCTTGACCAGTCCAGGATGCTGGTGAAGGTGGCTTCCCTCAGACTCACGGAATCAAATCAACAGGCCAGTGGCTCTGTCTGCTGAGTGTTGGTGAAGAGGAGAGAAGGAAAGAAGGGACCCAGGAGGCACAGCTCGTTACCCGCCAAGTGACATGTCCTGTGTAAACTCCCAGGAAGTCACCGGCGATTCCACTTGGTTAAATATTTGTTTAGCAACTAAAGTGGATGCAGGAGAAATACATGGCTAGATTCTCTTCTGTAGGAAGTTTACTGTTTTTGTCAGGGAGACAAGATTGATATCCCCATATGGCATGAGAATAACTCATTGAATCAAACTCACTGTTCTGGCCTTTGTTTAGGCCCCTTTCTCTATCATGCAGCCTCTAGAATCTGTGTACTTAGCACCCTCCCTCCCCCCCTCAACACATCTGGCTCAAGCTCTTTCCTGTCCATCTCTCCTCCCTGAAATCTTTTTTTTTTTGGCGTACGCGGGCCTCTCACTACTGTGGCCTCTCCCGTTGTGGAGCACAGGCTCTGGACGCGCAGGCTCAGCGGCCATGGCTCACAGGCCCAGCCGCTCTGCGGCATGTGGGATCCTCCTGGACCGGGGCACGAACCCGTGTCCCCTGCATCAGCAGGCGGACTCTCAACCACTGCGCCACCAGGGAAGTCCAGGTCACACTTTTATTCCCAAGAGAAACTGAGGCTCAGAGATATTACGCAACTTCCCCAGTGTCATAGAACCGGCCACTTTCCATTCTACCCACTTCTTCACGAGCAGGGACCAGATCTTTGTTAGTTAACAGCTGTCTAGTTGAGCATGTTTTACTTGATAGGAAATCACCAAATATGGGTTGAGGGAAGGCTAAAATCAATGTAATTAAGTGCCACGAGGAAGGTGTACACAGTAAGTTTTGTAGATCAAGGAGGAGAGAGGAGTGCATTGTTCGGAATTACTGGGAGGGTTTCTGAAGGAGGTGGAGCTTGACACGGAGAGCCGATATTAATTTGCTTTTCTCCAATATGCAGTGTCCTCAGTGGTCCAAGTCAGCAAGCGGGGACACCAGAGCGCTTCCCACTGCTAGGGTTGGGCACTGCCCAAGACATACTGATTACATTTGAGCTGTTCTGAAAATGCAAAAGGTCAAAATGAAAATGTGTCCATGGCAAAGAGGAAGAGAGGTATAGTATCCAGCAGGAAGTTCACAGCGGTTGGTGCAATAGGAAATGAAGACCTAAAGACTTTGTCTTAAAGAAATTAAGTGGGGGGAGGGAAAGGGTGAGGGTATCCCCAAACATATTATCAAGGAGCCTCTGACAGGGCTTTCAGGCGGGCCTTCCCAGTCTGTCTGCCGCCCCCTCTCGGGTGTCATGGGACCCCTTTGCAACACAGTGGCTTCTCTATGGGCTGTCCCCTCCCACAGAAACATCCTTCCCCAGCCCATCAGTCCTTCGGCCCTGGCTTAAACGTCACTTCCCTGACTGACCAGACTAGATTGGGCTCCCACCCTACTTGCTTTCATAGCACCCTGTATTTAAAAATATTCATCATTACGAGTTTTAGTTAGGTATTTATTTGTGCAGTTATTATTTTTGTGATATCTCCTCTATCACCAGATCAGACACTCCATAGGGTAGGGTTTGAGTCTGCATCACAGCCAGCACAGTGCCTAGGGGCCAACTGAATCAACTCTACTTACTTTTACTAAGCTTTGTCCTTACTTCCTAGAGACTGGGAACATTCCAATTGGTTTTGCTATTACCGTCTAGCAATTTGAAAAGGCATCTTTGAACAGCTGAAAATCTCAAGGCGATCTCTTCCAAAAGATGAGGAATCTAACCCCATAAAAAGCCAATCTGGACTCAATCAAACCTGCTGTGGGCTCTATTTTGCAGGGGAGAAGTGGGCAGCCGAGAGCTGAGCTGTTTTCCCAAGATGGAAGATCTGTGATAACTCTGGCTTCCGCTGCCATAAATTAGGGTCACTCTGTCCTTAATTGGCAACAAATTAAAATTCTCCCTTAAGGTCCTCCTCTTTCTCTTCTTTCATGTATACTCTGAGAGAAGATGTGGGAAATACTGGCATCCTGCCACAGGGGAGAGGGCACAGTGCCTGAGGCCACAGGCAGGTCAGGGCTATGAGGGCCGCCTGAGGATGGGGGCGGCCAGTGATTCTTCCCTGACTGAGCATCCTTCTTCTCCCTCCCCTGGTTCCCTTTCTTGACCTTCTGCTCTCCCCTCCCCTTTCTTTCTCCAGGAAATTTGAAAGTTCTCATTCCTAGGGAAATATCCCCTGGGGAGCTCTTACTTTCTCTTCTTTCTCTTCGTAAGCAGAGGGGAAAAAATCCTCTAAATTTTGAACTCGCAAGCAATTTGGGTGCAAATATGGCCAGAAAGGCCTGCCTGTCTTTGCATTTCCCACAGCACCTCTTCTTAAATCCCTAGAACCATCTGCTTCAGGCCAGGCCTCCTTTCCTTCAAGCAGGAGAGAGAAAAGAGAGCTGAACAAAAAACTTCAGCTGGGTTTCTTGGGGCGGGAGGCAGTAGTGAAGGAGGAGAAAGGCCTGGGCTGTTTTATTTCTTGCCCTGCTGGGTGGCTTTCATGGGGGTAGTTGGTCCGCATGCACACGGAGGTCTGCTGGGAGTCAGGAACTGGGTCGGGGCCTGGGACTCAGGCATTTCTCCTGGGAGCTTGTCTTGTGGCTGGCCTTGAAAGCTGATGGCTGTGAAGTAAGGCAGGGGCACAGGTCCTGGAAGTGTGGAGGACGGAGCAGCTAAGCAAGGCGCTGGGTTGGATTGGCAGAGGGGGGAGTCAGGAAAGGTGTCTCGGGGGGGTGGTGCTCCCCTGGAAAACATGTGTCTGGGAGGCCCTAAAACAATAACCCATAGTGCATTTTTTATATTATTGATAATAATAGATGGGTTTATTTTGACAAATGTGTTTGCAAAAGTCTACCTTCTGTGATATCTGGTGCTCGACTAGGTGATAAAAGCCGTTTCCCGGGCCCGTCTCTGTAAGCCAGCCCTTCTTGGGAGCCTCAGTTGCTCCATCATGGCCAGAACAACTCAGAGGGAGGCTGAGACCCACCACATTTAAGTGCTGGATGGAGATAGGGCTCAGGAGCCAGCCCAGGCCTCTGCCTCTCCGGAAAGTTGCTCTGCTCTGAGGTCTGGGGTCTCAGTTTCTTCATCTCGGCAGTGGGGATTATAACTCCATCCCTGAAGATTATGGAAGACTAAAGGAGATGAAGAAAGTAAAAATATATTGTAAACTTTAAAGTCTTATCTGAGATTGAAGGGTCAGATAACAAGCAAGAATTCGTCTCCATTCCTTGGTGAATGGATCCAGGAGGCTTCCTTTATTCACTCAACAAATATTTATGTGGCTGGCGTTGTTTTAGATGCCAGGGGTGAAGCAGTGAGTAAAACAAAGACCCTATTCAGGAGGGAGTCTGAAAATAAAGAAATAAATGCTTTATCAGGTGAGAGAAAGTGCTAAGAAAAATGAAACAGAGTAAAAGAACTTGTGATGGGGTGTGTGATGGGGTGGGGTGGGCCCTGTCGTATAGGGTGGTAGGGAAGGCTCTATAATAGAGTGTCTCTTGAGCAGAGACCTGCAGGTGGTGAAGGAATGAGCACTGTGGCCGTGTGTGTGTTTGGCGGGGGAGGGATGACATCCAGGAGGGGACTCGTGTGTACAAAAGCTTTGGAGTGGGAGTGTGTTCTCAATGAACAATCCAACAGCAATTGCTTCTGTTACCACTAGTAACATTTGTGTGCCAGGCAATATTCAAGCATCACTTAACAATGACCCCATTAGGTATGCCCTATTATTATACCCATTTCTTAGATGAGGAAACTAAGGCATCCTCAGCAACAAGTCAAGCGTTCAGATAACTGGGGAAGAAGAAGTAGCTCTCATTTATATGAGGGTGTATGAGGCAGCCCTGCACAGAGGAAAGACTGCATGGTTTGGAGAGAAAAAAAGTCTGGATTTGGGCCTGGCCTGCCACTCATCTGCTGTGCAATTTTGGGCAAGGTGCTTAACCTCTCTGGGCCTCAGTTTCCTGATTTGTAAAATGGGCTGATAAAATCTCAGATGATTGCTGTGTATATTGAGAAATATGTATATTGTTACATATATTGTATATGGTGAAATGATGTTGCAAACTGCATATCACCAGGCATAGCACCATGAAAATGTTCCATTATTATTATTACTACTACTACCACTACTACACTAGTATACCAATTCTCCTTCCTAACCTCTTGAAAAGAGAGTGAATGAGAGAGAAATAGAAGCTTGCAACTTATATAATTTCCTCTGTTCCCTCTCTGAAATTTCATTTTCTGCTGATGTCTTCGATGGTGAATCAATTTCAGTATCCAATAGAACTGGCAAGCATTTTCCTGAAAGATTAAGGAACTCTGAGGTGAAGTTGGTGGCGAGGCTTCTCACATTCCTAAAGAAATCAGTTGAGGTCCTAGAACTTCCAGTCCACTGTCTTCCATAATCCCAGGCTTCTTGTCATCCCCAAACCTAGAATTTTATGGCAGTTTTCTCTAATTTTGCATCGTGTCGATAGTAGGTGCTCAGTAACTTCTAAGTAAGTGACCCTAAATAACTGTACCTTTAAAAATTATTCTGTGCCTTTCTTAGAGAGTCCTGTGGGATGAATGGGTAAATCCCGGGGGATTTGGAGAGATGCATGTTATTATTTGGGGCTGTAGAATGGGAAAACTGAGGAGAAGGAACTTATCTCAAATCGAATAATTGCTGGTGAGCCTGGGTACTCACTTTTATTTCTGGTGAGGAATGCTTTGCTTCCACAACTATGGCGGTGGGTCAGTAAGTTCATCTGTTTTTCAACTGATGGAACGCCTGCTCTGGTCCAGGCACAGCGCCAGATGTTGGGAATTTGCTCTCGGGAATGCTCTTAGGACATGCTCAGGATATGATCTCTAATTTGAGTGCTTGCTGCTGTCCTACTTGGCACCTCCAGACAATGCAGAGGTGGTAGTTGCTTCATTGTCACCTGCTGACGACTGGCAGGTGTGCACCCATCCGGTTGGCATCACATCCAGTGCCTGTGATCACACCCGAGTTGTGCAGTCTGCGTTTTATTTCCCCCAGCGTGACAGTGGCTTCCTGTGATAAGCTCCGTCCTTCCCTGGGGTTGGGATAACAGCCTCCTGGGGATGGTGGCTAATCTCAGGAGAAGCGGGAGCCCCAGGGAAAGAATGCTGTCTCTCACTGTGTGCACCTAGGATTAGGCAGAACTGCCGCTAATGCAATTAGGTAAGGGCGAGGACTGATTGCTGGGACAGGAAGCATGGGGGTGAGCCTCCTGTTTGCCCCGTGAAGGCCTTCCTCACTGTCATAGCTTCTTATAGTTAAAGGGGCCCCTGAGAAAGTGAAATGAGACAGAAGTCAAAATACTGGCCTGGGAGTCAGGTAAACCCATTCAGCTCACCGTGACCTTGGGCAAACCTCAAAGCCCCGGTTTCCCCATCTATAAAACTTAGGTGCTAATCATATCTACCTCATGGCCTTTGGTGAGGATGAACTAACACACTGCTCCCGGACGCCTGGCAAGTACTGAGCCCACACAGTAAACATCAATAACTCTGAGGTCAGATTGCCATGTTATAGGTGAGAAGCCTGAGGCCCACGCTGACGTTGGTCAGAATTAACCCTTTAAAATTCCTCAGTGCTGGAGTCTGGAGTGGAACTCGGCTTTCCTGCCCTCCAGCACTGGGCCACGAACGAACAAATCTCCTTCTCTGCCGGGTGGGGTGGTGGCCCACCAGCCCTGCTCCCTGGCCTGGAGGCAGGGAATGAGGAGGGACTGGGGTAGGTCTGCCACGGACGGCAGAGGCTGGAGAGGCTCTGTCCAGCTGGACCGCTAACTGGGACACCGCATCCCTTGAAGGTTGAGCTGAATTTCCTCATCTGTAAAATAAGATGGCCTGACTGCCCTTTCCAGCTCTAAAACCTTTTTAAGATGCCTACTGGAAGAAGCAGAGGGCCAGAAGGGAGAAGTGGAGGAAACATACCAATATTATCTGATAAAAGAGTTAGCATTTTCTAAATCCTGACTACTCGCCAGGGATTGTGCTGGGCTCCGGGGATACATCAGGAGCAAAACATGATCCAGTTTCTAGGGGCTCCTGGACGTGGAACCCATGGCGGTGGGCAGAGGGGATGCGGAGAGACAACTAACCAGAGGAAGTAGAATCCGTCTTGGTTTATGCCTTCACAGAAATATGAACAGTGAGTGGTGGCCCCTAGACGAGGCTGTCATTTGCTGTCATGAGGCCGCCTGGACATGTGCAGAACCGTCAGAACACTGGCCCCGATGGTGTACAGTGAAGGGGAGCCAGAGCCCTGCGTGCCAGGAAGGGGAGTTTGTGGTTGAAAGGGCAGGTTCAGGAAGGTTGAGTGGGTGGGTTGGCAGCCAGGCCAGAGCTCCAGGGGGCTGATGGATTACATTCCTCCAGTGAGAAACCATCAGAAGCCCCACTGAGAGGAGCTCTTGAGGCTTGGGAGCTTTGCTGCTGTTTCTTCTTGCAAGGGGGAAAATTAGTTTTACCTTTAAGTGTTACCTTTCTGTCCTCTTGGTTTCCTAAGTGTGGCAAGACCCAAACCCAAAGTATTTGCACTAAACTTGTTAATTTTAACCAAGTGGTAGAATATAATCAGAATGTGAGACAGCCGAAATGCTGCCAATTTTTCTTCCCTTTGAGGTTATGTTTTCTGTCCTTTTAAACAAAGTTCTGTTGAAAACCTGGAGAACGTGTGACTCTAGGTGGTGGATGCGACACTTTCATGGACATACTATGTACTTGGGCCTGTGCTAAGTAATTTCATGGAGCAAGATTTCTCGAACTCTTCAGATTGTTAAAATACAGTTGAAAGCCCCAGGAGGCTTGTGAGTGATTTCTGAACGGGGGGGGAGGGCGGGGGAGGCTTTAAAGCCATCCTGTTTGAACACTTAGGCTGCTAAGTGCAACTCTTCAAACACTTCATGTGCCTTAAATGGTCCAGTGCAAAGGATATTCAAGGGACATAAAATCCCTGCTGGTATTGGGATAAAAACCCCTTAGCTCCTCCCTAAATGTTGATTTAGAATAATAGCTTGTTTTGAACTTTCTCCCAGTAAATTAATTTTTAATTTAGAAAAGTACCTCTAGGGAAAACTTAGAGAGTATATAGGTACAGACAATTTTAGAGACATGGGTTAGCTGATCAGAAGCGTGTCTTTAAAGAAATCAAAAAGGGGAAAAAAGGTAAAGACATTAATTAGAATATGGCTCTCCACCCCATCAGATTAACCCACTGACACAGATTATTTTGAGTATCTTTTGTTTGTAAGACTCTGAGCTGGAAACTGAGGGAGAGACTATGATCTAGCCTCTGTCCTCTAGGGAATGTGTGTGTGTGTGTGTGTGTGTGTGTGTGTGTGTGTGTGTGTGTGCGCGCGTGTGCGCGCGCGCGTGTGTGTCTATTTATATGTGTGTGTGTGGTGTAAGAAAATGAGATTTTTTTAGTAACTTGTTTTTTGGGGAGGGAGAAAGGATGACATTAGGGCATAGCAGAAAGAGCTCTGGCCTAAAAGTCAACAAACTTGAATTCATCTCCTAGCCCTGCCTTTAACTAGCTGTGTGACTGCAGACAAGACATTTGCCTTCTCTGATCCTCAAGTTCTCTTCTTCAAAGTAGTGGGACTGGACCCTGCTCTGTGGACCAGCAGCATCTGTGTCACCTGGGAGCTTGTTAGGTAGGAATGGAGAGTCTAAGGCTCTTCTCCAGAACTATTGGATCAGAATCTGCATTTTAACAAGATCCCCAGGTGATTTGTATGCAAATTAAAATTGAATAAGCATTGCTTTAAAGAACGATTCCTGTTCTAATATTCTAGTATTTTGTATTTTTTCCTAATATATAGTAAAATCCAATTATGAAGAGTTTGCTCAGGACTGGGCCAAAAATTTTTACCCTGGAAAAGTGTACTTTGTGAGAAAAAAAGATTTAAAGGCAGAAACATGGGCAAATAGTTATCTATTCAGCTCCAAAAGCTGTATACACATATTTCTCTTTTTGCCTTGTATTTTAGATCTTGGTAGTATGGTAAGAGCAGTGAGAGAGGGGAAGAGGAGCTGGGAAGTCAAGGTGATTGAAGGTGGGGTTTGGGTTGGCAATGGACTGGACCTTCTGAGCTGGCAGGTGGCACAGGGCACTCAGCTCAGGTCCTCAGAATCATCCTAAGGGTTCTGAGAATCAGGAATCATCAATGATTGCCAAATAATATTTCATATTTTTCAAGCACCACATATGAATGGTGCTCTGATGAACTGAATAAAAATTCATAGTGACTTTTTGATATTCCATATTTTCCTAATTAATTGATACTAAATGTTAAACCTATTAGATGGGAGGGGGAGTCTCCATGATTTTTTGCATTAAAAGGAGTCTTCCTACTTGAAACTGTTGGGAACTACTGGAATAGGGAATAATAATTGATAACAATATGATGAAAACAACTAAGAAACATTGAGAACTTTCTAGATGCCAGGCATTGTGCCTTACAAAGAAGGACCTTAGGTATCTGCTGATAAATTTATGGATAAGGAAACTGCAGCTCAGAGTGGTGTGATGATTTGTTTCAACTCATACCTTGAGGGAGTGATGAGTAGACCTAGGACTAGACCTCAGGTGTCTGGGCTGCCGGCCAGGTTTATATCTGCTGTGCTAGACTTCGTGGCTTGTCCATCTAATGCTCTGGGGTAGCACATGCAGGAATGTTGAGTGGAGAGGAGGACACTCTCCTGCATTCCTGCAGAAGGAGTCACAGACTTGCAGAATCAGGAGGACCTCTGGGCATCTGGGCCACTCACCTTATTTACAGGTGAGCACACCTGGCCCAGCAAGGGAAAGGGACTTGTTCAAGGTCAAACAAGTAGTTGGGTTTGTTTGCTTGTATGGCTCTCTCTCCACCTGAAACTCAGCTCTTTATAGATAAACTTTTTCACAAAAGAGATGGGTGAGTGAAACAAGCCCTTCTGTGAAAGCAAGTGAGCGTGGTTTCTAATATTGCATCTAAGGTTTTTGTGAAAATTTATGAATCTTTGTAAAGGTTTTAGAGTAGTCGCTGGTAGTTAGTTATAGTACTTACATAATAATAATTTTAGTTTGTTATTGTTCTTATTGTTTTTTGAACAAGCTTTGTATGTTAAATTTAATAGCAGTTTTTTTTTTTTTTTTTTGTAAAGTTGGGCTGATTATAGCCTTGACTTTTTCTCACCATGTTCTCTGTCTTAACAATGACCTTTCGGAGGGCAGACTACCAAAATCTTTTCCGCTGAAAACAGTACCACGTAATCATCGGAAATCATTTAACAGAAAGGGAAAAAGTCAGCATTGGCTATTTGGGGCAGCTTCATCCATCTTACGAGCCCACAACTTACTGACTCTCATTAAACAGAGAAGCTGTCTCCTAAGCAGTAGGTCTCCTGATCCTTAGAAAATAAGAACAGAAGAATCATTGTCCAGGAAGCTGTCAAGCACCTTTCTGTGTCTTGTACAATTGTTACTGATCTAGGGAAGTAGAAGCTAGGTTAGAATCAGGATCGGCTTTGTGGGTATGCAACCTGTGCAACTGAATAGGGCCCCTGCCCCCTGCCTCCACGGTGGGTTTAATGCTCTGCTGTTGCAGTCCCGAAATTCTTAATATTATTTTGAACAAGGGACATGCTGTTTTATTTTGCACTAGGCCTTGCAAATTATGTATCTGGTCTTGGTTAAAATAATCCAGAATCGGGACCAAGAGCCCCTGAGGAACAAGTCAAGTGGGGACTGCAGCCTTTTGGGGGAAGTTGAGGGGGAAGGGGAGGTGGAGGAGGAGTAAGAGGGGGAAGAGGAGGGGGAGGGGAGGAGGTCTGACCCCTTGTGGTGGTGTCCAAGATTGCGTGCTTAAAACAGGCAGCCTAGAACCTAAATAGACATTTCTCCAAAAAAGATATACAGATTGCCAACAAACACATGAAAGAATGCTCAACATCATTAATCATTAGAGAACTGCAAATCAAAACTATCATCTCACACCAGTCAGAATGGCCATCATCAAAAAATCTAGAAACAATAAATGCTGGAGAGGGTGTGAAGAAAAGGGAACCCACTTGCACTGTTGGTGGGAATGTAAATTGATACAGCCACTGTGGAGAACAGTATGGAGGTTCCTCAAAAAACTACAAATAGGGGGCTTCCCTGGTGGCTCAGTGGTTGAGAGTCCGCCTGCCGATGCAGGGGATACGGGTTCGTACCCCGGTTCGGGAAGATCCCACATGGCGTGGAGCCGCTGGGCCCGTGAGCCATGGCTACTGAGCCTGCGCGTCCGGAGCCTGTGCTCCGCAACGGGAGAGGCCGCAACGGTGAGAGGCCCGCATACCACAAAAAACAAAACAAAACAAAAAAAACTACAAATAGAACTACCATATGACCCAGCAATCCGACTACTGGGCATATACCCTGAGAAAACCATAATTCAAAAAGAGTCATGTACCAAAATGTTCATTGCAGCTCTATTTACAATAGCCTGGAGATGGAAACAACCTAAGTGTCCATCATCGGATGAATGGATAAAGATGTGACACATATATACAGTGGAATATTACTCAGCCATAAAAAGAAACGAAATTGAGCTATTTGTAATGAGGTGGATAGACCTAGAGTCTGTCATACAGAGTGAAGTAAGTCAGAAAGAGAAAGACAAATACCGTATGCTAACACATATATATGGAATTTAAGAAAAAAAAAATGTCATGAAGAACCTAGGGGTAAGACAGGAATAAAGACACAGACCTACTAGAGAATGGACTTGAGGATATGGGAAGGGGGAACGGTAAGCTGTGATGAGGCGAGAGAGTGCCATGGACATATATACACTACCAAGCGTAAGATAGCTAGCTAGTGGGAGGCAGCCGCAGAGCACAGGGAGATCAGCTCGGTGCTTTGTGACCACCTGGAGGGGTGGGATAGGGAGGGTGGGAGGGAGGGAGACGTAAGAGGGAAGAGATATGGGAACATATGTATACGTATAACTGATTCACTTTGTTATAAAGCAGAAACTAACACACCATTGTAAAGCAATTATACTCCAATAAATATGTAAAAAAAAAAGTCTATGTGAAGAAAAAAAAAAAGCGCAGGATTGAGCTTCCTCTGATTGGCTGGGTAAGAAGCCTGAGACTCTCTCTGGGATCCAGAGGGACTAGATTAAAACAAAAAATGAATCCACCTGCCAGTGCAGGGGACACAAGTTCAATTCCTGGTCCAGGAAGATCCCACATGCCATGGAGCAGCTAAGCCCCTGCGCCGCAACTACTGAGCCTGCGCTCTAGGGCCTGTGAGCCACAACTACTGAAGCCTGCATGCCTGGAGCCCGTGCTCCGCAACAAGGGAAGCCACCACAATAAGAAACCCGAGCACTGCAAATAGTAGGTCCTGACACATTGTGACAAATAACATTGTTTACGTTATTGCTGCCCTGCAGTGCACCATCCATAGGTAACTTTGAAAAAAGTAGGTGAAGCTCTTTGTGTGAGTTGCATTATAAATTTCTCTGTTTTCAGTGTCATCACCATACCGCATCTCTGGATGATCCAGGGGCCTTACACTACTTTCCCTGCTGGTAATCTCTTCCTTATATTAATCCAACTAGCTGGATGAACTTTCCCCGATCCATTACTAACTAGCCATGTGACCTTAGCACTTCCTTCATGTTTCTAAGTCTCAGTTCCCTCATCTCTGGAAAAGAGATGATCATGTTTACCTTGAAGGGCTATCAGGAAGTTTGAAGATAATACATGTAAAGCCCAAGGAATAATAGTGACTGACATAATACATGGTCAATAAAGTAGTATTTCTTATTATAAAATCACAAGATTTTAAGATTATATATGATTATATATGATGTATGAATGATATACAAACAGCTTTCATCATGTTACTTCCCTGCCTCAAAGAAACCTTCAATGGCTCCCTATTGCCATGGAGGGTCAAGGCTCTGCATAATTTAGCCACAGTCTATATTGCCTGACTTCCCCCATTAGTGTTTTAAGTACTTCTAGAATACTAGTTGTGGTTGCTGTTTTTACTCTTTCTATATTGTTTCGTAAGGGCATTGGCAGTAGAATTCTATGTCATCTCTCTAGTGCCCAGGAGAGTGGTGGGCATACAGTGTCTGTGTGGTTGTTGATTGCTGACCACATGTATTTCAGGAATGTACTGTAACATTGCTTGTTTTCCATCTGTTTATACCTCTTGGCTCCTTCAAATTGGAAATGGATTATGATTTTGCATTTGAATCCGGAGGTGGAAAAAACACCCTTCCTTCATCTCCTGTTTTTGTTGTTTTTTAAACAGCCCCTGTCACTCTCTATTGGGATTGTTTGTTTACATGTTTGTCTCCCCTTCTGAACTGTGAGCTCTGTGTAGGGAGGAATGGTATTTAATTCTCTTTTATACCTTCAATGACTGGCACAAATAAAAAAGACATTCATTAAATATTTGTCAAATCAATGAATATTGGAAAGCTCAAATTTTTATGGCAGACAAGGGAGACAGTGGGAGCCTTCTTTTCACTGGAAAAACATTGTTTATTAGATCTGAATGGATCATTTAGAAAATATGCAGTTGGATATCTTTTACAGTCAAAGAAGAAAATCAGTATAAAATGCTTAATTAAAAGCAAAGGCTAACATTTCTCCTTGTAAGGAAGGCAGGATTGTGAATATTTTCCTTTCCTCAGCCCAGTTGGGCAGGCAGCGAGGCTCAAAGACAGGGATGCTGTGCAGACAGATAAGAAGATTTGACATTAGGAGGGCTGGGTCCTGGGATTACCTGGGATTACCCTGGGTCCATCTTTCCTTCAGTGTTTCTCCTCAGGGATGTTGAAAGTTTGAAAGGCATTAACTCCTTTAAGATACTCCGAAGACGTTGTCAACTCCTTAGGATGTTTTGTTCTGTTACCTATGAAATTACCACTTGTTTGTGAACTTATAATGGCATGTTTTTCAGGAGTATGTTCTGGATTTGAGGTTAAAAGGCCCAAGAGGTGTGGGTCTTTTTCCTTGTTCTTCTAGGTGCTCCTGGTCCTGGCTCTTAATAAATGGGATGCCTGAAGCTCTTACTCACCCAGCATCTGCAGGGTTGGCCCTGTCCTGGGTGTAAGAAGCTGTTGAGGACCAGGATTTATGGAGGCAGGGAGGGCGATGATGTTCTGAATGACCTCTGCCACCTGGAGGAAAACGGTGAGTGGAGGTGCTCTAGGATAGGACCTTGCTACTTAGTGTGGTCTAAGGACCAGTAGCATCAGCATCACCTGGGAGCTTGGTAGAAAGGCAGAATCTCAGACACCCCCCACACATTAAATCAGATTCTGCATTTTACCAGAATTCCCAGGTGATTCATATGCACATTAACATTTTAGAAGCACTGCCCTGCTGAGAACATCTTTCTCATCCTTGAGGTTTGATTGTCTGGATTTTTGTAATTCTAGGGTGTAGCATGATCCTTGATCCCAGAACTGCCTTAAATCCCAGAACTGCCACCGTGGAGGTATTACTTGGCCCTTTTTAATCTTAGATTGTTTTCATCAGTAATATGTATATGTTGTGTGTTTTGCTAGTTTGTGTGTTAAATGAAATAATGTAATGCTCAGCATATAGTAGGAACTTAATAAATATTGATATTACTTGTTGCCGACACTACTTTTTAAATCTGGTTTTATTTTTTATATATTTTTTTTTTTTGTGCTGTGCGCGGGCCTCTCACTGTTGTGGCCTTTCCCGTTGTGGAGCACAGGCTCCGGACGCACAAGCTCAGCGGCCATGGCTCACGGGCCCAGCCGCTCCGCGGCATGTGGGATCTTCCGGACTGGGGCACAGAACCCGTATCCCCTGCATCGGCAGGCGGACTCTCAACCACTGCGCCACCAGGGAAGCCCTATTTTTTATATATTTTTAACAGATTATTTTACCTGAACCCTAATGCAAACAGTTCAACTATTTATTATGAGGGGAGAATTGCTGTGCTATCATTACTAAAATGTTGTAATTTTGTATTAACTTTGTCTTTTGCATGAATTAATCAGTGGTTAAAGAATCAATAGCTTCTGAATCCTCACTTTTTTAACCTGTTTTTGTATTTTTCTACTCTTTTTTTTTTTTTTGATGTTGGGGGTAGGAGTTTATTAGTTAATTTATTTTTGGTGTGTTGGGTCTTCGTTTCTGTGCAAGGGCTTTCTCTAGTTGTGGCAAGCGGGGGCCACTCTTCATCGCGGTGTGGGGGCCTCTCACTATCGCGATCTCTCTTGTTGCGGAGCACAGACTCCAGACGCGCAGGCTCAGTAGTTGTGGCTCACAGGCCTAGTTGCTCCACGGCATGTGGGATCCTCCCAGACCAGGGTTCGAACCCGTGTCCCCTGCATTAGCAGGCAGATTCTCAACCATGTACTTTTCTACTCTTAACGTGGACATGTGTTATGTAACTCTGTTTATGGCCATCATCTAGTTTTAAAATATGACTGAATCACTTACATTTTCTTTTTGAGGTTCCTTTCCCCCTTCATTCTGATGATAATTAAGCAGAAGTCTTTTTATCCGCAGTAGTTAGACAGTTAATGAAAAAGGTCAGTTAAAGCAGGGAGTGAAGAAATAAAAGCAACCATTTTATTTCACTTTAATGCCTAGATGTCCATTCTTTTAATATCATGGTTTAGGGCCAAGGCTTTTCCTTTGAGCCTGGGTCTGATATTTGGAAGTCCTTTCATGTCCGCACCTTACTTAAAATACATCTTCTACGGGCTTCCCTGGTGGCGCAGTGGTTGAGAGTCCGCCTGCCGATGCAGAGGACATGGGTTCGTGCCCCGGTTTGGGAAGATCCTACATGTCGCAGAGCGGCTGGGCCTGTGAGCCATGGCCGTTGAGCCTGCGCGTCCAGATCCTGTGCTCCGCAACGGGAGAGGCCACAACAGTGAGAGGCCCGCGTACCGCAAAAAAAACCAAAAACCGAAAAACATCTTCTATGATACCCAGTTTGGATTTCTCTAAAGTGGATTAGAAATTTAAAGACATGTAAAGCAATTCAAATGGAGAATTCTTGTACATATTTACCCCCTTCTCTTTTTATCCTTACCTTACAGTTAATACAGTGGGTTTTTTTTTCTTAAGGGGGAGTTATTTTTATTTTACTTTTCCAAAGAATTTGACCTAGTTTTCATAAAAGTAACAGCTCTCTTTCATACTCTTGTTTCATCAATTTACATCCTGTACAAAGTCATAATTACTAGAAAAAAAAATATATATATATATGTGTGTGTGTGTGTGTGTGTGTGTGTGTAATGAGCTTTGGGACCAAACTCTATTGATTCTCGTTAGAATAAAACTCAAGAGGGCTTCCCTCCCTGGTGGCGCAGTGTTTGAGAGTCCGCCTGCCGACACAGGGGACACGGGTTCGTGCCCCGGTCCGGGAAGATCCCACGTGCCGCGGAGCGGCTGGGCCCGTGAGCCATGGCCGCTGAGCCTGCGCGTCCGGAGCCTGTGCTGCGCAACGGGAGAGGCCACAGCAGTTAGAGATCCGCGTACTGCAAAAAACAAAACAAAACAAAAACCTCAAGAAGTGGGCGCAGCACGTCGCTTGTCCAGGAGCACCCGTGGACTGCAGGCAGATACTTCATAGTGGGGATGGAGAGAAGTGACTAACCCAGTGAGTCAGTCGTGTGGGGTTGGTTAAAAAAAACGTTTGCATTTCTATTTATGTGCGTGCTGCTTTACAGTTGTCAGAGCGCTTCCAAATGGATTATCCCGTTTAATTTTCACAATACTTTTGTGAAATAGGCAAAGCAAGAATTTAGAGGTGAGGAAATGGAGGTTCGTAGAAGTTGAATTCTGTGAATGGGAGTAAATCACTTCATTGAGGATGAGTTAGGAATAGAATTCTGACTTTTTGGAGTCGTCAACCAGATTTCTATCTGTTCTTCTCTATTGCCTCTTTTTATGCAATTTGAAAGCAGTGATGAGACTTCGGCTTTCTTCAGATAATTACCATTTTCTTACAGCATTATGTTCATGCTCTAGGGCCTGTCAGTAACAGTAATATACTGTGTATGGCAATGTTAGACAATAATCACCTCTAGCAACCTAGATATATACAAATAAACAGAAAGATAAGCAAAATCCCTCTGGACCAGTGCTGTCCAATAACATTATAATGTGAGCCACATATGTAATTAAAAATTTTCTAGTAGCCACATTTAAGAAGTAAGAAGAAACAAATGAAATTAATTTTATAGTATACTTTATGTCTAAAATAATCATCATTTCAATATGTAATCAGTATAAAAATTATTGAGATATTTCACATTCTTTTTGTACTAAGTCTTCAAAATCAGGTATGAATATTTTACATATTTTACATTTACAGCATGGTTCAATCTGGCTTTTCCACATTTCAGGTGCTCTGTAGCCACATATATGAGCAGCATACCCTTAAACTTTGGGGAGAATGATTGTAACAAATACAGGAATGGGAGCACTTTGAGATAAAAACTTATAATATTGGGTTGGCCAGACAGTTCATTCAGCGTTTTCCATAAGATGCGATGACAAACCCGAACGAACTTTTTGGCCAATCCAATACTTTGGGGCCATTCAGTTTACAAATAGTTCTGTAGATTTCAGTGGCTCATAATAATGGCTCCAAGTAATTAAAAATAAGATTAAATGATTTACGTCGTACCATAATTAAGAGGGCAGAGTAGCATGTGACATGCATGGTTTTAGAAAACTCCATTGAAAATTTTTTGAAATAAAGGTTTTACATATGACTCAGCAGTTGTACTCTTGTACCTTTATCCCAGATATATGAAAACTTATGTCCACAACAGCATTATTTGTACTAGTCAAAATTTGGAAACAATTCATATGTCTTTCAATGGGTGGATGGTTAAATAAAGTGTGGTACCTCTGTATCATGAAACACTACTCAGCAGTAAGAAGAAATGAACGGTTGTTACATGCAGCAATTTGGAGAGATGTCAAGGGAGTTATGCTGAATTAACAAAAACTAATCTTAAAAATATGTTTATATAACATTCTGAAAATTACAAAATTATGGAGACGGCAAACAGATTAATGGTTGCCAGGTGTTAGGGACTGGGTTGGGGATACTGGGAGGGGGATGACTATGATGATAAAATGGTAGCATGAGAACCTTGTTCTGTATCTTGATGGCGATGGTGGTTATGCGAATCTACGTGTGATGAAACTGCATGGACCATACATGCACACTCACAACTGAGCACACGTAAAACTGGTAAAGTCTGAGTAAAGCCTAGGGATGTACCGAAGTCAATTTCCTGATTTTTCTCTTACAGTTATGTAGGATGTCACCACTGTGGAAACTTGTGGGAGGGGACATGAGACCTCTCTGTTCTATTTTTGCAGCTTCCTCTGAATCTACGATTATTTTAAATAAAAAAAGTTTGGCGCTTGAATGAATGTTTAAGGCATACCTCATTTTGTGCTTTACTTTATTGCTCTTTGCAGGTGTGTTTTTTCAAATTGAAGGTTTGTGGCAACGCTGTGTTGAAGCAAGTCTATCAACGTCATTTTTTTTTTTTTTACATCTTTATTGGAGTATAATTGCTTTACAGTGGTGTGTATCAACATCATTTGTCCAGCAGCATTTGTTTACTTCCTGTCTGTGTCACATTTTGGTACTTCTTGCAATATTTCAAACTTTTTCTTTATTATTTGTTATGGTGATTTGTGATCAGGATCTTTGATATTAATGTCGCAAAAAACTACGACTCGCTGAAGGCTCAGATGATGGTTAGCATTTTTTTTGCCACAAACTATTTTTCAATTAAGGTATGCACATTGGTGTTTTTTTAGACATAGTGCTCTTGCACACCAAATAGGCTACAGTATAATGTAAATATAACTTTTATATACACTGGGAAACTGAAAAATTCCTGTGACTCGTTTTACTGCGATATTCGCTTTATTGTGGAAGTCTGGAACCAACCTGCGGTGTCCCCAAGGTATGCCTGTGTTTGGAAAGCATCCTGCCCTGAACTCCTAGTGATGGGCCCTAGTGAAGCTGAATAAATGAAGTACACAGACCTTTGCTCAGGACTCCCTTTTCCGTGCCTTCGGGGCTGGACTCACCTCTATGCAGGGGGGTGTGGTCATGGCCCAGCTGCACACTCTCACCTGCAAGGAGGCGCTCCTCTATTGATCACTCCCAAGGGCATTCTTGTTCTGGCTGTCTCTTGAGCTCACTGCAGTGGACAGTGCTAGCACTGAGTGCTCATCCGAAGGTATCCTGAGCAGGCCCCTGGACCTGAATGTCCCCTGAGCTGACCCCACCTTGGGAATGCTGGAGACACAGTCTTGGCAGTCTGAGACCTCGTCCCTCCTGGCTGAGCTCGCGATTCACGTTTTCGTATTAATGAGTCACTGGCTTTCAGCAGTTGCCTCTCAGTAATGCAGTTAGTCCCTGGGGAACATTCCATAGCCAGATGAACTTTAATCCCTGAATGCTCCGAAAAGGAGGGTTCTTGTTCCTCTTTTGAAATTTCTGTTTCCCTATAAGAAAAGTGCATGATTTAATTAATGGATGAAAGAAAAGGGCCCAAACGGAGCCAGAAGGGAGTCAGCAGCATTGCCATCCACCTGCAGACACACAATAAGATAAAGGCAGCCCTTGATCAGGGAGGGGAAGGACTGGAGGGAGAGGGCTGCAGCCCAGAGTTGGGAAGCCTGTGCTCCAACAAGCCTGGTCATTGACTAAGTGTGACCTTGAAGCTCAGTTTCTGGGGGATTCTTTTTTTTCATCCTTTAAAAATGGGGATGAGAATATAGATCCTTCCTACCTCCAGAAATGTGTAGATAACAGAAAGAGGAAAGGAGAAAGTCCACTGCAAAGTGGAAAATGCCCTACAGTGCAGTCATTTATATTGCTAATAATGCATTACCTAGAATGAAACTACCAAGCCAATTTAAGAGAGGAAAGATGAGAGGATACTTGTTCATGTTTCTTAAAAAAAAAGCAAAAAAGATGATCTCTTGGTAAAGAGTAGTAGTCTGTCTTTTCTTATAATGATAATAATAAAATTATAGTAGTGGTTGTCCATTCCTCTATAGGGGCATTTCTCAAAGTGCAAATACGTGCTCCTTAGCTTATAAGCAAGGCATATTGTGCTGCTCTTTGGAGATTTATGATGAACATATTAAAAGATCCTGCAACAAAGAAATCTGTTTGACTTTTGTTTAGTCCAGTAATTCCTCAGTTTATTATCCATGGAATCCCTGCCTGCCCCCTGACTTTTTCTTAACTTTTTACATAGCTGGTTTAAGTACCCTGGAACTAGTATTCAGCTCAGCAAAACTTTGAACTGAGTTCTTGAGGGGTTAGCTTGTTTGTGCCTTTCATACGTTATAAATTTTGTAAATAATTTAGTTTTTCTTTCTCTACATTGGCTTCAAGGAAACTCAGAGGAAATTCATAACTCAGCGTTAGCTTCTGTTTTAGACTATTGTGACCTTCCTATTTTTGTACTATATTTTCCTGGTTTTCTTGCCTTGTCCTATTGGTATATTTATGGACTCTGACTTAAATACTTGTTATTATCTTATTTGTGTATTGTCAGCCACTTCAAGTTTTCTCTGGGTTGAAGTGGGCTATGAATACAGATAAAGAAACAACAAACTAATAATAATATAAATAATCTAAAAAAGATGCTAACAAGTCTTTATTGAAGCACTGTTATTTGTCAGGCACTGTACTGGGTCCTTGGCATTAAATGATTTCTTCTTCATTTGATCGAGGTGTTCCTTACTTTTACCCTAGGAAGTTTCAGATCTCAGGATTCCAATTTAGATTCTCAGAATCTTACAACTAGGAGGGACTTTTGAGAGCCTCCAACCTTAAGCAATAACCCTGAGGGAGGTGAAAGTCTAACCATCCAGGACAGATGGTCTTCTGAGACTCTCCATGGCAACCTGCAGCTAATCTCTGCCCTCCTGCCACTTCTGGGAAAATTGCTTTAGAGAAATGCTGTTTTAACTGGGACCATGAAATCATTAATGACAGGCAAGGTGGGGTTTGGGTGGCTTGTGCTTGGAATATGGAGATTCAACGCCTGTCTCTCTGGGGGAAGCAGCAGCTGTGTGCTGGGATTGTCTAGGACACTTTCTGCCTGGTGAAAGAAGAGGGCAATGTCTTCCTCCACCCAGCTGGGCTTTGCAGGGCTCTCTCACATGCTGAGCTGGTGCCAGCATTGGTCTGCTAGTTCCCCTGCCTTCATGTAGCCCAACATCTCATTCAAGATCTGTCCTGTGGGCATGAGTCAACTGATGTCATCCTTCCTCCTCCAGGGCCATTTCTGGCCGTCCTAGGCTTCAGAGAGCTTCTCCTCATTTGCCACCCGGCTTTGCAATTCCTTGCTGCATCATCTTTCCATGCGTTAGTGCCCTCTGGACTCCTTGACTAGACTGGACCCTCCTGAGGGCAGGGATGATGCCATAGCCACAGTTGTTTCCCAAGTCCCAGGGCGTATTGGTCCTGGGTGGGGTATTTACTCTTCCTACTGATTGACATCAACACACAGTTGCTAAACATCAGTAGAGTGCAGGGCTCCTAGCTGGCCTCTGGTGATACAAAGGTGCAGGGACGCTTTTCAGGTTGTAGTACTAACACTGAGCTCTTTGAGGGGAAGGGCTAGGATTTATTCATCTATGCCTCCAGTACCTAGCACAGTGCCTGGCATATGGAAGTGTGCAGAGGCTGCTACTTGTTCCTTCTAATGTTTGTGGCTGTTCCTCCCCACCTTCTTCCTCCTCTTCCTCCTTCTACAGTAATAGGAGCTTTCTCTGGACATGTTTCCCGGCTTTCCTTGTAGCTGAATATGGTCATGTGACCAGGTTTTGGCCAAAGGAGTGTGAACAGAGGTAATATGGTTTAACTTCTGAGTTGTGCTCTTAGAAGTAGACGAGTGGGCCATCTCTTACCCTTTTTTCTCCTCCTTGGGCTGGAATGTATGCAGGCCATCTTCAACTATATGAATAAAGGTGACACTTTCAGAATGGCAGAGCAATGAGATGGAAGGATCCTGGGTCCTCGTCACCCCTGAGCTGTCATCCTAGCCATGGACTGAATAACTGGACTTTTTATCTCAAAAAGAATGTGGGGCTTCCCTGGTGGCGCAGTGGTTGAGAGTCCACCTGCCGATGCAGGGGACACATGTTCGTGCCCCGGTCCGGGAGGATCCCACGTGCCGCGGAGCGGCTGGGCCCGTGAGCCATGGCCGCTGAGCCTGCGCGTCCAGAGCCTGTGCTCTGCAACGGGAGAGGCCACAGCAGTGAGAGGCCCGCGTACCGCAAAAAAAAAAAAAAAAAGAATGTGTATGTGAGAAACAAACTTCTACCTCGTTTAAGTTTTTGTAACTTTGGGTTTCTTGGTACAGCAGTCTAGTTTTATTCTAATTAATTCAGTAATTCAGTGTTTAGTAAATGCCTGTTGAATGAATGAATGACTATCTGCTTACCTTTATTACATTATACTTTTAGCAGCAGTCAGTGCACATATTTATATTGGGAAGGAGTCTTTCAAGTGACTTTCATCTACATTTCATTGGCCAGAACTATGTCAGATGTGTCTCTAGCTGCAGAGGGGGCTGTAAATTTGAGTTTCATTCTCTAGTCTCTATATTTGAAGGAGGGAAAAAAAGGGGGTAGGAAAGGGGAGGAATGAATGAACCAATCTATAGTGCCTCTCAGTCACATATGGGAAAATTAGCTTTGACTTATGTTGTTTAGAACTACAGGACTTAAAAAAATTTTTTTTTAATTAAAGAAGAATATAAGCCACCTAATTTGAGTATTGCCAGGAAGAGATACAGTTCTTATCCCAGATGAACCGGATAAGACGTCTTCAAAAGAATACAGATAATTATCAGTAGGGACCCTGGGGCTAGATGTGGTCATCTTGTCATACAACTTGATCCATGGCCACCTGGAACTGACTACAAAGGGGTATTGATGTGAGGCCACCTGCTGTATTCAGTGTCCTAAATGCTTTCTTTGGGGCCATAGCCAGTCCCAGGTAAGGCCTGGCCATCCCAGAGTCTGCAGGTAAGCTGGAAAAGGTAGTGTCACAGCGGTCAGAAATGTTCAGCAGATACTTACTAAACACTTCCGTGTACCAGCCAAACTGGGCTCTGGGGACCCAGAAACAAGCTGTCTGCCATCTAGAGGGAGATGGAGAGGCAAAACTGACGATTACAGTGTAACGAAGGCCACGTATAAAATGTCTGTACATATTGGAAGCAAAGGAGCAAACAAGACAGAAGGTCTTCCAGGAAGAGCAGCAGGAAGTACCTGGAGCTGAAATTTCTCTATTTCAGTGCAAAAGAGACTCCAAAACAGTGGATCTCAAATACCTTGTCTGCTTCCAAATTGTGTCTGAATTAGTATCTTGTGTGTCACATATGCATTGTGCTTGTTACTCTGTGGGGAATGTTTCAAAGCAGTCTTGAATTGAGGCACTGTCCCCCTCTGTGGCTAGGATAGGCACTTCAGAAAATCTGAGACCATTTCCCGTCTGACTCCTGGGCCCTTCCTCCCACGGAAGGGCCAAGTTTCATCAAATGAGTTTTTCATCTTTTAACTAAAGAGAGAAAGTTGCTCATGAGTATCTTTCACTTCAGGCAGTGGGTATGGAATCTGGAAAATATCTGGGTAAGAAAATCTTGGTAAACTAAAATCATGTGCTTGTACCTTTCCAAAGGCAAGAATACATTGGACATTTAGCTTTTTAGACTTTAGATATTCTTAAAGCCAGGCACACAAAAAGATCAAAGAAGGTGCTCTGAGATGCTGACAAAGAAGGTACACAGAATTCAATGCTGGTTAACTCATCTTACCAGGGGAAATTTCAGAAAACAAAGAAAACTCATCAACAGTTTAACTCACCAACACTTGGATTCCAATGCTGCAAACAGACTGGATGCAGGCAACTTGCCCAGGTTCTGCGGAGTTTAAAGCCGGGTGTTTGTGTAGGGGAGGAAAAACATTCAAAATTTTTTCAGGAAAAATGTATTCAGTTAAGACCAGAGAAGCCCATTTTGAGAACGTAGTGCATATGTTCATTTTATAGGTGTGTTGGGAAATTATCAGCAGGTGAATGGATTTGGTCACAAAGCCTTTGGGTTGATTTGGAGGAAGAATGTTGCTTCTTGGGAAGCGTCCAGAGGAGTCAAGAGATATTTTGGGAACATTCTCTATTCTCCTTTTTGTTGATGCCTTCCCAGTTGTCTAGCCCTGAATCTCTTCTGTGAGTTAGGAAATCACGTAGAAGTAGAAGGTGTACTTCATTTCTTTACTTGACTATGTGTCCAGAACCAGTGCTGAGTTCTGGAGATGAAAAGACACAGTTCCAGCCTTTAACGAACTCAAAAGCGGGGGTGGAGACCCATCCATATCGTGTAAATAATGTAATGTAGCACAATAAATGGTACGTAGTGTTGTGGGTTTGGAGGACAGTTAATTACCTTGAGGACATCATAGAGAAAATGGATTTAAGTTTGCTGCTGAAGAGTCTTGAAGGTGATTTCCAGGAAGAAGATGAGGAAAGGACAGACCACGTGGAGGGATCAGCCTGTGCAAAGGCATAGAGGCGTGAGACAGATGGCGCCCCTGGGGGAGTAGCTGGTGGTTCATTTAGCTGGAGGAAGGGTTTGGGGAGGCCCATGGAGGGTGCTTTGGGAGGTAATACCAGACTACCAATGGCTTGATACCCTAGCCTAGGAAATCTAAACTTAAACTTTTAGGAGGTAAGTAACTTCTCTGTAGGAAAATAACTGTAAGTGATAGTTATACATTATGTTTGCTAAAAAAAAAAGCCAGGACTTCAGGACTCACAGGTACTGTCTGGTTTCTTCTTGGTTCCAATATGTTGTCAGAAACCTGAATCGTGCCTGAAAACTGACCCTAAGAGAGATGGGAAGTGCTGAGAGGCTGCAGAGCCAACCGACTATACAAGGCTGTGGGATTGAGGTTAATATATAATTTGTTTTAACTTGGCTGAATGTAGCTTGGGGAGAGTGACAGGAAGATAAATTCATGCCCATCTGATTATAGTTGTGTGACTTGAGCACCTCTTCCTTTAAAATGGGTTGGGCATGGAAAGGGATGACCATGCCTTCAACAGGGCAGTGCCTGAGAAATCTGCATGAGGACTGGCCAGAAGCTGAGCTGCCAGTTGCTGGAAACCCCCTGAAAGGACATAAGTTAATGATCAGCGCTCCTAAAACTGTCAGATAGGTAATTGATTGTGAGAAATTGGTCCAGGTGTTGAGGTTACTTTTTTTTTTTTTTTTTTTTGGCGGTACGCGGGCCTCTCAGTGTTGTGGCCTCTCCCGCTGCGGAGCACAGCCTCCGGACGCGCAGGCTCAGCGGCCATGGCTCACGGGCCCAGCCGCTCCGCGGCACGTGGGATCTTCCTGGACCGGGGCACGAACCCGTGTCCCCTGCATCGGCAGGCGGACTCTCAACCACTGCGCCACCAGGGAAGCCTGAGGTTACTTTTTAAATCAAGATTTTGTGTCTCCTCAGAGAGTCAGTTGTCACGAAACCCCCTTTGGCCAAGGAGAGCCTTGTGGCCTGTCCTTTTTGCTAAAATCCCGCAGGCTTCTGTGAGCAGCTGCTTTTGGTAGACTTTACAGGGGAACCCCTCCCTCCTCCATCTTCAGTTTTTCCATCTGGAAAAGAACACTGAGGTGTAATAGGAAGGACCCTGGTCTTTGGGACTGGAGGCTGGGTTCTGACTCTAGTTATGCTGGTTGCCTAGTGACTGGGGACACACAATGGCACTTCTTTTCTCTGGCCCTCAGTTTCTTCATCTGTGAGGTGAGGGCACTGGAAATGCAAGGTTTGTCATGACTCTGATAAGTTAAGGTTGTGCCTGCCTTCATGGCCTGTTTTGGGTTCACTGCACTCACCGAGTGGCAATGATCTAGAAGGGTCTGGATGGCTCAGGCAGTTGGTATGGGAAGAACTGCCTTACCTTTGGCTCTGTCTCCTCAGGTCCAAGTTGGAATCAATTTCAATAAATAAAGAAGGCTTTCAGGAAGTAAAACCAGACTCTTTTAGATTAGGAGCTGGCAAACTAAGGCCTCCTGGCCAAATGTGGCCTGTGGCTTGTTTTTATAAATAAAGTTTTATTGGAACACACCCACACACATTCATTTACACATTGTCTATGGGGGTTTCTGTGCTACAATGCCAGAGCTGAGTGGTAGCAACAAAGACTGTATGGCCTGAAAAGCCTAAAATATTTACTATGTGGCCGTTTATAGAAGCATTTTGTTAATTCCTATTTAGATCATAAGCTCTAGGAGGGCTGGGGACATAGCAAGCACTCAATATGTTTTGGCTGAATGAATGAGTGAGTGGATGGATAAATAGAGAGAAAAATCTGAATTTATTAAGTACATAACTTTACAATCAACTTTTTGTGACACACTTCAGGTCCCAGTTTCCCTTTAAATAGAATAAGAACAGGAATACTTATGAAATAGGCAGTCCTTAGGAGGATTATTTCCCATAATACAACTTTGAGTGTTTAAATGCTATTAAAAATATAACTACTATCTATTAAGCTTTATATGTGTTGAGCACTCTATGAAGGGCTTTATTTTTATTACCTCATTTAATTCTCATGACCGCTTACTAAGAGGGGAGGAATTACTGACCCCGATTTATAAATGTAGGAATTCAGCCCAGAGAGGCTAAGTCATTTGCCGAGGTCACACAGCTGGGAAGGGATTGAGCTGAGTCCAACTCCAGTGTGACTGGTTCCAAAGCCTTTCCACCATGCCCCACTGCCTCTGAGTGCTGTTAAGTGCTCCTGCCCCCTTCTTAAATAAGAGAAGCAGATATTGGTCTTGAGGGGGTTTCAAGATAGAAAATAGTAAAATGAAAAAGAAAAAGATTGGTTTTCAAATTTTTTTCTTTTTCTTTTTAATTGAAGTTTAGTTGATGTACAATATTGTATAAGTTACAGGTGTACCATATAGTGATTCACAATTTTAGAGGTTATATTCCATTTATAGTTATTATAAAATATTGGCTATATTCCCTGTGCTGTACAATATCTCCTTGTGGCTTATCTTATACATAATAATTTGTACCTCTTAATTACTTTCCCCTATAATTGCTCCTCCCTCCTTCCCTCTCCCCACTGGTGACTACTAGTTTTTTCTCTGTATCTGCAAGTCTGTTTCTTTTTTGTTACATTCACTAGTTTGTTGTATTTTTTTAGATTCCACATATAAATGATATCATACACTATTTGTTTTTCTCTCTCTGACATATTTCACTTAGCATAATACCCTCCAAGTCCATCCATGTTGTTACAAGTGGCAACATTTCATTCTTTTTTATGGCTGAGTAGTATTTCATTGTGTGTGTGTGTGTGTGTGTGTGTGTGTGTGTGTGTGTGTGTGTATGCACACCACATCTTCTTTATCCATTCACCTGTTGAGGAATCACATTCCCTGACATCAGATTATACTACAAAGCTACAGTCATCAAAACAGTATGTACTGGCACAAAAACAGACTCATCGATCAGTGGAACAGAATAGAGAGCCCAGAAATTAACCCATGCACTTATGGCTGATTAATCTATGACAAAGGCGGCAAGAATATACAACAGAGAAAAGACAGTCTCTTTAGTAAGTGGTGCTGGGAAAACTGGGCAGCTACATGTAAAAGAATGAACTTAGAACATTCTCTAACATCATATACAAAAATAAACTCAAAATGGACTAAAGACCTAACTGTAAGATCAGAAACCATAAAACTCCTAGAAGAAAACATAGGCAGAACACTCTTTGACATAAATCGCAGCAATATTTTTTTTTGATCTGTCTCCTAAAGGAAAGAAAATAAAAGCAAAAATAAACAGATGGAACCTAATTAAACTTAAAAGCTTTTGCATAGCAAAGGAAACCATTGACAGAATGAAAAGATAACCTACCAAATGGGAGAAAATATTTGCAAATGATATGACCAATAAGGGGTTAATATCCAACATATATAAATAGCTCATACAACTCAACATCAAAAAAACAAACAACCTGATTTACAAATGGCAGAAGACCTGAATAGATATTTTTCCAAAGAGGACATGCAGATGGCCAACAGGCACATGAAAAGATGCTCAACACTGCTAGTCATCAGGAAAATGAAAATCAAAACCACAATGAGATATCACCTCACACCTGTCAGAATGGCTATCATCAAAAAGACAAGAAATAACGAATGTTGGCGAGGGTGTGGAGAAAAGGGAACTCTAGTACAGTGTTGGTGGGAATATAAATTGGTGCAGCCACTGTGGAAAGCAGTATGGCGGTTTCTCAAAAAATGGTTTTCAAAGTTTTTAACCTTTTAAATAATTTAGAAAACAATGAGGTTGTTTCATCATTAAAAACACACTTTAGAAAACTCTCCTTAAAATTCAGCTGAGTTATATGGAGAAAGCTAAGTAAAAGATCATGTTTCTCCCTTGGAAAGACAAATTTTGCAAGTTTCAGGGATTTGGAAAATTTTCATTTGTTTAGCAATGTTGTATGTAGTGGTAATATGCATTTAAATGCTGCCTTGTTCTAGAAACCTTTTGCCGCATTTGAAAGGACCTCCCTCAGAACCCTGTGCCCAGCACACAGCAGACATTCAATAAATGTTGGTTGAATGAATGAATGAATGAATGAATGCATTCCAGCACTTCATACATACTGCCTTCCAGTATAATTGGATGCATGTGTGTGTCCTTACTTATTACAGAGTAAGCACCAGTGCCCTCACCACATCCTTGTACCCCTACAGAACCTACCTACCACAGTGCCTGGCACTAAACAGATGCTTAATAAACATTTGTGGCATTAAAGTGATGGACAGTCTGTGCCCCCAAAGCTTTGGGGACTTAGTGAATGACATGTCAGAAACTAGTGTGAAGATCAGATGGACTTCTCTCTGTATCAGAGGAATGATTTAAACCCACAATTATATTGAGGGTAAAAAGTCCAATAAACAAAGGCAAAAAGTATTTGTTGCTTTAGATAGAAATCATATTTGTTTCTTTTATTCTGGAAAATATATTTATGAAAGGTCATTGAGCTTGCGCTTTTTTCCCCTACTTAGCTGCCAGTTTGTGGGTTTAACGCGTATACTTAACTTTTAAATGAAACTTTCGTAATACATGTGGCCCTGAATCAGGATTTTTTCCCCATCTGCCCCTTCTGTTGCTAATTTCTCTCTTTTGTGATTTACATACGACCCATTATTTTGTGTGCTGTTTTGGATTGCTGAAGCAGCCACACCTGAAACAATACCCGTGACCATTTTAGCTTTGGGGAGTCAGGCAGCTGCCCTGGGACTGTCAGGTCAGGGTCAGAAATGCTCATCTGCTTTTGTTTCCATGGAAGAAGTTGTCCTGGAGCTCTGGAGAGACACAGGTATCTTCTATGCCCTTCAACAAACACAACAAGCAGGCAAAGTCATGCATCACAACCTTAGTCTGGGGTGACCCCTTAAAAACACGTTCCCCAGCTTTTACTCTTTTTTTGGCTTGTTGAGCTTGCCTATGATTTTATGCAACTCCTTTAAAACACAAATGCAGCTATTCAGGTTGCTTAAAGGATCAGGGCGTTGGCCGGTGCCTTTTTGCAGCCTCTTACTACTTCTGTATTTTACTGGAATGTCTCTATGCCCCTCAGCTAGGAGTTTGGATCTATTTTGCCCAGTTCCCCCCTCTCCACCAACCTTTTTCCTCTCACTTAATTTGTTTCCGCCTACAGCTTTGATCTCTTTGGAAAAAAAGCACCAGGGCACTGGAATATTATTACTGGCCTCTGTTTATTTTTACAAATGTACTATAATTGGTGGTTGGTCTTTTAGCCAGCCTGATACCACCTGACCCTCAGCAGCCCTAGTTCCTCCAGGGCATTCTGTGGCAGAAAAATTAGTTTTACCCATTTTTTTCACTGATGTTGGTGAGAGTCTCTAAGTGATGATGACTTTTTGGATATGGAAAAAAGCAGAGCCAAGGGAATACCAGTAATTATGCTAATCTGAGAGCATTAAATCTTCAAATATTATGCATTTTTGGATAAGTAATTCTGTTGTTTTTGAAGTGTGGTTGTCTTTTTGTTTCTTGGGTGGTGGCCTGTAATTTTGTATTAAGGAAAAATGCCTAATCCTTCTATGTTGACTTGCTGTGGAAATAGGACTGGCTTCTTTGTTGTTTTCTTTTGTGTGTGTGTGTGTGTGTGTGTGTGTGTGTTTGGAGTGTTCATGAAAGGAAGCTAGGAGGATGTGTGGGTCTAATAATATACTACTTTGTGTATGAAGATGAAACAAATAATAATAATAATAGTTTTGTCAGGGGTGAAAGGCTTTTAACTTTCAAAGCATAATTCCTTTTATGAACTTATTTTATCAGTCAAGGTGATTTCAGCTACTTTCCCTACGTGATGATAGGTCTGTGGGAGCTTATCTGACTGTTCAAGTGAGTTTGAGAGACTCCATCCCAGTGGTTCTTAATCAGGGGGGAGTACAGAATCACCTGGGGGCCCACTATAAATTATCCATGCACAGATCCTACCCAGGACCTACAGACACAGACAGTCCAGAGGGAGGGGAGACCTGCTTATTTGGAAAATGCTTCCTGGGTGATTAAGGGCCACTGCATCAGTCCACTCCCTCTACTGGACCCCTTCGGGAGTTGTGGTCATCTGTCGTGGGTAGGGGGTGGGGATGCCATGCCATCTGTGATTGGAAGCCAAGGAGAGTGATTACTAATCTGGGGATTCTGTAGAATCCCCAATGGCAGTCACTCTTGGAAGCTGGCCACAGGCAGAACTTTATTAACTGTTCTAACCATTGAATATTTGTATTGTACCCAGTGACCTTCTATAGAGGGTCCTTGCATATACTGTCTCACGTAACCATTTAAACCAGTTCTATCACCAGAGAACTGTGTCAGCAGCCCCTTGAAAGAAAATGAGCTTTCAGCTCGATTCAGGAGGTGTGGTCTGAGGAGAGTGATTTAATGGATTTTCACCAATAGGGCTTTCTTGAACCTCAGTTTCTTTGTCCGTGGTATGGGGCTAATGCTCTGCGCCTTACCGGACTGGGGAAGAAGTGAGAGTGATGGGCTCAGGGGCTGCCTCTGTTCCATGCAAACCTCACTTAGCCTCCCTGAGTATCCTTGTCTTCATTTGCAGGATGAGGCTAAGAACGCGTACCGTATGGGCTTGCCGTGAGGGCTGCATGTGGCACAGTAAGAGAAACGACTTGCCTTCTGCTTGGTACGTGCAGATGTTTAATCCATGGCAGGTAGCTTCCTTGCTGCTTGGTATTAGAGGTCCATGAGGATGGCAGGGGTGTGTTTTGCACAGCTGTCATCCTGAAAAGTTCTGCCTAATGCCTTGCACTCCTGACAGTTGTGAAGCAAATGATGGTCCTAATAACGGTAGAAAGAGCTCCCTTTTACTGAGTGCTTTTATCGAGTACCAGGCACTGTGCTGGGCATTGGGCATACAATGGGGAGAAAAAGATGGACATGGTTCCTACCTCATTGAGCTTAACAACAAGAAGGCCCTAAAGAGAAAGTTTTCAAAGCATTACTCTTCTCTGTGTGTATAAGAGGAAAGCTTTAATGTGATAGGATGGCTTCTAAATGTCTATTTCATAACATAGTGGGTAGAGTGTGGAACGTGTCTACTGGGAGGAAACTGGAGTTTTGCATTTCCTGCCTGCTTGTGCTTTTGAATTTGTGGCTGTAATGCTCCCCTGCCTGAGGTTTCGGCAGTTAATATTTCCCAGGGCAGCATGATGTAAATGCCCTGTGGTCTGTACATACTAGAAGGATATACCCAGGGCAGAATAGGGGGAAAGGACCATTTTCAAGGTCTCTCTTGAAGAACTTCGTTGAGTTTTAACTTGAATTTCTCCCCATCTCCTTCCTCAAAAGTTCCTAGTGCTTGATACACATAAACCATGCCAATGTTTTGGAAGATTCAGGTTTGGCCACCGTAAATTGGTTCATATTTCCAGCAGGGCAGTTATTTAATTTCCTGTTGGAAGTCTACAAATGTTGGCACTGTTCACTCTTTGGCAAAGGACCAAAACCCAGTACAGTATCATTAGCGTGCTCTGGTGTATAGATTAAAGCACGATTGTCTTTAATAAGAGGCCATCCCTGTTTAGGATGGGGCTTCGGGGGCTGCAAGGGCATGGGGAAGCATAACCGAGCTTTCTAATCAAAACCAAAGTGTGGTAAGTGGGACTCACTCAAGAGAAGGGTTAGGAGGAGGGCAGAACTCTGTTTTCTTGTCTCAATTTCATTTGTTTGGGTTATTTTTCTCTAGACCCTGGGAGAGTTTGGGAGGCTGAGGCTGGCCAGCTTTGTGCCATGTCCTCATGAAGGCCTGTGCTTCTGCCTGACCCCCTCCTCTCTTTTGGCTGTACTGTTCCTGGGAGCCACCCACCTCCAGAGGGCCCAGGGAAGAAACATGGAGTGTCTCCACAGAGCCCATTGTAATAACTGAAATGTGCTAGAGCCGGTATTCATTGGTATTCATTGAGGCTTTGAAATGGGTGAGGCACTTTACATACGTTCTTTCCAACCTTCACAATAACCTTGTGAGATATGAATTATTATTGATGCATTGAGGATGAGATTGTTGAGGTGCAAAGAGCTTGAGTTACCTGCAGCCAGTGAGTATCTGAGCTGGGGTTCGAACCCAGTTTTATCTCTTTGAAAGGTTCTTCCTCTTTCCATATGCTGTGTCTATATCCTAGTAGGGTTCTGGGGAAAGAAAAGGTTTGGGTTTTTGGAGGGAAGGGTGAGAAGTTTGAAAATTTGCCTGGAGCAAATTTGAACTGGAGCTTGGAGGATTATTTCTAGATGCTTCTTACCATGTTAGCTCTGTCTTTCATTAGCAGGGATCCTTAAGTGTTGGCTCCTTGGTAGACTCAGCACAGAGACGTAATTTTTCCCCTCCAAACATTGTATCATGAAAAATGTCAAACATTGAAAAGTTGATAATGGTGAATATTTAAATTCTACTAATTCTTCTTCTCTTCTCTGTGGCAGACACCATGCTAACTGCTTTTTCACCTTATCTCATTTATTCTTTCAGCATTCCCGATTTATACATGAGCAAACTGAGCCTTAGAGAGGTTAAGTTCCTGAGTTTCTATAGTTAGTAAATTGTACAGCTGGGATTTGAAACTGGTGCGTGGAGACAGTGGTGTGATTTCTTTGCATTTCACTGTTTTCTTCTCGGTGTTTCTATTCTTCTTCAATATCATGTTATTTAGAAAATCAGAGTCTAGTTGGGTTGTCCTAGAAGGTTACTAATAAGGCAAACTTGCTAAAACCCCATAAACTGAAGGCTTCCAGAAGCTTCCAGGAGCCTTTGGGGGGCAAGACCTAGTTCCTCTGAGAATCTTCGCCAGACTTCCTCCAGGGAAGGGGCAGAAGTTCTGCTCCCCCCAGAGAGGCCTTTGGAGTTTTTTATGATTGACTCACATCTTCCTTTCACCCGTTAAAAAAATCCAAACTCTTACCTTGGGTCATAGGTCAGTTAATTTTTTAATGGTGGGATTATCTATGGCCTCCTCAGACCTACAGACAAGACATCTCTCTTTCCTGGGGTAGAAGATGGCATTTGTAGGCACTGAGTCATGGGAGCAAGTACAACTGTGTATGTGCCTTTTGTAGGGGACCAAGTTTGAAAGGTAATTGGTGCTTTTGGCATATTTATGCTTGAACCTGCTTCATTGCTGATTGGATGTGCCCTTGGGCAAGTCACATAACCTTCTTAAATTCTGGGCCTCCCTGCAACAGCAGTTATTGTCAGGAGGATAGAGAAAATGGACAGGCAGGGTTCCTTCCATCAGAAAATTTAATCTTCTTGAGTCAAGACACATATCCATGAAAAAGGTGCTGCTGAACAGGTAGGGCATAGCATAGGCAGGAATTGCTCTAGAAAGGCAGCAACGAGACAAAATAACTATTGGTGGGCATAGTTGAGGGGAGGAAGAGAAAGTGCCTGGGGCTTAAAGTTGGGTTCAGATCACAGCGCTGTCACTCGTTAGGTGCATAATTTTAGACTCTTCGGTCCTCAAGTTTTCATCATAAAATGGAGTTAATAATACCTGTATCATAGTATCATTGTGAGGATTAAGCTTACGTAACATAGGTAGAGCTCCTAACATAGTAGTTCATAGCAGTTGGCAATTGAGATATCTTCAAGGAGTAGGAAATGGGAAAACTGAGGTAGGTCTTGACACCTGAGTATGATTTGGATATGTGAAATGACTCAGTTCTGAAAGTATCTTACAAATTACTATATTATCAAGAAGCATGGTTGAAACCCCAAACTCTTCCTTCTCTTAATAAGGCAAATTTGTTTACTTAAATATGTTTACTTGTTTGGTAAAATGCCATTGGTAAGATGTCAAAATGTCGGACAGTTGGGAGTTCTTCCTCCTGCCACCCGTACCCTGCAATCCGCTGTATTTTTCTACACACCTGTTTGGTTATTTAATGAAATCTATGCCTCTGTACTGCCACAGGTACAAAGAACCAGTGTTGAGTAAGAATCACGTTGGAAATTGAGGCTGTAATTGCACTATTGAAAATTTTTTTTTTTTGCTTTGTTTTTAGTTGAGAGGTCAGGGGGAGGAAAATTGCCCCAGAAGAATCGAAATCCTGGTCTAGCACTTTGAGAGAGTGCATTTTTTCCTCGCTTTCTTCTGTCCTACCTTGTGGTCATTTCCACTGTCTGCAGATTAAAGTTTGATGTGAATTTTGAGTTTAGCTGGAATTAGTTCTTTTATGGCCTTGAGGAGTGTATGAATAAAGAACTTAAAGCATACCAGGGGTTGACAGTAAAGTTCAAAGGTCAGATGAGGTTCTAAATATGTCACTTTCTTGGAGTGGTTCTGTAGTGGTAGTATTAGAACTTTATAAACATTTTCTCATGTAATCTTTCTAAGAACACTTTGTTATAAAATAGGTATTGTTCAGTGTTATTAAGTCATTTGTTCATTTCTTGCTAGGTATTGTTTTTATTGCTATTGTACAGATGGGGACAGAGGGGACACAGATGAGGGAATAATTTGTGTGAGGTGATGCAGCTAGGAAGTAGCTGGGATTTGAACCCAGGTCTCTGACTCCAAGCCCTTCCTCTGCATCTCAGTGGAATACACTCTTTCCTCTCTTCTGTAGTAAGTAGTGCTTTCTTGTGCTTTGTAAGGAGGCCCTGGGAGAAAAGGAAGGGGAAAGAGGACTTCTTTGTATTCACTTTAAATCCAACTAAGCTTTTTTATGCTCAAGATTATAACGAGGAAAGAAGCGCCAGAACTACCATGTGTTAAGTAGTGTTTTTGTGCCTGGATCAGAGCAAGGTGCTTTGCATAACTCACCTTGAACCAGGATATCATTATCCTTGTTTTATTGATGAGCTTCAAAAAAAAAAAAAACAAGTACCTTCACCCCGGGAGAACATGCTGGTGTTAAGATTTGAATACAGGACTTCCCTCATGGCGCAGTGGTTAAGAATCTGCCTGCCAATGCAGGGGACACGGGTTCGAGCCCTGGTCCAGGAAGATCCCACATACCGCGGAGCAACTAAGCCCGTGTGCCACAACTACTGAGCTTGCGCTCTAGAGCCCACAAGCTATAACTACTGAAGCCCGTGAACCACAGCTACTAAAGCCTGTGCACCTAGAGCCTGTGCTCCACAGCAAGAGAAGCCACCGTAGTGAGAAGCCCGCGCACCGCAACAAAGAGTAGCCCTAGCTCATCGCAACTAGAGAAAGCCCGAATGCAGCAACAAAGACCCAACGCAGCCAAAAATAATAATAATAAAAAAAATAAATTTATATATAAAAAAAGATTCGAATACAGGTGTTGAGTACACCATCTTGCCTCCCTATCCAGTTTTTAATGACCTCTGCCTGACAATCACATGATGGTGATTGTGGCTTTAATTTCAAAGACCTTTTAGATTGTTGCATGGTTGAAATATTTGGTATCTACTGGAAACTGCTGAAACTTATCACTGCTACATTTGGAAGAAAGTGGCAGTGAGTTGACGTGTTTGTGATTCAGGACTTCTGGGAAACTGAAAACGCCCGTGTATACTTGTTTTGCGTCAATACGTTGCTAACGACTCTGGCCCAAAAGGAGAGATATCTGTCTTCTGAAATTGAATGCATGTCTCTTAGTGGCTTACCCCAGCAGGGAGCCAGTTATTACATAAGCTGAATACCAGGTCCGTGGGTTTCCCTAGACCTGAAAAAGAAGCAGCGTCTGCAGTTATGAGGAAAACAGAAAGACCCATTTCTCTGTGGAGTGATATTGAACAGGCAGCTTCAGCCATGAGGATATTCTGGCCAGAGGAAAATGTAGCTTAAGAAAAGCCCCAGCTGGTTCAAGTAACTTAAGCCTAGCTATTCATGAAATATTATCTGACAGCCTCCCCCTCCCCAAGTGGCAGGGGACTGAGTCAGAATTGCTCCAGGAACCTGTGTTCTCATTTTGGCATTAAAGGTTTACCCACTTTCCGCACTAGTTTTGAGAAAAGCTGTATTTAGATCAAACCTTTTTTTCTTTTTCTGTGAACATAAAAGCATTTAATAAACGTACTGGGAGGCTTGCTGTGATGAATCCTTTTATTAAGAAATGAACCAACACTGGGCTTCCCTGGTGACACAGTGGTTAAGAATCCGCCTGCCAATGCAGGGGACACGGGTTCGAGCCCTGGTCCAGGAAGATCCCACATGCTGCAGAGCAACTAAGCTGGTGCACCACAACTCCTGAGCCCGTGCACCTAACGCCTGTGCTCTGGAACAAGAGAAGCCATCACAGTGAGAAGCCCGTGCACCGCAATGAAGAGTAGCCCCCCGCTGGCCGCAACTAGAGAAAGCCCGCACAGCAACGAAGACCCAACGCAGCCAAAAAAATAAAAATGAAAATAAATAAGTAAAATAAATAAATTAAATAAATAAATAAATAAAAATGTTAAAGTAAAAACAGGGCATGCCTTTGCTGCAGGCCCTAAACAGTTAAAAAAAAAAATTAAGTAACAACTGATTTCTAAATGAGGGCTTTCACATGTGTCCAGCACTGTGCTTGCTGATGTGGTAGATACAGACAGATGAGACATGTAAAACACTAGAATGGAAGCGCCACGAAAGCAGGGATCTCTTTTGTTTATTAATGAAATCTTGGTATTTGGAAGAGTGTCTGGCACATAGTGGATGCTAACTCGATATTTGTTGAATGAATGAATATAGGTTTCTGCCTCTAAGAGCTTACACCATTAATTAATTAAGTAGCGCTTGTAGCCTAGTTTGTTTGCATTATAATTAATTAATTAATATCAATGAGTAATTTAATTCCTTTATTCTACTCGTGTGAGTATCCTGGAGTCCTCAGTCTTATTGGATCTTTAATTCCTTTTATTTTAATTTTGTTTAAAAATTAAACCAGTGATGTGTTTATTGTAGAAAGTGAGAAAAGAGCAGATAAGTAAACAGAAAAATAATGAATTAATAATTATTTTCATTTAAGCTCATATCCTTCAAAACCTTTTCTATGTAAATAAACATTTTTTTAAAAAAAAAATGGGCTCATCCCCATGCAAGTTGATTTTATGACTTGCTTTTTCCCTTACTTACCAGTGTCACTGTGAGCAACTTTCTATATCAGAATACTTAACACTCAAATAATCAGTTTTTAATCATTGCAAAATTTAATATTATGTGTGATTATATCACAATTTTCTTAAGCCCTATTGTTAGACATTAGATTTTTTTTCCCCTTTCTCTCTCTTTCTAGTTTAAACAATGCTCTGATTGTCTGTAAACTTTTCCACATATCCATGATGATTTTCTTGGCAATAATTCTTAGAAGTGGAATTACTGTGTCAAAGGTCAAAGGCTTTTGATACATATAATCACATTGCTCACCATAAAGACGGGGAAAATGCATACCCCTCTCTATTGAAAGAAAGTGTTTTTTCCTTTACCTATATTGACACTGTGTATTGTCATTTTAAAATACTTGACTGTCTTCTAGGTTAAAAAAGTGAACATTATTATTGTTGATGTCCAGGTACTTTTGATTTGCTAGTGATGTTAAACATCTTTTTCATATGGTTTTGGGTCATTTGTATTTATTCTTTTGCGAGTTACCAGTGTCTTACTCAGAAAGTCATGAGGATAGATCTTCTTTTCTTGGACCCTCCTGACCCAAATGGGACTTGCTATGGCACTTATGCCATAGTTAGACCTCAAGAACTGTTGACTTCATTCACCCATCTACCCATCTACCCATCCATCGTTCATCTACCCATCTATTTATTTGTTGATTTATTCAACAAGTATTGAAGACTAAGTAGGTGCCAGGCAGAGAAATACAGCCTTATAATTGAAAATAGTGCTTTGAAAGTTTTTGATATTGTTGCTCTCAGCTACAAATCCTATATTTTTAGGAAAGACCTTAATATGAATTAATGCAATGAGTGACTAATCCAAAAGTTTTTTCCCTAATGAATTTTCTTTAGGATAATAGAACTGAGTTTGGCTTTTTTAAGCACCCATCAGGGGTAGGTAGACAGAGGCCAACAAACTTTTTCTGTAATGGGCCAGATAGTAAATATTTTAGGCCATGTATTCTCTGTGGCAACTACTCAGCTCTGCTCCGAGAGTGCAAAAGCAGTCATAGACAGACAGGTGAGCTGTGTTCCAGTAAAAGTTTACAGCCACTGAAATTTGAATTGCATTTAACTTTCACGTGTCACAAAATATTATTATTCCTTAATTTTTTTCAATTATTTAAGAATGTAAAAACCTTTCTTAGCCTGTATGTCCTATGAAAATAGGCAGTGAGCTGGATTTGGTCTGGGTTTGTAGTTTGCCATCCCCTGGAGTAGAATGCTTTAAGGCAGAGAGGAGCCATCCTGGTTTTGCAAATTTGCTACAAACACCCCCATAATTCATGAAGGGAGAACTGAGTTGACTTTAGCTGGGGCTGGGGAATATCCTGACTCTTAGTGATGTGCAATGTGTAGTTTTTAGTGTTTTAGCAATATTTAAATTTTTAAAATGTATTTTAATTATATATTTACTCATACCAAAAATTCACAGTTAAGTGTAAAGAAAAAATGCTCTCATATCCTTTGGCAAGGATAGGAGATGTGTTTTTGATGTCTTTCAGGTCTTCATAAATGTGTAGGGCTCACATATGTGTGACGCCATTCTATATAAACACTTTTTTTTTTTTTTTTTCGCTACGCGGGCCTCTCACTGCTGTGGCCTCTCCCGTCGCGGAGCACAGGCTCCGGATGCGCAGGCTCAGCGGCCATGGCTCACGGGCCCAGCCGCTCCGTGGCATGTGGGATCTTTCCAGACCGGGGCACGAACCTGTGTCCCCTGCATTGGCAGGCGGACTCTCAACCACTGCGCCACCAGGGAAGCCCTATATAAACACTTTTAAATCCTGCTTTTTTTCTTTTCATATTAGATGGTAATATTTTTCAGTGCTGTTAAATATTTTAATGTAAACTAAAACTGCAATAAGATACCACTACACTCTATGCGCCGCTACACGCAGAATGGCTATAATAATAATAAAACCCCAAACTATTGATAACTTATCCAAGAGAAATGAAACCATGTGTCTACACGAAGACATGTATGCAAACGTTTGAAAAAGCATTATTTATAATAGCCCAAAAGTGGAAACAACCCAAATCTTTATCAACTGGTGAATAGATAGACAAAATATGGTATATCCATATAATAGAATACTGTCTAACAATAAAAAAGAGCAAGATACTGATATAGATTACAACAAGGATAAACCTCAGAAACATTATGCTAGGTGAAAGAATGCAGACACAAAAGAACATATATGATTATATGATATTTCCAGAAAAGGCAAAAAATTAGACAGAAAGCAGGTTAGTTTTTGCCTGGGGGCCGGGTGGGAGGGGAAGCTCACTGAGACAGCAGAACTCTTTTGGGGTGATGCACATGTTCTAAAAGTGGAATGTGGTGAGGATTGCTCAACTAGGAGCATTTACTAGAAACCACTGAGCTGCACGCTTACAATGCACAAATTGTATGGCATGTAAATTATACCTCAGTAAAACTGTTAAAAGTATTCTTTGGAGACTCAGTTTTTAAGGGCATCATTCCATTGTGTGAATGTTCCATTTCTTTATCCTGTGTGAGTTGGGAGAAATGTTCAGGGTTTATTTCCTTTTTAGCCAAAATCTATAATCAGTAGGTTAGATTTGAGCCATTAGCTGTAAAGAAGAATGATTTAGTGGAATGACCCCTAATCCAATGGGCAAGGAACCTAGTATGGTGTCAACTCTGCCTCCTCCTGAATGGACCTCAGTCCCCTCATCTGTAAAATCTAGAAGAGAAGTGGGCATAAGGAAATACTGGGCCCTAAGAGGATGGAGGAATGAAATAGAAAACATAGAAGTGGTGGTAATAAAAAAGACTGATTTCCCCGGAAGTCTGGGGCCAGAGACTGATTACTGACCCGAGTGTTTCCACCTCCCCTCCACCCCTGCTTTCTTGTGCTGGGGGGAAGTCAGTGGGAACTGTGTGCAGGGTTCTGAGGTAGGTGATCATTACCAAGGAGAACATAAGAATTTGGAGGAGACTCTGGAGAGACTGCAGTGATGACAAGGAATCGGGTGGGATCTGCTCTGTAAACTGGAATGTTCTGCTTGGCCTCGGTCCGCGTCACGGTGATGGAGCACCGTTTGGGTGATTCAGTCACTGGGAACTATCTAGGTTTTGTGCTCCCAGGTAGGAGCGTAGATCTCATTATAGGAAGACCGAGGTTAGAAATACTTTTGGAGTCAAGAGTTTAGAAATGTCGCCATGAAATAACAGGTCATCGTGTTTGCTTTCCAAGGGAGAGCTTAAACTGGTTGAGATTGAACTGGTCTGTGACGCCTTGTGTGCTCTGTCGCCAGCCGAATTCCAGGGTTTCCTAGAGTATAGCCAGCAGCCTCTGTACCAGAGAACACAAAAGAAAAGCTGTGGAAACCTAACTTGTAAATGTTTTTTTCATTAGCTCCAGGCTCCCAGCCACCAATAAACTCTATGCTTTTAAAAATCCTTTATTATTTCATGAGTTAAAAAAAAAAAAACTGTTTTTTTTCCCCCTTGTTCATGGGCTTTTCTTAAAATGTTACTTATCAACCATTTATCTGTTTAGTCCTTCCAAAAGGTAAAACAGCACTCTAAGTTTTTGCTTAAAAGAGAAAAAAAAAAAAAAAACCATTTAATAAACTTGCTGTAACTTGAGCCTGTTGGTGGTCTTGGAACCAAACCCAAATCCAGGTTTGGTTGATACTGTGTAATGTGAATGCAATTAGTAGTGGTTTTCCTAAAGTAGAAAGAGATGTAGAAAAATAACGCACAGCAAATTTAGGTCAGAGCTGGGAAGCTTATAAATCCTTATTTTTGTTTTCATTACCTTAAGTAATAGGGAAGCTTTTGTCTTTATTACGTAATTTCCGTAGCAGTAATAAGTTTTAAAACATTTTTGAGTTAATTTCGTCTGTTTGATCAGAAAGCCACAGTTCATAACCCTGTGATGTGGCTGCTGGCACTGTTTATGTACAGATTTCTTGTTCATCCCTAGGCAGCCAACACTAAAATCACTGATGGGGGCAATGTTCACCACCTGTTTCTTCATTCAGGAGAAGGTCCAACAAAGCAGTTTTCAAGTGATCAGCATCCTCCTGCTAGGTGAAGGAGTGAACTGACCTGTGTATCGGTGTTGTCGTATTTCAGAGGATGTGATTTGATTCTAGCATATTTAAACCTGTGTGACCAGATCGTGAAGTCTTCAAGGATGGGGGCTGTGTTTTCCTGATGATGCTCAGGAAAAATAGCTCTTCGTAGTCTTACCCTCCAGATTCGAGATGCAGTTTTCACTCCTCCCAGCTGCACCATCCTCCGTGCTTCTCCTTGAAATTGCCAGGCCTACTCCTGCTTCAGTACCTTAGCATTTTCTATTTCCTCTGCCTGAAGGCCAGATACCAACCTGGACCACTCCCTCACCTCTTCCAGGTCTTTGTTCAAAGGACACCATCTCAGGGAGGCCCTACCTCTCTCCTTTCTTTGCTTTATTTTTTTCATAGTATCATCACCATCTGATAAACTGATAGGCTAATGGATTGTATATCCTATTTATTTATTTGGTTTATTGTTTGTCCTTCCACCACTAGAATGTGAGCTCCCGGGCAAGGGTTTCTGTCTGATTTGGTCATTGCTGTGCACCCAGTGCCTGGAACATAGGAGTTGCTACAACTTGAATGAATGAATGAATGTTCCACTCTTTGCTAGTTATGTGGCAATGGCAGGTGCATTTGTTCTCTTGGATCCTTTGCTTGATTCCCCATTTGTTCCATAGAATGGCACGTGTGGGTCACATGAACGCTCGTTCATGCTATGTCATGCACATGCATTCATTCGTGTTTTTCATTTAACAAGCCAGACACCAATCCTGCCTTCACAGAGCTTAGTCTTATGAGGGAATTGGACAAATACATGAGTAATTCTAGTAAAGTGGGCTAGCAGCCATGATAGGGAAGGTGTGATGAGCTATGGGAGCACCTGTGAGGGACTCCTAACCCCGTTAAGACCAGGGAAGGCTTCCAGAAGGAAGGGGCATTGAAGCTGAGATCTGGAGGTGGAATAGGCATTGAACAGGCAGAGTCAGGGTGATGTGATGGGTGGTATGAAAAGTATTCCAGGCAGGAAGAATAATGTGTAGAGCCTGGAAGTGAGGAACCATGAAGTATGGGGAGAACTGAAAGTCATCCAGTCTGTCTGGAGCAGGCAATGTGGAGGTGGCAAGTGGACAGAGGTATGGCTTGAGATATAGTCTGGGGACAGATCAGGGAGAGCCTAGCAGGCCATGCCAGGGAGCTTGGGTTTGATCCTAAGGGCAGTGTGGATCCATGGAAGGGTTCCAGGGACAGGAGTGTCTTGTCAGACACAACAGTCATTTTATGGAGTAAGACAGTTTCTTCTCCCTCGATGAGGAACTTGAATACAAGCTCCCTAGAAGAGAGATTGCGAAAATAAAAAAGCCAGAAAGTGAATCTTTAGGCTCCATGAAATCTGCTGAAATTCTGTTGAATTTGACTGGTGAGTTTCACAGCAATAAGTTTAGAGATGCCTCCCCCCAACCGACACACACACAAATATTTAAGAAGATTAATTATCTTTGGGTGAATAGCTCATAGCTTAAGTTAGGGGACATGGTGTTGCTGCAGACATAGATACTGCCATTGAACTTCACATCACTGTGGGGCTGACAAATACAGTAAGAGTGGAGGAAGCAGAGAAGGTTCTAATCTTAGAATTTTGACCCAGAGGAGTGAGGGTACCTCCTGCTCAGCACTAGTTGCCAAACGAAAAAAAAGAAAAGGTGGCACCTTTAGGGGATAAAGTGGTGGAGGAGACAGCTGGCAGATCTTGGTCCCATCCTTGCAACTTACGTATCACGAATGATGTGGCTTTGGGAACCACGTAACCTCTCTGAGCCTCGGTTTCTTTTTCTGGAAAATGGAGTTAATACTACCTGTCTTTCAAGGTAGCATTAGGATTCAGTGAGATAAAGTACAGTCAGTTCTGCTGTAACACTTGTTTTAAAAACACAAATTTATTCCAGCCTGATTGATATATTAGGGAAAAATTTGAGGATAATACAGATTTCGCGTTTGTTTATGATGGATTTTATCCATGAGAAGTGCTAGGTGAACTCAGAAAACTGCGCCCAGCAGAAGTGAGCTGTGTAGGAATATGTAGAACACAAACCTCAGACACCTACCGGCTCCATGGTTCACACGGTGAACACAGTTCACCACGTGTGTTCCGAGCCACACCCCTCCACATCTGGTGTTACAATTTTCTGTCTGATTTCCAATAACCCTCCTTCCACCACTTCTCAATAACTCACAAGCGGCAACCCTTCCAGCACCCACTTACACAAGCAAACTTCAGGTCTTTCCCAAGATAAAGTGTCGTATTCATTTTTTTTTTTTTTTTGTGGTACGCGGTCCTCTCACTGCTGTGGCCTCTCCCGTTGCAGCTCCCTTGGCTCACAGGCCCAGCTGCTCCGCAGCATGTGGGATCTTCCCAGACTGGGGCACGAACCCGTTTCCTCTGCATCGGCAGGCGGACTGTCAATCACTGCGCCACCAGGGAAGCCCCGTATTCATTCTTAATGTATGTCAACCATTTAACATGCAATACTATGCTACTGTGTTTATTTGATTCCTATCTTTTATTCTGTGTCACTAATAAAAGTTTTTGAGTGGTGGTCCCCAATCCTATTTTCCAATAAGCTGTGTGGTTTTTATTTCATGATTTTGCATAGTGTGGTGATTTTTTAGAACTAGTATTTTCTGTTATAGCGGAACCATCTATATCTATTTTCTGTTATAGCTAATGCAACTCCTGGCAGACAATGGGCACTTAGGAAAAGATCGTACTTTCATTATCAATATTAATCCACCTAAATACGATGTTGGATTGGGGCAGGGATGAGTAGTTAGACCATTTACAATAACTGCTTGATTGTGAGCATAAGTGAAATGGAATGGCTGGGTGGAAAGGTTTTGGTGCTTCTGTTTTTTCTGAGTGTGTGGTGGACAGATTGGTGACAAACCAAGTATGTCCAGAAAAGAGCAAGCCGGGAAGAGAGAAGGCATGAAAATGGTCTTTAAACAATGTAGAGTGCTGCCCTGGGGAAGAAGGGTTGCTTTGTTTTGTAGGGTTCCAGGTCCCCTGAGCAGAAGCTCCCAGAGGTCAGGGTTCTGCTTTGCCCCGAGAAGTGGTGGCTACTATGAGACAGGTGACGAGTCAAGAGAAGTCAGGCGTGGGTTTGGAGGTTCTACCTTTAAAGTTCCTTTTTAAAAAAAAAACAATGTGCAAAGACAGATAACTGCAAGGCTTACCAGAATAAATTTTACACAAAAACAACCCAAAGTTTTCCAGCAGTACTTGGACTTTTGCTTGCCTTTTTTTTAGTGGTCTAAAGGAATAGTTCGCACATGGACGTATTTACACACTGATTTCTTTAGTTATGCTCTTGAACTGGCAACATAAAGACTCTGCTTTACCTATATTTATGCTCCTGGCATGCTTAGGAATAGTGAAATCACATCAGCGCTTTTTCCATCCAGAGCTCTGTTTTTCCTCTTCTTTTTTAAAATTTTTTTACTTTTTGGCTTTTGTTTGTTTTTGTTGTTTTTTTCAACTTAGGGAGAAAGGGCAACTAGTTGCTGATCTGGATTTAATTTCTAACATCCTGTTTAGCTTTGGCCCTGCCCACTCTGGCCAGGCTGTTAAACTCTTGTAATAGTAAGATGTTACCCTAGTCTTGGATGCTGTCAGCCAAGCTACGAGGGAGAAGCACCAGGGCATTTGAGTTGGGAGTGGGCAGAGTCCGCCTCAGGTACTTAAAATGGGATACTTTGAGCCTTCAAACTAGAGGCCTTAGGGTAATATCTCTAGGAGAATTATTTTTGGACTTCCAGATGAGTTAAAATGTAATTCTATTGAGCATTCTGTCTATATACTGATATACAAGATTCTAGGTTTCTATTTGATGTTACTTTATTAAGAATAGAAGATATTTCAAACATACTTGATTTTGTTCAGTTAGTTTTCCCTCTAATCATAGAAGGGGTACTATTATTCACATGCCAAAGCTTAACAAAACCATAAAAAAAACTTAAAATGCCATATTTTTTATGGCATTGCTCTTGCTCTGATGCTTTAAAAATAATGTTATCTTTCTTTTTGTTTCTACGAAGAGTACATGGGATCTAGACTTGCTCTTAAATTGATTTTTCCAAAACTAACGGTTATTAAATTTTTTCATCTGAAATCCGTTCTCCTCCCCTTCTAGCTCTCTGAAAAATGTGGTTGGTCTTTCCACATGGGAGTTTTTGAGCTATGCTTGTTGGCTCTAAGAACACATGGGAAATGGACTGCTGTGTCTGACATCCAAGGCTGAGGTATTCTGATGGGCTGGCCTGGACTGGTAGATAATGACCAGAAGGAATTGGGCTAGCATCGCCGTTTTCCCCAGCCACTAGCCTAGATAAATGATCCTGCTTGGCAGATGACTCTAATCAACATTTCTAGCCTTGCTGGACATGGTTTCAGTGGCAAACATATAAGTCAATCATTGGCTGGGGCAGGTGGCCCCATCTGGTCAACCTCCTTCCTTAAGACTGACTCACCAGTTGTTTTCACCTCCTTCCTCTCCTAAAGCCATATAACTTCAAATAAGTTGGTCCCATCTATTTTGGTGCTTTTCCCTCTTCCTTAGTCTTACATAATAGAAAGAGCATGGGCTCTAGAAGTGTGGGTTTAAATCCAAGCTCTGTTATTTTTTGGCTTTGCAATTTTGGGCAAGTGACTTAATCTCTCTAAGCCTTTGCTTACTCATTTAAAGAATGGTATCAATCATCCCTCCCTCCCAGGGCTGTTAGGAAAATATGTAAAGTGTCCAACACCGTGCCAGGCACACAGAAGGCCTTCCGGAACTGGAATCCACTCAGATTTTACCAATTACTTTTTTATGAGTAGGCTAATTGCTTTAATCCCAGTTGACGTGCCTCCAGAGCAAAAAGATTCATTGATCCTGCTTTCTTCTTTGTGCCAGGCTCAGTCCTAGGCCCAGGGGCTTCAGAGATGAGTAAGAAAGCGGAGTGTCTAGGAAGAGGCACTCCCAGCTTTACTCACATCCATTCATTCAACAAACATATTTTGACACCTAATGTGTGCAAAACCCTGTACCCTTGGGGAAGATGCTAAGATGACTCAGTGACGAATTTATTCCACATTTATAGGTTGTCTGTTGTGTGCCAGATACTGTTACAAACACTAGGGGTAGAAAAAGCATGTAGGACAGCCTTTTCCTTTGAGAAGCTCACAGTGCAGTAAAATATACCTAATGGTGGGAAAAGCAGATAGAAAGAGAATATGATCTGGTTGTGAAAAGGCACTTGCTTTGCTGAGTAATACAGGCTGCACACAGCAATATAAGTTGCATTTTTCCCCAATATTCAGGTCTTGAAACTTAGGGCTTCACTGAGGCAGTAAGCTTTTATTTCACAGCTGGGGAAACAGCCCAGGAATGGTTACTACATCACAAATTTCAAGTAAAAGTAAAGCTGAGACCAGCCTCCAGAATCTTTTATCTATGTAGTGACTGAAGTTGAACCCACTCTTTTTTCTTAATCCTATTGTTATCAGTAGCAGATCTGCCATTTGCCTTTTGTAAATGATCCCATTCCATCCTTCCAACAGCTCCACTGGTATCAGGATCATGATGGGCTTAAGGAACTTGCTCAAGGTCACACAACTTGACATAGAAAGTCAGGATTTGAACTCGGGTTTATCTGATTCCAGAATCCTAGCCCTTAACCTCTATCCCATACCCTATTGATGATTCATCCTCATTGAAGTATCTGAAGGCTATTTTTTCGGGACAGTGTGTAGAAAAGACAACACCATGAATCATTTCTTAGGACTTGCTTATCTGAACCAGTGGGAAACCTAAATTTATGAACAATAAAAAGAGTCTATAGGTGTTCGCATGCCAAGTGGGGCCGGATGTAAGCAGGAAAAAAAGCTATCATCAAAAAAGTTCTCCTATACCCAGTTTCTTAAGATTTCATAATCAGAGGGGTAATTTTGTGCAAATGAGTATAAAAAGACCTCTGCAGGTGGTCTAAGAGATGATGCCCAAGTTCAGAGATCATAATAGGAAAGAGGAACAGGCACTGGAGATTTTCCTCTCCTCCACAATGTCTTATTGCAGAATTTCTGCTTTTGGCGCAGATCATACCTAAAGTTAATTTCTTAAAATCATTGATGCCTTATTTAAAGAGCTTAAAATTCTGAAGATGGCTGCTCCACAGCCAAACAAAAACATCCCCTGGTTCCTTTGTGACTGCTAATGCAATTGACTTTCCACCGCCTCCTTGTCTTCCAATTAATTCATGTTTATTTTATAAAAAATTTATGGGCCTGTTGAGTTGATAATGGTAAAGGCTGAGAACCACACAGAGGTACATCTTACAGCGATGAAGTGTGTGAGCGTGTTTGAATTTTCTTTTAACCAGCATCAAAGACACTGAAGCTCTGTCCTGGATGAGTGGCAGAGGAGACCAGGCTTCATTTGGCCAAAGCAGCAGGGATCTAATAGAATGTTTCTGCTCCCCTTAAAGAAAGGTAGTCAAGCATCTGTACTTCCCACTGAACTCCAATTTCCATTCTGCTTTGAAATCCTTTTAGCTCTGTCAGTGAGAGCCATATGACAAATGTTCAGTATGTCAGATTTGTTTTCCTTTTAAACTGCATGTGAATTTGACCTCCACAGTAGGGCTATGTTAATTTCCCAAAGCTCTTTCAATAATTGTGTGCTTTTAAAAAAAGTGCATACTATTATTCTTTTTTTGGGTTGCATTATGACTGGTGTTTTGAAAGTGGTTAGAGGATCACTGGTTTCATATGAGGTAGTGTGAGCATGCTGCATGTTCCCAGATGTAAACAGCCATTAAGATCATTATCTAGTTTGTATAACTACTCTACTCATTTCACCAGACTCAATTTTAGTAATATCCGGCTAGCAGAGTAGGTTTTTTTCCTTCAGCAAAGTTAAGTTTGCATAAGCTTTTCTAAAAAGCAGCATTAGTTTTGTCATATTGATATTTATATTGATAATTAATTGCTTGTGGCTGCCAGAAGAAAGGGTGTATCTAATTGTGGGTGGACCAAGTCACTCTTCTTGTCGTGTTTGTATGGTGACTAGTTCGTACATAATCAGTTACCTGTACCATCCATTCGGAATTTCAAAGGTTGAATCTATATATCTAGGATGTTTGTAAGTTTCTCTTACCTTAAAAAGTCAGTTGGTTAGTTTAGAGAAGAGGGAGACAGCCTAGGTGGACCGGGAAGCAAGGTCTTGACTATACTTCTAAGAGGAACCATTCTGGAATGCTTTTGGTAAAATATGTCTGTCTCTATATCATTTACCCATCTATCTATCTTTATCTATCTATCTATCCATCTGTCTATCTACCTATCAATCATCTATCCATTAATCTCTCTGTAAAACAAACATTCAATACATTTAAGAAATATAAGAAGTAGTATAGATCTTGAAAGAGATTAATACTTTCAGCAAAGAAAGGGACAAGTAGAGACAGAGTATTAGCTGTCTGGTCTCTTCCATCTCTCCATTCTTCTTCTCCTTCTTCTTCTTTTTTTAATTTGCTTACTGCAATTAAAAGTGTGCAAATAACGTTATGTCCATTAAAGAAAACAGAAGAGTATTGAGAAAGTGAAAAACTATTCGATCTCCCTTAGGCTCATATTACAAACATAAATAATCACTTTTAACATTTTCATATATTTCCTTCCAGCCTCTTTTGCGTATGCATACATATTGATATTTAAAAATTCCATAAATGTGATCATCTTGTATACACTATTCTGTATCAAGTTTTCTCACTTAACATGAAAATATTATTTTTTCCAAGTCTTTATAAATGTTGTCTTTTATGTCTGTGTGATGTTACACACAATGGGCATAGTCTACATAGTTTATTGAACCATCGCTTGATGGTTGGCGATTGGGTATTGCACCTCCACTGTCTTCGAAAATGAGACAACAGTAACGACAACAACAAACTTGGTTGAAGTCCAGGGTGGCCCAACACCTTGGCTATACATCTTAGCCATCTGCTACATTATTCACATGGAAATGAGGGGAAAAACCCTCTGCATCTTTGAGAAGGGTATATTAAACTAATCAAGGAAGTGTTTATGAACAGCCAACAGATCAGTAAGAAATGAGGGTTGGTAAATGGAGTCATTTTATTTCATAAAGGTACCTCAGAGCTTTAAGGCCCACACCTCTCAATTTTGAGTCAGTTTAGATTTCATGGGTCAGTACACTAACGCACTGTGATTTTGCCTTACATGGTATTGAGTGTGAGACATTAACTCTTCCTTACTCAGTTTTCAGAATCTATAAAATAGGCCTGCAGCCAGCCTGGAAAAGTCTACTTGTCTGTTTAGATATCTATGAATCATCTTTCAATACTGAGTAGAAGACTATTAGTAGTTGTCGACTGAAGGTACATGCTTCCAAAGATCCCTGTTCTTTTCTTTAAAAGTATAAATTGCAAAAAGTGCATTCCTTTTCTCCCTGAGGAGGCAATTGGCCTTGACTCTGGAGCCAGACAGCCTGGATTGACTTCCTGCTCTACCACTGTCTGCCGGGTGACCTTGGGCAAGTTATCTGACTTGTGTAGGTGTCCATTTTCTCATCTGGAAAATGGGAATAATACTACTCATTCATAGGTGTGTTGGAATGGTTTATATTAGTTAAAAGACAGTAGGCACTCAGTAGTGTTAACTATTATTGTTTTCCTAAAGTTGTGCATTTCTAGTGCTTTAGGCCACTTCAGTGCATTTGTAATGTTCTTCAAGATCCCTCAGTGAGTGGCTTTTCTCCGAGTACTTCTTCCCCAGCTGGCTTACGATAATGGTAATAATTCTAGCTACCACTTTGAAGGAGTACGAATGCCAGGTGCTCTACATGTATTATCAAGTGTAATTCTCATCACCGTTTATGAAGTACACATTTTTGATTATCCCCTTTTCACACGTGAGGAAATGAAAGGTTATAAAGGTTAAGTAACTTGCTCAAGGTCAGAAAATTGCTAAATGTGGGTCTAGGAACTAAATTCTGGTCTGGCTTATTTGCTGCCACTCTACTTTTGTAAATTCCTTTAAGGAGGGAAATTTTATACTTTTAAAATCCCTTACAGCTTTTAGTGCAGTTCCTTGAACAAATGTAGTAGGTCCTCAGTGAGTCTTTTTTTAAACAAACGAATGAAGAAGTGGTATCGCGGCTAAGAGAACTTGGAACTCTCCTCTAGTAAGAAAACCAACAGTACTGCTTTTTAATGACCATGAAACTCTGAATCTTAGAATTGTGTTCTGCTTCCGAACAGAACATTGCACATGAGAGAATGATAGATTTGTAATTATTTGCATATGAAACTGGCTGTATTTCATGTGAAACAAATTTAGACACTCTGAGATCCTGATGTGAGAAAATCTAGATTAGCATCACAGAGATAGTTGTTGAAGCAACTTTAAAGCTAATTCTAGGTCTGGTTTGGCCAGTTTTTGAACAGGCATTTATTTAGCACGTGCACTGTGTCAAGCCCTCTTCTGGGCACTAAGGAGTGTAAGGATGAATAGCATGAATAGGATGGCTCCTTTGAATGCTCTGCCTGGGCACACGGAGGGTCCAGCAGTCTTTTTATATGTTGGATAGAGGATTTTATGCGTGCTCATGGTTTCAGCTACCCCCGATGCTAATGGCCCCTATACCTATATCTTTAACATAGCCCCTCCCCTTTTGGCTCAATCAACCAGCTGTTTGCTAGATATGTCCACATAGAGGTCTCAGAGGCCACGAAACTGAATTTATCCTCGAATCCCCAGGCCCCCTGTGCCCCAACCTTGTACTGGTTATATATTTTATCTTAGTTGGTGACACCACTGTCCTCCACTTCATCCAAATTAAAACACCTGAAGGAATCTTTGATTCCTTTTTCTCCCTCACCTTCTGCATTTAGCCCATCACCAATTTTCCTGCCTAAATAAATCCTCAGCTGTGAGGGATTTGAGATTTTTACCCTATTTGTAAATAAATTAGTCTGCCAGTTTCATGGATACTGGCAGAAGGCATGAGACTCCTGGGTTAGAGACAAAGGAATTTATTGTTCATAACAATACCAGTAGCCAGAGTGTCAGCATCTTGGGGTGACAATTCCCATAGGGTAACATGAAGAGGGCCAGATGACACCTATATATGCAGGAACCCTGAGCTTAGGGAACCCAAATCTTTTATATTGGGCAATAAACATGCTTTCCCTTTGCTCCAGAGGAAGACTATATCTTCCAAGTCTGTCATCCATACAAACATCTTTGAAAGGATAATCTGTGACCAAAGGCAGCCAGTGCTTTGCTCATGATTTGTATAGAAACTCAAGAGACCCACGGAGAATTGTCTCCCAACAAATGCATGTTGCATCTGTTCCCTCTGCTCTTTCCTTACACCATTAGGTCAGGTCACCCGATCGCTCATGGGAATATTGCAACAGCTTCTTATCTGGTCTCCGCAGCCCTTCAAATCAGTCCCTCACACCTTGCTGGAGTAGCCTTTTGTACCCAACCTGACTGTGTCACCCTCTTGCTTAAAACTATTCACTGCCTCCTCATTGTCTATGGGAAAAGCCCAAGCTCCTTAGCATGACACTAATGGGGTTCTCAGAGCAGCCCCTGCTGACCCTTGTAGCCTCAGGAATAGGCAGCATATCAGAGGAGTTACCGCCCTTACTGTTCAAGTTGCTTTACCTGTGTGGCCCCAGTTTCCTCATCGGTAACATCAGGGTTATGGGAACTCCCTCATGGGGTTATTGGGAGGATTAAGTCAGCCTCACATGCAGTAAGCCCTCAGTCAGTGCTGCCTGTTATGATTGTGTTTTTCCACCCTGCCTCACACTTTAAGGTCTGGCCATGGCTTTCTGTTCTCTCTGTGTTGCTTTTCGCCACAGGGAGGGCCTTTGCCTTCACCGCCCCCCAATCCTTAATGCCTGGGTTTGGCTCGTTAGACACAGCCTCTCTCCTTTCTCCTGGATACATTGTGCGTGTCCCAGGCATTGAGCTGGAGGTATCTGTTAATTAGTCAGTTATTGTCACTGGACTATGAACTTTGTGAGACTGGGGCTGTCTTATTTATCTTTGCGTTGCTCGTACATAGCCCGTGTTAGAAAATCGTTGAATAAATAAATGAAAGAATAAAAGGAGTTCACATTCTACTGGTGTGTTTGGGGGCTGGGAATGAGGGATGGAAGGCAGTTAAGTAGCTTGATAACAGTGCCGGGGATCTGAGGAAGTATTGGGCTGAGGTGAAAATTAGGCCCTGTAGGAGTCCAGTGCAGGAAGTTTGCTTGTTCGTGGGATTTGGAAGCCTGTTTAAAGTTATCTGTTAAATGAAAGAAAGCGGCCCAGTCTACGTGATTCTAATTATTCCCTTTCCTGAAAGAAGCTATTGCAAATGGAAGGTCATGCAATCCGCCTTCCTGTAAGATTTTCAGTTCCTCAGAATACAATGCATTCTCTGTTACCTGGTGGAGTGGGTAGAATGGAACTTATTTTTAATTAAATCGTCTCTGCAACAGAAAGTGTGTGACCTTATCCTTCCTTCTGAAGTCTCCTAGGTCTTCAAGGCCTGGCTCAAATCACCCTCCCTGAATTTACTGTCCCATTGGTGCACCTTGCATTGTGAGTTATAATTTTATGTGGGCATGTCTAGTTCCCTGATGAGACTGGGGCTTTTGGGAATTTATTTATTTTTCCTGAACTATTTTTTTTTTTTTGCGGTACGCGGGCCTCTCACTGCTGTGGCCTCTCCCGTTGCGGAGCACAGGCTCTGGACGTGCAGGCTCAGCGGCCATGGCTCACGGGCCCAGCTGCTCCGCGGCATGTGGGATCTTCCCGGACCGGGGCACGAACCCGTGTCCCCTGCATTGGCAGGTGGACTCTCAATCACTGCGCCACCAGTTCAGGAAGCCCCTTTCCTGAACTATTTAATGTCATGCTTTTGAATTAAGAAGGCCCTCCACATACATTTATTGACTGACTGGGATTCTCCGTATATGTGATAACATCTTTTGAATAGTTAGAACACAGCCCTAATCTCAGAATGTCAGCCATCTTCTCCAGGACTTCAGGTTCCCCGCCATAGCTACTTCTCAAAGCATGTTATAAATGTTTAATTTACAACTTTTATTAATTTTGAAATAAGAAAAACTGATGTCTATAAAAAGCTATTTAGAAAATATTGATGAACAAAAACCCTTGAAATAGCCCAGTATCCAAACCTAGTGATAATGACTTTTTGTATTTACTATGTCTCTCTTCCTTTGCTTTACATTATTGTGTCTCTCTCTCTCAACATACATTGGGTCATAGTTTACCACTCATCTGGCAATCTGCTTATTTCCTCCTAACTTCAGTAGACATTTATTAGAAGTGATGGTGCTGAACGCTTTCTTGTAGCTACTGTTCCAGCCCTTGACCCACCATGTTGCCTAGGTTGTCACTGCCTGTCCTTTTTGGATTTCTTTTTATCTCTCTGGAATGACCAGCTATTACTTTCTGCTCTTTGACACCTACATGCATCTTGGTAATAAGTTCCTGCTTTTTGGAGTGTCTGCTGTGTCATGCCAAATACTGTGTGTGTTGTACACACTTTAAAAATCTGTTTTCTGATAGACTGAACATTAGTAATGTCCATTTTATAGATGAGGCATTTGGTTTAGGGAGTTAATAACTGTAAAAGATCATGAAGGTGGACCTTAATCTTAGAGTCTTTATGTCCAGCACCCTCTCCAGTATGAAAATTGCCACACACACACACCTCCCCTTCACACTACTTACTTAGCTTCAAATTCCTTCTGGAAAACTGGATTTTAGGGGCTGTGTCTGATCAGCTTTTGGCTTTACAGTGTCCCTCCTACAACCCACGCCCCTGGGCCAACGTAGTGAATTTCATAGGCTTTACTTGAGAGAATGTGTGCGTGTGTGTGTGTTTGAGAAATGTTGTGGCTCTTGCTTTCATCCCTCATGGTGCTGAGGTGCACTGCCCCTCACATCTGTTTTCAACCCCCAGCCCCAGTACCACAGTTATATTTTATTAACTCGATGCACCTTTTCTTTGTAATTCATGTCAGTTTTCCTCCCAGCCACCTGCACAGTCACTGTCCCTCTCTCTGGCTTGCTCTCAAGGCTGTAAGTTCTTTGTGTATTTGCTGTTTTTGATAACCTCAGCCCAAGATTTAATGTCAAGGTGGGGCCCCTATTAAAGATGTTATTAATCATCCCGTATCTGTTTGAAGATTTCCGTGCTGGCAAGCGGGCAGATAGAAGTCGTTGTATGTTTCCCAACCAGCTGGACTGGTAGCTCGGGTGGCGGCATTCAGCTGAAGCACATTCCTATCATTATTTGGCAGAGAAAGGGCCACTGAGATTAACAGAATAATCCTTGCTTGTGATCCAGATTCATCGGCTGAATCATAGAGCCTCAGTGCTGTAGAGGACGTTGAAACCATCCACTCCAACGGCATGATTTTATACTTGAGGAAACTGAGGCAACAGATAAAGGAAATGGTTGAACATTATGGAAGGCCAAGGCTGTGAAGGACTTCTGACACGACTGAGCCTTGCTCTCTTATTCTTTGGGGAAGGCTAGTGAGGCCTTGAGAAGTTCAGTTACACCCCTCAAGTCACAGCTTGTTACTGTGGAGCAAGGGTTCTTGCATTCTTGACCTCAGGCCCAGGAGGGGTGACCTGGAGGCCAAGCCACCGTCCATCAGTTTCTAGGGTGGATCTGTGGTTTTTGGCTGGTACAGGAGCGTTCTTCTCTCTCACGTTCCTTGTGCAGTGGTGCACGTTGAGTGCTGGTTGGTGAGACAGAAGTTCCTTTTGGTGAGGGTACAGGTGGGTGGAGTTCCCTGATGTTCGCTTCAAGTTGGCTCCCAAGGGTCTCTGGTTGAACTCTCAGTCCAGTGTTCTTGCCTCACCCCCGCAGCCCCGCGGAGGTCTTTTTCTACCTGGACAGTTGGAACTGCCTTCTCCAGTATGTCAGGAGTGAGGGAATCAGTGAGGGGAAACCCAGGAGAGAAGAAGCCAGGGAGTGGGGCAGGAGGTGCCAGCAGTTCAGAGGTGCTGATCGCTTGCTGTGGGGTTATGGGTATTTATTTATTTATTTATATTTATTTATTTATTTTTTGTGGTACGCGGGCCTCTCATTGTTGTGGCCTCTCCCGTTACGGAGCACAGGCTCTGGATGCGCAGGCTCAGCGGCCATGGCTCACGGGCCCAACCGCTCCGCGGCATGTGGGATCTTCCCGGACTGGGGCACGAACCCGTGTCCCCTGCCTCGGCAGGCAGACTCTCAACCACTGCGCCACCAGGGAAGCCCCCGGTTCACTCTTTTGCTGTTTTTCAGGGTTCAAGCCTATGGATTGAGTTAGGAGAAAGATGAGGTTTATAAAGAGGTCTTTCTGGTCCTTCCAGTACTAAAGCCCCTTGGATAAGGGCCAGGGAGATTCATCCCCCAGAGTCTAGGTGGTGGTGATGGAGGCTTCCTGCCAGAAGGATCTGAGGCAGAGGGCATGGATGCTGCCATGCTGGCGTCTCCATGCCTCTGGCAATGAAACAAAGAACTTCTGTCTGCCCTACAAGGTTAGGTCGGTAAAACCCACTTCAAATGAAAGCCACCATAATTTTGCAACTTGATAATTAAAATTCTAATATATGAATTACACAAAACATAGGGCTACGTTATCGAAACCCTAAAATACAGCCGCAGTGACTCTACTGTTGTTCCTCCTGCAGATCTGTGGCTTTCCCACACACCTTCTTTGTTTCAAGCCTTGATTCAGGCTTAATCACGTCAGGAAATAAGTCCCATGTGACTACCCCATGGTTGGGCAGTGCGTGCAATGATGCTTTTGTGACGGGGAGAAATAAAAGAGAGTGTCTTCAGATAGGTGGCATCTCAACAGCCCAGGTAAACAAAACTCCCGGGAAAGGTACTTCCGGAGCTCTGCTTTTGTTTCCTGGCGATTACAAATATGAAGGCCGAAGAGAAGAGAAATAAGAGGCAGTCTTGCCGAGGTGGACCATCAACCTGAACTTATGGATTGATTTATTTCCTTGCATGCTCTGAGAAAATGGCCACTTGTCGCTTTCTGCTATTAATAAAGAGGTCACTTTATCATTAGGCCTTTGAATCTGCATTTGATGGCTAAAGCAGATGGTTATAATTTCTGGCTTCGTGTGGCCACCTTATTAATAAAAAAGAACTGATGGAAAGGAAAAGGCTTCTTCATTTTTAACTCCAGAAGCGTAACACAAATGTCTTCCAGCCTTTCTTTGTGTGGAGAGCAGACCTAGTGACTGCAGTAAGATCCTGTTACACATTTGAAAAAAGACTTTTGTAGAGTGGAGGTAACTCCATTTGAATCCTTCTTTTGTTAAACTTTAAAGAGACACTACGAATACATGCCCCTGCTTCATGGAAAAGGTATTTTGAAGGAAGCTCCAGGATTATATTTAAAAGTAAATTAATATTTTAATAACATAAAGAAGAAAGTAGAAAACATCCACCTCATTTCAGAGAGTGGAGGTCTGTGGTAGTTTCTGAAATTAGTCTCTTTGCTTACATTATTTTAAACTGCTTTTTCGGATTTAATTACTGGGTTTGGGTGAATATATCATGTATCTTATTTTGGTTCTTTTAAAATTCAACTGAATTTTTGTGAAAAAAATAATGGCGAAAATGTATGGTAGTGAATTTCTGCTTGGTTTCACTGAGTCTGTATATTCCCCTATAATGGTCAGGAATTTGAAATCACAGTGATCACACTGGCAGCAGCTTTTTGTTACATTCTAGCATTTTGAGGACAGGTTGGGAACAACTTCCAGTCGTGAAGACAGCATGACTTAGAATCCTAATGCACCTGGTAAACAGGGCAGAGAAATGCGGAGAATTCTTTACAGAAGGCTCAGAAGAGTGCTTTAATCAATGCATTTACCCTACAGCTTATATATATTTCAGGCTGTTGGTCATATCCTGGGGTCTGTTATGACAATGAACTTCTGCTCCTTTAGATGAATAGAATGTGATGAGTGTTCAGTGGGTGCCTCTGAGATACGGAAAAAGCAGTGAATTCTAGGGATAGAAAAATCTTCAAAGGTTACTTTGTGTACTTGTTTTCAGTTTTTTTTTTTTTCTACTAATGATGCCTTTAAGAAGAGCCCTACATTGACCCATATGTAGAAATAGTTTGAATTTCAAATTAGTAGCAATAATTATTTTTTTCCATTTTTATTAATCAAAGACATGTGTAACAACCCATTCAGTTCATTTGGTCATTTATTTGTTCACTTGTTGGTTCATTCATTCATTAACGTTTAGTCTGTATTTACTTTTGACTAAGCACTGTGCTTGGACATGGGGATACAAAGGAGTTTGTGATGGCCATTAGACTCGTTAAAGTGCCCCAAATTGTGGATGGACCATTGTTATTTCTACCTTCTCAGACTCCTGGATACCCAGATACCAATACATGGCCAATCCTCATGCTTTGTTTTCTGTTTTCAATTTTGAAATATCTTAAGTATACAGAAAAAACAGAAAAAAAATTGACAAATTCTTTTTCAAACATCTTACCATACTTGCTTCAGATTTTTTGAAGAAATAAAGCAGCTGAACCTCCCTTCCTAAATCCTGTTTCTTTTCTTCTCCAGAGATAATCTCTCAACTAAATATAATGTTTTTTCATTCCTATGCATGTTTCTGTGCTTTTGCTATGGATGTATAAATCCACTAATGATGCATGTTATTACGTTGCTGATTTTTAAACCTTATGTAAATAGTAACTTATCGTACCTGACCTTCCACAGCTTGCTCTTTTTAGCTCAATATTATGCTTTTGTTATTTAGCCTTGTTAATATAGGAATTGCATGTTAATCTAGGAAGTTATTTTAGCTGTTGTGCGGTAACTATTCTACTATGTGACCATTTCACAACTAAAGTACTCCTTCTCCTGTTTTCCTTTTTTTCTGTATTATAAGCAATGCTGCTGTGAAGAATTTTGGCCTTTTTTTTTGTGAACATGTGGGGAAATTTCTTTAGGCTCTATACCTAGGAATACGGTATGGTGTGCATGTCTTCATCTTACCTAGATATTGCTGAATTGCACCCCAAATGCCTTGTGCCAGTGTGAACTCCCGCCTATTATGAGTTCCTGTTGCTCCTCACCTTTTTCAGCTCTTGGTATTGAAAGTATTTTTAGTTTTCGCTTATTTGATGTGTATGAAATAAACTGTCTTAATTTGGATGTATAAAGATACGTCAAAATTTGAGTAAAGACGTCAAGCAAAGACTGGAGATTTTTCCCTTCCCTCCTGTTTGAGCTGTATTGTAGGGCAGGTTTGAGTTTCTGGTTGGGGAGGTCGTCCTCATCAAAGCCTATTTGGGCCTTAATCATCTTGCTATGCACCCATTGTACACAGAACTTATCCTTATATATCTTTCTAAGCAGAGTGAAGATGTACAATCCAAACTCATAGAAACTGTGTTGGGTGGGAAGCAGTGGTCGCTATGGCCTTATTTACAGTGGATTTAATGGAAAGGGCCCTGGTCTCTGCTCTAGCAGAGGCTGCTGCCAGCTCGTTACTAGCTGATGCACCCTCATCCATAAAATGAGGGGTTGCGTTACTCATTCTTTCTTCAAGTGCTGATTTTTTTTTTTGTTCCAAAATTCCATATTTCTCAATAGTAATGTCCCTTGGTACTTTAAAATGTTTTTGAATCACTGCTACTCAATTTTTCTTGAGAACAGAGGAACTTGATGCAGGAACCATCACTCAGTGAAGAGCAGTTAAAATTGCTAAGAAGTCCCCTTTGAAATTACAGTCTAAATGAAAATTATGTAGAAAAAGATCCATGCATGAAGGTGATAGGGAAGAAATAATAATATATAGACTGAGTGATTATTCCCCTCACTGCCCCATTTTCCTGTTTTCCAAATTTTCTTTAATGGTCATAGAGTAATATTCTTGGAATAAAATAATAAACATATGCAAACAATTATAAGCTCATTTGGTAGGAAAAAAGAATGTGATTTACACAAAACATGTGTTGGGCAAAGGGGGGAACACCTGTATATGAAAAATGATTTGTAATAATTTCTTAGGTAATTCCTGTAATCCTTTCCTGGGTTAAAGTTGGTGGATGATAAGTGTCTTTCTTTATGTATTGCTGTTGGAAGGATCCAGGGAAGATGGAAAACAAGTAGATTAGCATCTTAACGTAAGAGCAGCGGCAAAGCTGAGTGTAGAACAATTTGAGCTTCTCTCAGTTGGTTTTAAGACCAAAAGAGAAAGTGGAAAGCAGAACTAGAGAGATTTTAACCAATGGGTCATGTAGATTATCCTGTTTCAAAGGTGTCTAACAAATCCACACTGTTTATCAGAGGTAAAAATAAGAGTGAAAATAATCATGCCAACTACGTATTCAGTGTCAGATACGTGTGTTTTCTTTCAATTCTGGGGCGACCCCGGAATGTCGGAATAGCTGTTCTGATTGATAGTTGAGGGCTCAGATAGCTTAAGAAAACTGCCCCATGTGAAGAGCTAATCAATGGTGCAGCCTGGATTTGCCCCAGTCTGTTTGACTCTGTGGAGGCACGCGTGTGTGTGCACCCTTGCCCTGGGAGGTTCTCCTTATATAGAGCTGAAAGCTGCCCCCCTGCAACTTTTCCACACATTGCTTCTCATTCTGTCTTCCTGAGTGCTCAACATCAGAAGTCCGCTCCCTCTTTCACCTGACAGCCCTTCAGATCATTGAAGAGCGTTATCGTGTCCATTTTCCTATCACCCCCGCTGTCCCCCGACCCCTTACCTCACTCTGTCATTTCTGAGAAGCTTAGAGAGGTGCTTTTATTCACAGATGCCTTGGGAAATTTCATGGTTTTTAGACTCATGCTGAGTTTGTCCAGATGTGCCAATATTTGTCTTATATGATATAAATTAATTGTTCAGAAGAGGAAGAAACCTTTGTAGGCACTTACTCACTAATTCAAACCAGTTCCTTTGGGAAGGGAAAAAAAGTTAAAAATGAACCAGATCATTTCCATTGGGAGAATGTAGTCGTTGAATTCACATCCTACGTTTAGGACAAATCTGTAGCGTGGCAGTTCAGTGTTACCACATATTTTAACCAAGGGAAGCTCGGGCTGACACTTGTAATAGAGCCCAGCTTTTACGTGAAGACGTTGCAGTGATGGAGAAAGTGTGATATTCTCATATTTTATTACCCAGCTCTATGGCCCAGTGTTTACAGCCCGGTGGCAAAGAAATTAGCACCTCTCAGACTTACCAGAGTAACTATTATTATTATAAGATAATTGTGACAGTGTTGAGTAAGGTTTAAATTTATGGAAAAGCACAAACTTTTAAGGAGAGGAATTCTAAGAATAAAATGTTGTCACGTTGTAATATGCACCTGAGTTCTCTTCATGATCCAGAATGAAAAAAATATGTCCAGTGTGGGTGAACCTCAAGATCTTGATCATAATCATGAGTCCCCCACCATCATAGTCACCAACTATAGCAACAGCTGCTTCTAATATTTTTTGAACTCCTGTGATGTGCCTGGCAGTGTGCTTTGCATTAGTTATCTCATTGAATTCTCAGAACTTAGGACGTCGGTACTATTGTGAGTCTCATTTTACAGATGAGAAAACAGAGAGCTTAAATATCCTGACCAGGTTCATATATCTCGTGTGTAGCAGAGCGAGAGTCCTAGCCTATGCTTTACTTCTATACCTTGTTTCTTTTCTCTGCAACATAGACTATAAATTGAACATTAAACAATGCACTGGGGACACATTAAGGAATCTTTCACTGTAAATGGAACACGAATGAAAATTTTCCCATTATGAGGTTTTCTTAGTGAGACACTCATTCTTAGTAAAACTAAAATTAAACCAAGGTTTATTGTAAAGCATCCATTTCCACATCCAAATATTCCTTTCCTATATTAGTATAATTCTCTATGAAAACCACAGCACAAATTAGATCACTCGAAGAGATGGATAAATGCAACGTGATTTGATGTAAAGATCACCAGCTTCCCAGAGGTGAAATGACATGAATTTTAACTAGTGCTGCCACTAACCCTCTCTGGGGTCTTGGTCCAGCCTCATACTCAGTCTGGGTTTCAGTGTTCCCGTCTGCAAAATGTGTGTTGTGCTCTGATTGTGAAACTTCCTTTTAGCTCTGCATAATGCATAGTGTATAATGACTGCTAACTTCAGGAAAAATAAAATGCCTTTCTTCTTTAATGAAAATATCAAATAGCCAACCTCAAGCCAATTGCTTTGAACTTTTTACTCACTAAGGCTTTATTCTGAAAATATGTGACATATTGCTATCCTGCTGCCCATCTATTTAAGTCATTCTCCAACAAACTTGTCAAGGCTTATCTGAATCTTAGCACCGTTTAGGTGTGGTTGATTGCCTGGAAGGAGAAGTTTCCTGACTTCTTTCTTACATGGATTAGTGCAGTGAAAACTAGTGAAAAACTGGCTTCCCTCTTCTTTCTTTTGAGGACTCTGCCACTTATTTTCCAGCAGCAGTTTTTGGAAGCCAAATCTGGAGCAGGAAGGGATGGAGATATTAGATATAGGTGACAGTTGTCTGTCTCGTGAATTTCTTCTTTTCTATTCTTTTCTATTTTTTTCTTTTCTCTTGCTGAGTGAGTTGCTCCCTTCTCAAAACACTTGAACACACTTCCTGTAGAGCATATCTTGCAGGGTGGCCAGTAGTGTTTTCTCTCTTTTGCCTCCTCTGCATTATAAACCCATCAGAAGTAGAGACAGAACATGTCTGTGCTTAGCTAGTATCTGACACATAGATGCTGCTCAATAAAAGGTGAATGAATGAATAAGGCAGAAAGAGTGGCATTTCTAAATATATACTAATGAGCAATGCTTTAAGTTACATGAAAATATCCATTTATGAAACAGACAGTTCAAATGTTTCCTCTTTGACCATTCTTAACCTGATCTTTCATCCCGAGCATGAAATAATTTGTTCTTCTCCTCTAAAGAATTTTGTGTTCCATTTGTTTGGTAAGTAACTATGTAGTGCCTCAGGACATTTTTTCTGTTCTTATAATATTTGCGGTTTTCAAATATTTTATGACCTTATTGTCTTTTTTTATCAAAATTTGTTTCCACATAAAGGTTGTAAATTATTTGAAGATAGGGATAAATATTAATATGTATTAATATAATAATGTATTAATCATCTAAATAATTATATTTAATAATATAGTTAAATATAATATTTCTCTGTTGATTTTTAAAATTCTATTTTCCCTGTGTTTCATTTTGAATAGTCCTGTTATTTGTGTTTTTAAGTTCACTAATCTTTATCTTCTATGATATCTAATCTGATGTTAATCTGATCCAGTGTATTTTTCATCTCATACATTGTAGATTTCAACTCTAGAAGTTTGATTTAGGTCTTTTTTTATGTCTTCAATGTCTCCACTTAATTTTTGAACTTATGGAATGTAGTTGTAAGAGCTGTTTTAATGTTCTTGTCTGCTAATTCTGACATCTGTGTCAGTTCTGGGTCAGCTTTGATTGATATTTCTCCTCATCAGGGGCCATCTTTTCCTGCTTTTTGCATGCTGTGTAATTTTTGATTGAATGCCAGACATTGTGAATTTTACCTTGTTGGATGCTGCCTATTTTTGTATTCCTGTAAATGTTCTTTACTTGTTTTAGGATGTAGTTAAGTTGCTTAGAAACAGTTTGATTCTTTTGGGTCTTGCTACTAAGATTTGTTAGGCAGGACTGGAATAGTACTCAGTCTAGGGCCAGTTATTCCCCATGTCAGAGGAGAGACCTTTCTATGTGCTCTCCCAATGCCTAAGGAATCATGAAGTTTTCTAGTTAGAAACATCCTTTCGGATTTGTTCCCCCAGCCTTGAGTGATTGCCTCACACACATTCACTGATCAATATTCCACTCAAAATTCACTCCCTGTGAGTCTCTGTGAAGCTCTCTCCCCTATCTGGTATTCTCTCTCTCTCTTTTTTTTTTTAAACAATTAACACTTTTATTTATTGGTAAAATATAAAAATCCAGGTCTCTTAAATCAACACAATCTCTCCAGATATTTGGCTCAGGTCCTCTGTCTTATGGATTCTAGTTGCCTTGGTCTCCCCGGACTGTTAGCTGCATTTACTCACCTCAGGAGGTCCACTCGAGTTTTCCCTGCCCCCGCACACCTCGGCCTGGAGACTCCCTCAGGTAGTAAGCTGTGGGACTCATAGGACTCGCTTATTTTGTTTCCCTTCTCTCAGAGATCATTGCCCTTGGTAGCCTGTTATCCAGGTCTTGACAACTGTCCCTGTTACTCCGTCTTGGCCAGAAGTGGAAGTGATCCATTTTATTCTTTCTATCTAGAATTATCCTCCATCCCCAGCTTCCAAAGCTCACCATCCCTCACCCCATGAGATTGGGTAAGGAGCCCTTCCATTTTGTCCCCATTATACCTGTGCTTACACTAGCTTAGCACAGCACTCAGCTCTCTGTATTGTTATGGCAGTCTTTACTCTCTTTCTTTATTATATTTTATTTTCTTGAAGGCAGGGAATATCTTTTACGTCTGGATTTTCAACACCTAATATAGTCCCAGGCATTTAACAGTTGCTTCTAAGCATTTGTGGAATGAATGAATGAATGAATGAACAAATAAGATTCCACTTACAAAGTATCAGTTTATGAACAACTTTCAGAAGCTTTTTTTTTTAAAAAAAAACACGAAACAAGAATGAGATTAATGGTGTGTTTTCGTGTATGCAGTTTAAGACTAACATTTCTAGGTTATCAATTGTTTATGATGGCTTAGACCTGGTTTTTATCTGTTTATTTTCTGTAGCCTCTCATTAAAAGGTGGATAATGAAAGTCACCTTAATTAATGCTTGAAATAAAATGTGGAAAGTAAAGGGACTAAGAATAGAATAACTATATTTTGTAGATATACACAATGAAGACTCACTTTTCGGTAACCCACTTTATGGTTGTGGTGTATCCCAAGTCTGAAATTTACTGAGATGGTGTTCTTATCTCAAGTGCCTTTTCCATGTTTGATGTACTTGGATATCTGTTATCCAAGTAGACTACAGCTGGTCTGCAAATAGCTGTGAGTCTGTGCATTCTTATCAACTGGAGACAATTGACAGTGGATATGTGCCATGGTCAAGTACAAGTCCATACTATATTTGGGTCTTTTAGAGTCGGTAGAGTGAACTATATTTGGTAAGCCTCTTAAGACTATCTTGTTCTGTTTCCTCAGCACCTCTTGGTTACCAAAGGCACCTTCGGAGTCTCCCTATTCTTTTATCACCATTCCACAGTTGACATGATGGAAGTAGCTTGAAGGCTTGTGTTCTTCTAGACTCAGTGTTTTTTTGTTTTTTTTTTTCCCTGTGCGTTAGGGATAATGAAATTTAAGGCAGGTTGCTTTGAGGATTAAATGAAGTAATAAATGTAAGTTTCCTATCACAGTTCCGGGCACATAGGACCCCCCTCCCACTTCTCCCCAACCTAATTTAAAAGGTAGCTATCTGCCCCTGAAGTTGAACTATACTGGCTGGCTACTAACGTACAGACACATGGAGTTATTCTATCTGTATCTCTCACTTACCAGCTTTTCCTTTTAGGTTTAATGTGTGTTCCTTTGCTTTCAGGCCAAATGCTGATTTTCCTAAAACAGTGTTTTCTTGACTTAAGCACAGTCTTCTGCTTTTTTTTTTTTTTTTTACTGCTCTTGCCTGGTGATCAAATTGTTTAAAGCCATCTTTGTCCTTCCTCCTTCTAATCCATGGCCAAGGCAGGGGGTGGCTTTAATTAACAGGAACACTCTGTATTAGCTAAGCAATTTCTCATTCTACCTCTCAGGTATTGATTACATCTCTTGCTGATGTACAAATGAAGACTGGATGTATTTTGCATATTTTCCTAGAATGGCACAGTGATTCTGTGGCTAAACCAAGATTAGACCTTGCTAGTTCTAAAAAATCTGACTTTTTGCTTTAAAGAAACTGTGTTGCCTCCAGAACTGCGAGTTGAGTTTACCTTTCAAGTGTACTTTGTATTTAAATCTGATGATAGTCTTGTTTTCCATTTGTCTTATTTAGATGAGGGTCTTGGATTCTTTTCTTTACTGGGCTGGTACAGCTGCCCTGACCGTGACCTAGACGGCATGTTTCTTGATGCTGTCAAGAATGCTAATTAAGATAGTTATTCTCTTTTGTCCTACTGTTTATGAAACTTGCAATTATGTCTATTAGATGGTAAGCTCTGTTATCTCCCACTATAATGAGCGTGGCTCTCCGTACACAAAGAAATGTTTGAATGTGTGAGCGTGTGAGCGAATAAATCAATATGTTTATATTGTTACTGGTTTAAAAAAGCCTCCGGGTTACTGGTTTAAATATATACAGTCTTAGGATGGGGGGTGGGATGACAGAACAAGAAATGAGACTGTTTGTTAGGATGGCCACGGGCCTTAGGGTGCCTATGTACAGATTAGAAAAGGTGCCCCTTCCAGTGCATGTCTGCCATCCCATGTCAGGATGCTCAGTGTGGCTGGAGGAGGGCTGGATGGATTTTTGTCCTCACCTCCTCCCTGGGTTGGGTGCCCTACTGCAGGGCCCAGCCAGCACAGTTGTATGAGGACCTTCTGATTTTTGTCTCAGTAGGGGCGTTGGTGTCAAGTGGTCTTCAGGAGGGCAGTTACTCTTATCCTAGTCAACGTTTCCTTGAAGAGCAGGTCCCAGGAAGATGGAGATGGCTCCCCCCGACCCCACCGCTCCATTCTGTCTTTGGGACTCTTTTGTGATGCTTCTGTCTGCCTCCTCATCTTCCAAATCAGTTTCTCTGTGACGTTTGTCTGTTCTATTGAAGACTTGGAGCAGAATGCTGTTGTCAACGTGCCTTCCTGCTACCTGCGGCTTCATGAGTTTCTCCCATTTTGGTGGAATCAAGGCCAATCGCCCATGCTGGTGTTTGAGGTCCCACTTGTCCTGGCCTTACTCTAGCCATCAAATCACATTTCTTTCTGTTCTTCTTCAGACACTTCTTCTCAAGCCATTGATGGCAACGGGCTTACCACTCACACCTTGTGGCCATGGCCCACGTGGTTCCCTTTGTCTGGATGTCCTCTTCTGCCCCTACACATTCTGTAGAATACTTTGCGTTCTTGTAAGCCCACTTTGGGTAGCTGTTCTTTGATGAGGATATACCGTTCCTTCTCCTTGGCCCCTTGAATCATTCTACAAAGCCTACTTGATTTTTTAAACTAAATATTAAACATTAAATATATAGTCAATGTTAATGGATATTAACTCCTTAGATCGAGGCCCTGCACATAGTTTATGCTCAGTATTTAGCTATTGTTATACTCTTTTTGAATCACTTTAGCCATTCATTCACTCATTTATTCAACAAACAGACATCCCCCCTGCAGGTACTGCTCCAGGTCTGGGGATTCAGAAATGTGTAAGACCTGGAGCTTGTGTGCAAAAGCAGGGGTGATGGCCTCCAGTTCCCTGGAGGGAGATGCTGTCGTAGAAGGTGGGACAGTGTCTTCAAGGCTCTCCCCATAGTCATACTCTAGACTTCTAACGTGACTTCCTCCGATGTTCTGGTCAGCGTGAGGCAGTAGAAATGAAGGGTTCACACTGGGTGGATGTACTAACTCTGACCTTCAGTCTCCACCTCTTAAAATAGGGAGAACAGGGTACGTGCCACATATCATTATGAACTAGGCCCTGGGTTAAGTGCTTTATGTTTGTGATTTAATGGAATTCTCAAAATATCCCTATGAGATAGATCCTGTTAATATGCTTATTTTACAGATGAGGAACCCAGGACACAGAAGGGTTAAGAAAATGGCTTGCATGGTAGAGCTTTGAGCTGAACCCAGGTCTGTCAGAGAGCAGAAGCCACATTCTCATTATCATGTAGCATCATGCTATGTCATGTGTTAAGAACCCAGGCACACAAGGTCAGAGTAAATAGCTATTATTATTAATATTATTACTATTATAATTCTAAAATTCAGGTCTTTCTTCACCACACCAAGTAATGTACATCATAGCGGTTCAATAAAACTTTATTCAGTTTAATTAGTTGTGGATTTTGTGTGTGGGGAGGTGGGTAACTGCCATCTCTAAAGAAATTCTTAATAGGAAAATCTCTTAAAATGGGGAAAGTTAACCACAAAATATAGCAAGCAGCCAGAGAAGCAAACCAGTTAATGAGATTCTGTATTGGAAAGTTGGAAAGAAGCTAAAAAGAAATGAAGGGTACAATCTGGTGGTTGACAACATTTGAAAATACTCTGACCAGCAGACAGTGTTTTGAGCGAAAGAAATAGAGATGAGTCAGTTACATGGTTGTCCCTTACAATAATGACAGAGAGGAGGTGGGGCACAGTCTTTCAAGTTTAAAAAAGGATTTGTCCTTCTGCCATCTCTTCCCTTACCTTGACACAAATCTGGTCATGGCCAAAAGATTCTGCTCTGTCTGATGAGGTTTTGAGGGAATTAGGTTAGGTTTTCTTGAAGATGGCTGGACCAGAAAATAAAAGATTTTCTCTCTTTGGAGAGGAGCTTTACTCCGGGGAAGAGCACAAGCTGTCCAGGAGGAATCTGGGGCGGTAGAGGCCAGGAACTCCCATCCTTCCCCCACCTCCTCCCAGTGTTTCACCAGCAGAATGAGGACATTATTAAAGCTTTGTGATGAGACAAAGCCACACACTGAGACGTGGCTGCCAGCACGTTTATCTCGAGTTTGGGAGTGAAATGAATGCTGCTACGTATGCAAATTGAGAGCAACATTTTCCACTTTGGTAATAGTCCTTTGGTTTTCTTTTGGATTTCAGCCATTTCTCTCTCCTGTTGGGTATTGCTCTGTCCCAGCCTGCATGAGTACTGAATCTTCAGGAGGGCCTGAAAGCCAAGTCTGGATCCTAGATAGCCAAGAACATTCTGCAACAATGCCTAGTTACATTCTGAGCCAGCTCTAGAGAGAATACCACTGCCCTGCTGTCCAGCATCTTGGGCTGACTGTGCTCAGGAAGAAGATACCAGAAGCCCCACCAGAGCCCACACTGCATCGACAGCCTTGCTGGAAGATTACCTTCCAGGAAGCAGTTTCCGCTTCCCTTGACTCCTTTTCCAGCACCCGTGTTTTGCAGAGGGGCTTATGATCGCTTTGCCATAGGACCCCTGGGAAATACAGTTTTTTGGATTTTACTTTGACTTAATGGCCTTCATCAATAAAGTGGGAAACTATCAGGATGTTGAGAAGGTGTTCAAAAGACTTGGGGGAATCTTGAAATACGAGTGTCCACTCCAGTCAGCCAGGAGGTCAGTCCTGGGGTTTCCGTGATAACATGGGGCTTGCGGGTGGAGCGGCCCCTTCTGACAAGTCTAGGGTTGATTTTCTGTATTTGCTAAAGTTTGCTAAAATAAAAATTCTAAATGGCATATTCTGTAAAGAAAGTGAATGTTAATGACATTTTAATTCAGCTGAAGTAATACAATTGGTGTCATATAATTTCTATTTATTACAATTTTTCACATTTCAGGATCTTTCTTCCTGTGAAGTTTCAATAAAACGCTTAGAAATACATTTTGCTTTGTTGTAGGCAGGATGCGTTTCAAGAGGCCTTCTTCGCCTCTGTGTCTGATCCATTTGCCAAATGTCTTGACTTTATATCTCCCGTGACCCATTTGATCTTTCTGTGGTTGCGGGAGAGACGTACCTTTGAAAGTAGAATTTCGAGTAAAGAAAGCTAGCAGTTAGGGGTTGATGGCTAGGCTCTTTGGCTCCTTGTTAATTCTAGCTGGAAGCTACGTGCTGTCACTTCTTAGGCCCCTTGATCTGCCACTGAGCATATCTTTTTCTTTCTTAGTGTGGATTCTGTCCCTTGGTGTAGATGGTATTTGTCATTTAACTCTGATATAAACATGTAGCCCCTCTGTGCCTCAGTGTCATTATCTGTAAAATGGGGCTATAGCATATTTCCTGACCTTCTTCATGGTTACTGTAAAGCTTGAGTGGTAGCATACAAGGAAACCTTTTTAAGAATTATTAAGTGTAATATAAACATAAAGTGACATACAGTTAATTACAGGCTTTATGATTTCATTCTATTTTTGTGACCTCATCAAATTGGGCTCCTTTCAGCTCTATCAAGGCTGTCTCGTCATCTTCTTTTCTTTTATTTTTTTAAACAGATTTATTTATTTATTTTTGGCTGCATTGGGTCTGCATTGCTGCCTGTGGGCTTTCTCTAGTTGCAGCGAGTGGAGGCTACTCCTTGTTGTGGTGCACGGGCTTCTCATCGCGGTGACATCCCTTATTGCAGAGCACGGACTCTAGGCGTGCAGGCTTCAGTAGTTGCAGCAAGTGGGCTCAGTAGTTGTGGCTCGCAGGCTCTAGAGCACAGGCTCAGTAGCTGCAGCACACGGGCTTAGTTGCTCCACGACGTGTGGGATCTTCCTGGACCAGGGTTCGAACCCGTGTCCCCTGCATTGGCAGGCGGATTCTTTTTTTTTTTATAATTGACTTACAATATTATATTAGTTTCAGGTGTACAACATAGTGATTCAATATTTCTATACATTATAAAATAATCACCACAATAAGTGTAGTTACCATCTGTTACCATACAGAGATATTCCAATAATATTGAGTATATTCTCTATACTGTGTATTACATCCTTATGACTTATAACTGGAAGTTGTATTTCTTTTTTTTAATTTAATTTAATTTATTTTGTTATACAGCAGGTTCTTATTAGTTAACCATTTTATACATATTAGTGTATATATGTCAATCCCAATCTCCCAAATCATCACACCACCAACACCACCCCTGCCTCTTTCCCCACTTGGCGTCCATACATTTGTTCTCTACATTTGTGTCTCAATTTCTGCCCTGCAAACCAGTTCATCTATACCATTTTTCTAGGTTCCACATATATGTGTTAATATGTGATATTTGTTTCTCTTTTTCTGACTTACTTCACTCTGTATGACAATCTCTAGATTCATCCACGTCTCTACAAATGACCCAATTTCATTCCTTTTAATGGCTGAGTAATATTCCGTTGTATATATGTACCACATCTTCTTTATCCATTCATCTGTCGATGGGCATTTAGGTTGCTACCATGACCTGGCTATTGTAAATAGTGCTGCAGTGAACATTGGGGTGCATGTGTCTTTTTGAATTATGGTTTTCTCTGGGTATATGCCCAGTACTGGGATTGCTGGGTCATATGGTAATTCTATTTTTAGATTTTTAAGGAACCTCCATACTGTTCTCCATAGTGGCTGTATCAATTTACATTCCCACGAACAGTGCAAGAGGGTTCCCTTTTCTCCATACCCTCTCTAGAATTTGTTGTTTGTAGATTTTCTGATGATGCCCATTTGAACTGGTATGAGGTGATACCTCACTGTAGTTTTGATTTGCATTTCTCTAATAATTAGTGATGTTGATCAGCTTTTCATGTGCTTCTTGGCCATCTGTATGTCTTCTATGGAGAAATGTCTGTTTAGGTCTTCTGCCCATTTTTGCATTGTGTTGTTTGTTTTTCTAATATTGAGCTGCACGAGCTGTTAATATATTTTGGAGATTAATCCTTGGTCTGTTGATTCATTTACAAATATTTTCTCCCATTCTGAGGGTTGTCTTTTCATCTTGTTTGTAGTTTCCTTTGCTGTGCAAAAGCTTTTAAGTTTCATTAGGTCCCATTTGTTTATTTCTGTTTTTATTTCCATTACTCTAGGAGGTGGATCAAAAAAGATCTTGCTGTGATTTATGTCAAAGGGTGTTCTTCCTGTGTTTTCCTCTAAGAGTTTTATAGCGTCTGGTCTTACATTTAGGTCTCTAATCCATTTTGAATTTATTTTTGTGTATGGTGTTAGGGTGTGTTCTAATTTCATTCTTTTACATGTAGCTTTCCAGTTTTCCCAGCACCACTTATTGAAGAGACTGTCTTTTCTCCATTGTATATCCTTGCCTCCTTTGTCATAGATCAGTTGGCCATAGGTGTGTGGATTTATCTCTGGGCTTTGTCTCCTGTTCCAGTGATCTATATTTCTGTTTTTGTGCCAGTACCATATTGTCTTGATTACTGTAGCTTTGTAGTATAGTCTGAAGTCAGGGAGTCTGATTCTTCCAGCTCTGTTTTTTTCCCTCAAGACTGCTTTGGCTATTCGGGGTCTTTTGTGTCTCCATACAAATTTTAAGATTTTTTTGTTCTAGGTCCGTAAAAACTGCCATTAGTAATTTGATAGGGATTGCATTGAATCTGTAGATTGCTGTAGTACAGTCATTTTCACAATATTGACTCTTCCAATCCAAGAACATGGTATATCTCTCCGTCTGTTGGTATCATCTTTAATTTCTTTCATCAGTGTCTTATAGTTTTCTGCATACTGGCCTTTTGTCTCTCTAGGTAGGTTTATTCCTAGGTATTTTATTCTTTTTGTTACAATGGTAGATGGGAGTGTTTCCTTAATTTCTCTTTCATGTTTTTCATCTTTAGTGTATAGGAATGCAAGAGATTCCTGTGCATTAATTTTGTATCCTGCAACTTTACCAAATTTATTGATTAGCTCTAGTAGTTTTCTGTTGGCATCTTTAGGATTCTCTATGTATAGTATATCATCTGCAAACAGTGACAGTTTTACTTCATCTTTACCAGTTCATATTCCTTTTATTTCTTTTTCTTCTCTGAGTGCCATGGCTAGGACTTCCAATACTATGTTGAATAATAGTGGCGAGAGTGGACATCTTTGTCTTGTTCCTGATCTTAGAGGAAATGCTTTCAGTTTTTCACCATTGAGAATGATGTTTGCTGTGGGTTTCTCATATATGGACTTTATTATGTTGAGGTAGGTTCCCTCTATGCCCACTTTCTGGAGAGTTTTTATGATAAATGGGTATTTAATTTTGTCAAAAGCTTTTTCTGCATCTATTGAGATGATCATATGGTTTTTCTTCTTCAGTTTGTTAATATGGTGTGTCACATTGATTGATTTGCATATATTGAAGAATCCTTGCATCCCTGGGATAAATCCCACTTGATTATGGTGTATGATCCTTTTAATGTGTTGTTGGATCCTGTTTGCTAATATTTTGTTGAGGATTTTTGCATCTGTATTCATCAGTGATATTGGTCTGTAATTTTCTTTTTCTTGTAGTATCTTTGTCTGGTTTTGGTATCAGGGTGATGGTGGCCTCATAGAATGAGTTTGGGAGTGTTCCTTCCTCTGCAATTTTTTGGAAGAGTTTTAGAAGGATGGGTGTTAGCTCATCTCTAAATGTTTGAAAGAATTCACCTGTGGAGCCATCTGGTCCTAGACTTTTGTTTGTTGGAAGATTTTTAATCACAGTTTCAATTTCATTACTTGTGATTGGTCTGTTCATATTTTCCATTTCTTCCTGGTTCAGTCTTGGAAGGTTATACCTTTCTAAAAATTTGTCCATTTCTTCCAGGTTGTCCATTTTATTGGCATAGAGTTGCTTGTAGTAGTCTCTTAGGATGCTTTGTATTTCTGCAGTATCTATTGTAACTTCTCCTTTTTCATTTCTAATTTTATTGATTTGAGTCCTCTCTCTGTTTTTGTTGATGAGTCTGGATAATGGTTTATCAATTTTATTTATCTTCTGAAAGAACCAGCTTTTAATTTTATTGATCTTTGCTATTGTTTTCTTTGTTTCTATTTCATTTATTTCTGCTCTGATCTTTATGATTTCTTTCCTTCTGCAAACTTTGGTTTTTGCTTGTTCTTCTTTCTCTAGTTCCTTTAGGTGTAAGGTTAGATTGTTTATTTGAGATTTTTCTTATTTCTTGAGGTAGGCTTGTATTGATATAAATTTCCCTCTTAGAACTGCTTTTGCTGCCTCCCATAGGTTTTAGGTCGTCGTGTCTCCATTGTCATTTGTCTCTAGGTATTTTTTGATTTCCTCTTTGATTTCTTCAGTGATCTCTTGGTTATTTAATAACGTATTGTTTAGCCTCCATGTGTTTGTGTTTTTTACGTTTCCTTCCCTGTAATTCATTTCTAATCTCATAGCCTTGTGGTCAGAAAACATGCTTGATACGATTTCAATTTTCTTAAATTCACTGAGGCTTGATTTGTGACCCAAGATGTGATCTGTCCTGGAGAATGTTCCATGCACAATTGAAAAGAAAGTGTAATCTGCTGTTTTGGGATGGAGTGTCCTATTAATATCAATTAAATCTATCTGGTCTATTGTGTCATTTAAAGCTTGTGTGTCCTTTTTAATTTTCTGTTTGGATGACCTGTCCATTGGTGTAAGTGAAGTGTTAAAGTCCCCCACTATTATTGTGTTACTGTTGATTTCCTCCTTTATACCTGTTGGCAGTTGCCTTATGTATTGAGGTGCCCCTTTTTTGGGTGCATATATATTTATAATTGTTATATCTTCTTCTTGGATTAGTCCGTTGATCATTATGTAGTGTCCTTCCTCGTCTCTTGTAACATTTTTTATTTTAAAGTCTATTTTATCTGATGTGAGTATTGCTACTTATATCAGGTAAAATATGAACTTCCTTTTGATTTCCATTTGCATGGAATATCTTTTTCCATCCCCTCACTTTCAGTCTATATGTGTCCCTAGGTCTGAAGTGAGTCTTTTGTAGACAGCATATATATGGGTCTTGTTTTTGTATCTATTCAGCGAGCCTGTGTCTTGTGGTTGGAGCATTTAATCCATTCACGTTTAAGGTAATTATCGATACATATGTTCCTATGACCACTTTCTTAATTGTTTTGGGTTTGTTTTTGTAGGTCCTTTTCTTCTCTTGTGTTTCCCACTTAGAGAAGTTCCTTTAGCATTTGTTGTAGAGCTGGTCTGGTGGTGCTGAATTCTCTTAGCTTTTGCTTGTCTGTAAAGCTTTTGATTTCTCTGTAGAATCTGAATGAGATTCTTGCCGGGTAGAGTAATCTTGGCTGTAGGTTCTTCCCTTTCATTGCTTTAAATATGTCATGCCACTCCCTTCTGGCTTGTAGAGTTTCTGCTGAGAAATCATCTGTTAACCTTATGGGGGTTCCCTTGTATGTTATTTATCGTTTTTCCCTTGCTGATTTCAATAATTTCTCTGTCTTTAATTTTTGCCAATTTGATTACTATGTGTCTTGGCGTGTTTCTCCTTGGGTTTATCCTGTATGGGACTCTCTGCGCTTCCTGGACTTGGGTGGCTATTTCCTTTCCCATGTTAGGGAAGTTTTTGACTATAATCTCTTCACATATTTTCTCAGGTCCTTTCTCTCTCTCTTCTCCTTCTGGGACCCCTATAATGTGAATGTTGTTGTGTTTCATGTTGTCCCAGAGGTCTCTTAGGCTATCTTCATTTCTTTTCATTCTTTTTTCTTTGTTCTGTTCCACAGCAGTGAATCCCACCATTCTGTATTCCAGGTCACTTATCTGTTCTTCTGCCTCAGTTATTCTGCTATTGATTCCTTCTAGTGTATTTTTCATTTCAGTTATTGTATTGTTCATCTCTGTTTGTTTGTTGTTTAATTTTTCTAGGTCTTTGTTAAACATTTCTTGCATCTTCTCGATCTGTGCCTCCATTCTTTTTCCGAGTTCCTGGATCATCTTCACTATCATTATTCTGAATTCTGTTTCTGGTAGGTTGCTATCTCCATTTCATTTAGTTGTTTTTCTGGGGTTTTATCTTGTTCCTTCATCTGGTACATAACCCTCTGCCTTTTCATCTTGTCTATCTTTCTGTGAATGTGGTTTTTGTTCCATGGGCTGCAGTATTGTATTTCTTCTTGCTTCTGCTGTCTGCCCTCTGGTGGATTAGGCTAAGAGGCTTGTGCACGTTTCCTAATGGGAGGGACTGGTGGTGGGTAGGTCTGGCGGTTGATCAGGTGGACAGAGCTCAGTAAAACTGTAATCTGCTTGTCTGCTAATGGGTGGGGCTGGCTTCACTCCCTCTTGGTTGTTTGGCCTGAGGTGACCCAACATTGGAGCCTACCCCGCTCTTTGGTGGGGCTAATGGCAGACTCTAAGAGGGCTCATGCCAAGGAGTATGTCCCAGAACTCCTGCTGCCAGTGTCCTTGTCCTTGCGGTTAGCCACAGCCACCCCCCACCTCTGCAGGAGACCCTCCGATACTAGCAGGTAGGTCTGGTTCAGTCTCCTATGGGGTCACTGCTCCTTCCCCTGGGTCCTGATTCTCTCACTACTTTGTCTGTGCCCTCCAAGAGTGGAGTCTCTGTTTCCCCCAGTCCTGTCGAAGTCCTGCAATCAAATCCCGCTAGCCTTCTAAGTCTGATTCGGAATTCCTCCTCCCATTTCTGGACCCCCAGATTGGGAAGCCTGATGTGGGGCTCAGAACCTTCACTCCAGTGGGTGGACTTCTGTGGTATAAGTGTTCTCCAGTTTGTAAGTCATCCACCCAGCAGTTATGGGATTTGATTTTATTGTGATTGTGCCCCTGTACCGTCTCATTGCGGCTTCTCCTTTGTCTTTGGATGTGGGGTATCTTTTTTGGTGAGATCCAGTGTCTTCCTGTTGATGATTGTTCAGCAGTTAGTTGTGATTGGCAGGTGGATTCTTAACCACTGTGCCACCAGGGAAGTCCCGCATCATCTTCTTTTAGAAAAGTTAAATGCTTATTGAATTTCACAAAGCAAGTTAGCACAAGAGCTCAGGTCTTCTGACTCACAGACCAGCAGAATGCTTAGATTTGATTTCTGCTTTGCTTTATCATTTGTGTCATCTTTTCAGTGAATGAGGATACCTATCTCTTTTGGAGGGTTAAAATAGTACCTTAGAAGTAGCAAAGAGTACTGCATCACTTTGGTTCTTTTTAACCCTCATTTCTTGTTGCCTTCTTTGTCTACATATCCTGGGCTGTCATGAAGGTAGAAAGACATTAATGACTAGGTTCTGGGCTCCAGGGGTTGACAATCTAGTGGAAGGAGGCCAACGAACAAATAAACCCCCAAGAATTTGAGTTCTTGGCTCTGCTACTTACTTGCAGGGTCTACCTGGGCAAGTCATGCACGTCTCTGGGTTCAGGTTTCCCAGCTGCCCAGTGAGAGTACTGGACTAGATGTCCAGGATAGCCATGCTCATTAAGGCCTCTTCTAATTTGTCACCATCTATGGTCTATGAGAGTGCAAAGCTATGTGCCGGCCAAGTCTTCACAAGCTGAAATAAAGGAAAGCTATTAATCTGATTGCATATTTTTCTTAATTATTATTTGTGATAAAGTTCTCAGGCTGACTACATTTTCTAACACCCAACACTCCCATTGTATTGAGATACAGGTGGTGATACTTGTTCAGTTAACCAAATGTCAACTTTGCCAAGATAGCAGACATGAACATCTGATGATTTAATAAAGGACATTAATTAATTAATGCCAGCATTCACTACTATTTCTGCAGTTCTCTAGTGCTTTTCTAGCATGAACTTTTATTATATTAGGTCATCTTCCTTTTTTCCTAAAAAGGACCATAGCTAACATTTTTTAGCTAATTTTTTAGCTAATAACATAATTATAGCTAACATTTATTTTGTGTTTGCCTATGTACTAGGTAGAGGTTGCTCTAAGTGCTTTCCTTATAAAGACTCATTTAATCTCTCCTACATTTTGAAGCAGGTTTTATTATCAATCCCTGTCTTATAGATAAGGGAACTGAGGTACAGAGGAATAAGTAAAACCTGTTCCAAGATTACACCACAATGAAGAGACAGAGGCAGGATTGGAACTTGGGCAGTCGGCCTCTAGCAGCTACTGTTTTCATGGCTGGACCATTGCCTACATACATGAAAGCTGCTTGCCCTCAGCTCATGTCAGAGAAGCTGGAGAGACTCACCTGTTAAGAAGCCACAAAATAGGAAAGCAATTGAATCATCTTATCTGCAGCTGTATACTTGGCCAGCCCCTCAAGTGTAACGTCTCTTTCTATGTGCCAGGGTTCTCAGTCTGGATTCTGTGTCTCAGGCGACTCATGAACGTTTGGAAACTTGTGTTAATTGTATTTATGTGTCCATGTGTGTTGTTATGGTGTGAGTTGGGGGGTAGACTGCTTGTTGGTTTCCTGCACATTACCAGAGGGGGCTCCCTAACCTGTTTCTGGCAGCATTCTAGCTGTGCAGGTCCTCCTCAGCCCTAAATCTGGATTAATGTTCTGGGACTGGAAGTTTGAGCGTAACTACCCATTGAACGATTGAGTGGCTGTAGGAACCTAGGAGGACCAGACTTTCCAAAAGTCCCTCTGCCCCTCAGAGCTGTGTTGCCTAGGTGCAGTTGGACAATGCCTTTTTCACTCCTTGAAGCCTTCCAAAATTTTAAATCATTTTTTTCCCTCTCAGAATTTTGGAACCTCAAGGTTTTGAGATGTTTTGTTTTGTTTCATTTTATCTCTTCCTTACTGGCTTTATTCAGAAATCAGATGTTCATAAGCTTTTTATTACTTATCCAATTCATGAGTTCAGTTTCCCATTTAACTTTTATGAATGTTTTCTTTGTCAATATGGGTCCTTTCAAAACCTTGTAAAGAATGTTTTACCACATACTAACATAAGAATGGAGTGGTAAAGCTAGAAAATCCGACAGGAAACACACACAGACGCGAGCATCCCCATAGGCAATTTAGCTTCAGTTCACAGAAATTGAGTTTACCTATTAAGGAAAAAATTTAAAGATGTTATCATTTTGATAGTTGTGTTAATTTGTATTCCCTATTCTGTCCTAGTCTCTGATTATAGTTGATTATGAAGTTCTTTTTAGGGGTGAAAATGGGTCACACGTATTATGCTGGTCTGGATATTCGAGAGATGATGCCATTCTACTACATAATAGTAGAATACTACATACTACATACTACTATATACTACTTTTGTTATGTTTTGGGTTCAGATGAGTAATACAACTAGCCTGTTTCTTTTGCTGTAATCTGGAAAACTTTACCATCTGTCTCATTCTTTTGCACTACAACAAACTTTTAATGTTGTTTCAGTGTGATTTCCTTTAATCATGTTAAGGCTTTGCCTTTGCAGACAGGCTGGGGTTCAGATCCCAGCTCTGTCATTTACAAGCTGTATTACTTTGGGCAAGTTTGCTTAATCTCTTAGAATCCTCTTTTCTGCATCTCTAAAAGGGGAAAGTAATAATTGTATGTTGCTTAAAGGGTTGTGAGGAGTAATATCAGCCTATACATTTACCAAAGGCTTTTCACACAGTAAGCATTTGCTAGATGATTTTGTTGATTGGTTGACTGTTATTATTGTTGGTGTTGTTGTGGTCATTATAACAATATATCGTAATATAATATAATCATTATTGTTATCATCATCATCATTCTATCTATATAATATGCCTGGTATACTGCCTGGCACATAGTAGGCACCAAACAAATATTTTATTGGCTTTGACTGGACATAGTGAGCTTTGGTGACTGAATCAGAGGTGACCAGTGGTCCCGTTTTATTTATTAGATTAGCTAGGATGAAATTGTGGAATGGAATGAATGATGGCTCTACCTTTAAGTCCCCGAACTTCATAGCGAGGTGATCTTGACAGCAAACAATGAAACGTTGCAAGTCTGGTGGAGAAAAGAAACAACTCGGACTTCCCTGGTGGTCCAATGGTAAAGAATCTGCCTTACAGTGCAGGGGACGTGGGTTCGATCCGTGGTCGGGGAACTAAGATCCCACAAGCCACGGGGCAACTAAGCCCGCATGCCACAACTACTGAGTTTGCATGCCTCAATGAGCAAGCCCACGTGCCACAAACTGCACAGCCCACGCGCCCTGGAGCCCGCGCGCCACAACTAGAGAGGGGAAACCCGCACGCCGCAATGAAGAGCTTGCGCACCACAACAAAAGATCCCGCGTGCCTCAGTAAAGATCCCACTTGCCACAACTAAGACCGGATGCAGCCAAGAATAAATAAAATAAATAAATAAATAATAAATCTTAAAAAAAATAAAACCAACAGCTACCTTGACGCTATTTCAAGGAGCAGCAGTTGTCTATCACCCCAATTGCTGACATTTTGCTTCTCTCCCTTGAACGAGGAAAGTGGAGTGGGGTAGAAAGGTTACTGGTCGTGTTCATTAATTTTCTTTCCAGAGCTGCCACGTGTCACCAGATTGCCCCCCGGCACCAGTGCTGTTTGGCGGTCTTCTCTTTGCCCACAAGAAGCCAAAATGTTAAATTGGTGGAGCTGACTAGATCTGACAGAGAAATGCTTCACGTCTGGCCTGGGTGTCTAAGTGAATTTAGTGTACTCCTTGTGGTCTGGGGCAAATGCTGGAAGCTATTAGAATTCTGAACAAAACCCTCCATTCAAACACTGCTCGTTTCCTGCTGGGGTAATCCAAGTATCAAACATGAAGAAATCTGGGCACGGAGAATGTGGCAGCTCCGTGCAGAACTCACCGAGGTGTCTACGACAGCTCCCCCAGTGACTGAGACTGTTACTTCCACTTGATTATCTCAAACCAGAAGTTTCTTTTGAAAATCAGAGCGCCACGTTTCCTACATCAAGTACGGATGAGAACTGGTTGAATTTCTTGTCAGTCAAATATAGGACAGGGAAGCTTTCTCCTTCCCTTGAAGTTCTAGAGACCTCAGTTTTAGTTTTAGTTTTTTTGTTTTCTAATTCTTTCAAGTTTCCTTCCAAAATCAGAGAGTATCGTTAGCTACAGAATCTACTTTTTTAGACTTGGCCTGGTCAGTGGCTGGAAACTATTTTATTTAGAAACCTTTATGGAGAAGCTATGGTTTATCTCATGAAATATCTGAGTTTGTCATATACTGTTTCCTTTCTGTACCGAAGTTTATTTTCTGTGAAGTTCCAGGTGTTCTTTTGCATAGACTTGAAAGGAATAGAGTTGATAGTCAGTTCAGGGTTTTTTCCTAAGAAGAATATTTTCTTGTGATGGATTAATTGAGGATGAAATCAGATAACATAGGTGAAATCACTGGGTATGCATAGTGAAAACCATTACTGTAATGAATTTTAGTTACACTCTGTTGTACAGCCGGTTTTGAATGGTGTGATGTTGAAGCTGGTAAACTGTTCTGCTTCTGCACTTATCAGACTGATGGGAATTCCTTTCTTAGACACTCTCACTCCTGCTAGACTGGAAACTTCTGGAGAACAGGGACAAAGGCTTATTCACCATTGTATCCCTAGTTCACAGCACCACATTAGACACACAATTAATGCTTTTTAAAAATGAATGAATGAATAAGACATTTTTACAAAACTTGAATGTTCAGCCAGGTGATTGGACAAAATAAAGCATTAGAGTCAGTTTATGGGACTTCCTCTTATGTATTCAACGTCATTTTCAGCTTCTATCTATGCTTTGATTCCTTCTACTAGGTGGTTTATGTAGCGAGTCTGGTTTTCTTTCACCGTTAAGGAATTCAGCTACATTAATTAATAGTCCCAGTCATGTTCCTTTCCCCAAAGAATCTGTCTGAGATGTGAAATACATGAAACGATAACGTCAAGTGGGAAAAATTAACCTATTCTGATGACTTTTAAGGAGTTCTAACTAGCAAGCAGCTCCCTTGTCAGTAGACAGCAGTCCTGTGTTATGTCAGGGGTAACATGGTCGTTTGCTTTCAGAGAGCTTTTTGTCTTTTCCTCCAAGTTATGCTGACCTCTCAGATGAAAATATTCCCCTTCGAATAAAAGTCAGAGCAAATTGATGAACCTGCTCTTGACCACTTGTCCTTTACGCTTTAAAGGAAAAAATAAATCTAGATTAAGATTCGTAGGTTACTGTTGGACCATGTAAATGGTGGTCAGGGGCCAAATATTCCAATATTTCTTGGTTTGCCTATCTTTCCCTGCTTCGGGCTGTTGGGGGGTGTATCAAAAAGCTTGTGGGATGAAGGCTGCTGCAGGGAATGGTAATGTAGTTAGTTCTCTTTACAGGTACAAGCTGTTGTTCTCATGCTCTGGTACCACACAGGAGGCCCCAGGTTGGGTTGAGGTGAGGCCGCGGATGGGAGAGTCAGGACGAATCAAGGTGGGCCGTGTGAAAAGGAAGACATTCTGTAATTAAAGGTCCAGAAAAATATTAGTGGTATCTTATGTTACTATGACAATTGCCCTTTCTACCTGTCCCCATGGGTTTTCTGTCATTTTATCATTCATTCAACAAGGATTCGTTCAATACATACTCTGTATTCTGTTTGCCATATATTTCAGGGATTACTTAAATGGCTCATAAATGAGTGTGTGATGACTCAGACATGGGTCTGGTCCTCCAGGATCTTGTCACCTAGGAAGAGAGATAAATATGAAGTAGAGAGTAACCAGGCCACAGGGTATGACAGGATGCAGAACAAAGGGCTTTGGAATCTAGAAGACTTGCATTCAAGTTCAGGAGCTACCACTGTTTAGCTCTTTTGGCTTTGGGCAAGTTACTCAGTCTGATTCAAGTTTGGTTTCTCAACCTTTAAGTTGTGACTAATACATTCCATTCCTGGAATGGTTGCTTTAGGATTTGAAAAAGCTATGCAGAGGGCTTGGTTCAGAGCAGGCCCTCGATGAATGGCAGCTCTCATTATCTTATTATAATAGGCCGGATACAAATATGTGAGCTTAGAGGAGACGGTCACCACCCACTAGATGGCGGGGAGAGAAGTGAGAGTATCAGAGGGCGGACCAGGAGTTTCAGGGGGGACAGGTGTCTGAGCTGAGCTTGGGAAGATGAGTAGGATTTGGGCATGTGGTGAGGGGAACAGAGAAGAAACAGAATTTAAGACTTGTTATGTATTTTTACACATTTTTGTTTGTTTTAAGCAAAGAGGCACTCATTTTGCATCACTTTTATTTGCAGTATGTGAATCAAATCATCATGTTACTGAAACCTTACCATGAATCCCAGTGCCAAGAACTGTGTATTTCTTCTGTTTTCTTTTGTGATCCCCTAGAGCCCTCTATACACAGCATCTACTGAATGACTGCAGAGGTTCACGAGCTGGCTGTTTTGAAATCTCTGCATTAGTGGGAACGTCCCTCTGAATCCACCACCAACAGAGGTGTTTTGGAAAAGATGCTCAGCTCCTAAATTCTAGTTGTTTCTTAGAACAGTGAAAGCCTAGAGGTATTAGAGCAGGATCATAACCTGTGAGCTCACTCAGGGCTAAACCTCGACTATGATAATGATGGTTGTGGTTATTATTAATTATTTGGAACTTCTAATAATCCAGAATTTTAATTTGTCAAGGATACCTCACTCCTCGGTGAATCTGAATACACTGCCCTCAGCCCAGTGTTCTTTCACACTGGCCTGCAACCCATTTTGACTAGGCCGGCTTTGGCCTTTCTGCCCAAAGCTGTGTGTCTGTGTGTCTGTGTGTCTGCGTGTCTGCGTGCCTGGCCTCTGTGCCATCCTGCCAAGTCCTTGAGATAAACTGCGCTTTACTATCTCTTGTCAGGCCTGCTAAGAGACGGACTTGTGCCCTACAGAAAAGTATAGAAAGAAGGTCTTCGCTGCAAATCTGATTCACAGTGTTCTCTCCTCTTTGCATGCTGTGAACTACATCTTGCTCTTCCCCACATATTTTTAATAATAATAATTTTTTTTTTTCCAGTACACAGCTTAGCTTCGTGGTGCTGGGTTGTTAGGAATCCAACGTTTGTTCACCGTGATTGTAATTTTGCTGTTTTTCTCCGCAGAGTAGGAAAGCAGTACTTGTGGAATACCTCCATTCTATTATTTTAGAACACTTGTCAAGCTCCCAAAAGATATAGTGTGCTGTCCATAAGATTTGGGCCTAGAGGCATGATCAAAAGGAACCTTGCCACTGGACATAGTTCCTTTTGAGGTGGAGAGAGGTAAGTGAGTAACCCCAGATAGGCATCCTAACTCAGAATTTTCTAAATGACTGATGCTTGGCTGGTATGTTATAAAGCTAATTTGTTTATACTTGTGTCACATAATTATATACTCTGTTTATAATATGCTCTTGAATGATTATTTATTTCACACAAATATTATAACAGAAACTGAAAACACAAGGAAAAGTGTGTGGAGGTTCATCATTTGTAGAAATCAAACTTTTGTTTTGTAGAAATCAAACTTCCAACCATACTGTTATGATCCCGGGGTGTTCTACTCTCCCCAGCTTCCCCCTCCACACACATCATTATATTATTCACATATGCTTTCAAAAATAAGTATATCTACATGCAGACATTTAGGTCTCTTATAGAACCTGTGGTTTAAATTCTGAACATCTAGAGGAGGCTCCCACCACGACCGCACCCAGGTACTTTCTCTTTTCTCCTGGTAGTGAGAAGAGGAATTAGGGGCAGTGGCAAGAGGGAACTACCCAGAGTTTATTGTCCGTGGCTGTCTTTGGTGCTTTCATCAGAAACCTAGAGGCATCCTCTGTCAGAGTGAAACCTCTTTGCCTTTCATATTCAAAGAAAAGACTTTAGAAGGGAATATTTGAGGGGCTCTGGGACATTCAGGAGGTAGTTTCCTACATTATTACTTGGAGCGGAGGAAGTTAGGTGCAGGTAAATGGTGACTAAGGGAACCAGTACCTTCGCTTATTTGGCAATGCTTTTGCGCTTGGATTTCAATACTTGTGATGCTGTAGGTGTTCTCTCTCTCTCCCTCTCTCTCCCCTAAGAATGTGCAGCATCACTTTAGAGACTGTTGATACGGATGTCAGGGGAATAAGATGATAACTTGAAACTTTCCAAAAGTTCCCAAGGTGGCCACAGTGCATATGATATTTTCCAAAGGGAGTGGGAAGGAGCTAGAAATGCAGTTGGGGGTGACAGAGAGGGGAACCAGTGGAGTGGAGAAGAGAAGTGGCTTTGAAGTCAGACAGTGGGTAGAGTTCAAATCTTTGCTCTGCCACTGGTTTGGTGGCCTTGGGCAAATTTCTCAATGTTTCTAAATCCTTCTAAGAGGAAGCTAATTACTGTGCCCACCTCACAAGGTTGTGGTGAGGATTAAATTGGATAATGTAAGTAATGCACAATGCCTGATGTAAATAGTAAGCACTCAGTGAACGGGAAGCATTATTACTATTGTTATTTCCTGTTTCACGTTATAATCTTATAACTTTCCAAACTGGTATCTCTGGACTAAGGTAGTAATGGGGTTTGTAAATCATTTTTGGTGTTTCAGAGTCTGAGAAAAGTACACAGTTCTGCTCATTGTAATAAGCACATGGGAGAGTTTTTTGAAATATGGTATCCATGGGGGAAGAATACTGGAAGGGGTCCTTGGTGTTGAAAAAGTTGAGGCTTCTGACTGAGGAAGTTAGCAAGTTTTTAAATAAAACTTGTGGTTTTCTAGTATTAGTGGGAGTAAATAGAGGATGACTTGCGCAAAGACCTTGATTGATTGGTACAAACGATCATCCCCTGTGGAACATCAGAAGTCTCTGGAATCCCCAGTGCTCAGTTGTGTTAACTGGCTTGTTGAACATGTTGTCACTGCCAAGTGTGTTCTTGGAAACTGGAACCACTGAGAAAACTGCTAGGCAAATGGAAACCGGTTTCTCTATCCAACTTGGTAGAGCATTTGCTCTAGGCAACCAGACAGGCTCCAGGAGACGTTTGTCTTTATAGTGCCTTTTTTGAAAGCTGTAATTTAAACTGACATCACTTGACTTTGACATTGCAATAAGGTCTCTGTAGACAACGTTATGTTCATTTTCCCAGGCACATCCTCACTGGAGATTGATGGATTTACACCAAAATGGAAACTGGTTGGAACAGAAACCATCCAGAAAATGGTTAGGGAGCTTGAAGCTTTTTGAAACTGGGCACAGCATGCATTAAGTCATTATTGTTTTAATGAAACTTGTCTTAGCTGAGGTCTCTTAACCACTTGTTTTCTAGTTTTAATATTGAGTCACTAATTTACACTAATGAGATGCTGTCAAGATTAAACACCAATCTTATATGGTGTTTGCCAAAGCGTAAGATCTAACCTGAGATGTGGCTTTGCAAAATCCTTTGTATTAAACTTGTGGAGAAATAGAAACAAACAAACCGCCTGGCTTCAACAGAAACTGTCAACATCCACATCTGGGAAGAAATTCATGGTAAATATGTTTTATATTATAACAGGGTGGTCTACAGTAGGGTCCCATCAGTAAACAACTAAATATCACCCTTCCCTCAATTTGCATACTTACGAGTCTGCTGTGAAATGCTTTTCCCATCAGCTTTTGATGATCTTGTCTGTGGATCATCCACTATGAGAAGTGTCTCTTAAAAAAGGGAAGCAGCAGACAGCAAGGCAGAATAGAAACAACATAGGTGTTGGAGCCAAACACATGTAGGCCCAAGTCCCAGGTCCCTTCTTTTCCAGTTGTGTGGCCACATAAATTTCTTACCCTCCATTTGCCTTGAGTTTTCTTCATGGTGGTGATATTTATGGGGCACTGCTGTTGAAAGGTTTAGTAGAGGAGATTCAAGTAGACAATGCAGCACCTCACATATAGTTGGTGCTCACTTAAAGGTCAGTTTAAACACACACACATTAGCCAATGGAGTTCTTCCCAGATCTGTCCAAGGCCACCCAGACTTTCTTGGCCTTCTCTCCCATTATCAGTTAATGTATATTCTTGAAGGCAGACTGATTTCCTCATTGGTTTGGAGGGAGGAAAATAATTAGGAAGGCAAGCCTACTGCAAGGGAACCTATCTATCTTGCTGCAGGATCATATACAAACGGTTTTCAGACTGCCAGTTATTTCTCTTTCACTTCTTCCCGTCATTAGTGGTGCTAATGGAGACATAATTATCATCTTACTCCGTTAGTCATAATCTCTTGGTCTCTTCAAATCCCACAATAGTGGAAATATGTTGTCTTTTTATGATCTCTTTTGGCTTCCCAAACCCAAAGAAAGCTGGAGAGAGATGATGACCTGAGAGGTTTCCATTCCCAAGGTTATCAGGGTATATTTATGACTTTTGTTTGTATGAAGACCATATTCCTATAGAGAACTATTCTCTCTGACTCTCTCTGTCCCAACTGGAATTGGAGATAATGGTAAGTGATGGGAGATAGACACTCTGAACTGCTTTCATCAAATCCTGCTATGATTTCTCTTTGCACTTAGTTCTGAGGTCATTGGTGCTCCATGGAGACTTGCCCTCCACTGATACGTTTGCTCCTAGATTCAGGGTGGAGTTGGATGCTTCTGTCTGAGTGATTCTAGCTCCTGCTAAATGGTGTTTCTGTTTCAAATAGTATTGTAAAATTTGGAGTAAGATATTTTTTTTGCCGGGAGATCTTGTTTCTTTTCTTAGTGTATTCTCCACTTTCACTCCTCCAAACCATTCTTTAAAAAACAAAACAAAACAAACAAAAGCCTATATCGAGAAAACATCCTGAAAGAGTGAGCAGCCTAGGTCCAAGCCTTTTCCTGATACATGGTAGAATCCTGTTACCATCCTTTTGATTGGCTAATTTCAATTGTTTTAGACTGATTCATGCCAATCTCTCAGTCACATTGATGGGGACAAAAAGAAAAAAGGTATCATTAAAAACTCTCAGAATTGGTTCAGGAAAAATATTCTTTACCTATGGAAAATTCATTATCCTGTCTAGAAGAATGCCTTGAAAGAGCATAAGATTTTTAGGCCTTTTATACCTTTTACCAAATAATACATTGTTCAAAAAAGCTTTAATAACATCATACTAATAGTAGTACTGAAAATACATATGCATCTTTGTTTTAACAAGGAATGCTGTAGTTCATGGGAAGTATTGTCTGACTTAAATTTAAAACCATTGCCGTGGTTCTGATTGCTTTTTTCACTGAGAAGGGCTCAGATTCTGGAATGTGTTTATAGATCTTGACCTCAGATGTTTCTCCTGACTCAGAAACTGGAAAACATTTTGTTGGAGGGACCAACAGCGAGTGGCCTCCGCTGCTATAAACTGGGCCCAGGGCTGACGTGGTCCAGGGAGACCCAGGAGGCTGATGCCACAGTTTCTTACTCAGTGTAAAAACATGAAAAACAAACAAGACACACCCTAGGAAAAAGACAACTCTGTGAGATAGGCTAATAAATTCATTAACCAAAGAGGAATTTGAGGAGGAAGTGGAGGAGAGAAATCGCATTTTTACAAAAAGTAATTACTCTCTTGCTTTAGAACGCAATAGTTGTTTGGCTTATTTTCTAAGTGTGGTATGTTTTACCTTTGTTCAAACTTGTCAGATTCTCAACATAAAGCCCACTGAAAACATTTTTTCTTCCTTTTTGCAGGGGAGGGGTGTGGCGCTGCTTCTTTTGTAATTTGTGAGGATTTCTATGGCAGATTTTGATAGTGGTGGTGCAAGACGGGATAAATGGATCAGAGCAGAGGCTCGCAGGTCACCTGTCCAGTGTTCCATGCAGTGCAAGAATCATCTCTGCCCACAGTTCTTCCCACCTCTGGTGGATCTCACTGATCAGAGCACAGATCTACCACTTCTGAAATGCAAGAGTAATAGATTAAGCTAGGGAACATTTCCTTTATCTGATACTTGTTGACTACTCAGTAAAAATTGGTGAACAAATGAATGATGAACAGTTAGGTCCAAGGCTGCTTCCCACATCTTCTTAGGGTAGTCAGGGCCCTCTTGACATTTTGGGAAAATGGTATGTGTACTCTTGGAATTTCCCGTCCAGGTCAAACAGCCCCAATTACTCCATAGTTTTAAGACATTGTTTCCCTATTTCTCTCCTTCTTGCTGTCTGCTGGAAAGTTCCAATTTGTCAATGTGTTCCTTAAAATATTGTGAAAACACTTGAATGAAATGCCCCACCTAAAGTCAGATGAGCACAGAGTATAAGTGGAACATTTCTTTTTTGGTTCTGGACTCTGTTATTCTTATTAACGGAGCCAGAACCTCCTGGACCTCTTGGGGTCACCACGCTTTGACAGATGGATAGCACAGTGTCAAAGAGAACAGCCTGAGCCAGCTGCCTGGGTTTGAATTTAGACTCTACTACTTATGAAAGGTGTGACCCTGGGCAAGTTGCTCAGCCTCTCTGTGCCTCAGTTTCCTCATCTATTTTATAAAGTTGGGGATAATCATAGTACTTCCTTCAGAGGGTTATTATAAAGAGCAAATGAATTAATTTATGCCAAGTGCTTATAACAGTTCCTGGAAAAAAATAAGCTTTTATTGAACTAACAATGGGAACTAACAATGGGTCTTTCTATCTGAAGTGCAGTTAACTTTCTCAATGAGGCTTTAGAATTAGACAGGCTATGTTTAAATTCTAGCTCTGTTACCCTCTGTGTGTCCTTGGGTAAGTTAGTTACTTTACCTTTCTAAGCTTCTGTTTCCTCATCTGCAGACTGGGCATATACAAGGGTAAAAATAGTATCTTCCATGTAGGATTGTTGGGAAGGTTAAATGAGATAGCATGCATAGTGCTTGACACATTGTAAGTGCCCTGGAAAGATTTGCTAATATTATCGTCTGACCTTCTGAGCCCTAATTAAGATTCTTGAGGGCAGTGGCCATGGTTTACACTGCTTTGCTTGCTTTTTTTTTTTTTTTTTTAAACTCTACCTAGTATGCCATGTGTAGAAGCACTGCTGAAGTAAAAGAATAAATATTTAAATCGAGTTTTCCCTTTGGGTCTTACCTTGGGTAAGTGGAAAAATGAAATTCTTCCAAGCTACTTAAAACTGTGCTCTCAGTTCATGGTGGTGTTTGTCCTGGTTGTTCTGAAGAGTGTACTTTCTTTGCTGCCATGCACAGCCTCATTTTCTTGGGCTTCAGTATAAATAGACTTGCTTGATCACTTCTCTCCTCATTAACTGCTGTCTAGAATTTCTAGGGAATATTTAGGCTGGTAGCTGCGCTGCCCACTAGCTGGAGGCCTCTCTTGCCTTTCAAATGGCCCATGAGGTGGGTAAGTAATCGGGTGAGTGACAAAGGTTATAGGCAATTTTCTAGGGACTCTGGGAACCATTTTTCTTGTGTCCTTGAAGTTTTAAGCAAGTGACTTTTATGGTTGTTGAGAAAGTGGGAGATAGTTTATAGTTATTAATGGTTTATAGTTATTAATGTTTTCAAATCTTGGTTGGATTTTAAAGGCGGGTTAAACTGCTAAAGTGAATATAAATTAAAACCAGTTAAACAGAGGAGTCCCTCGTCCATTCTGTCTTTAGTGTGCTTAAAATTCCATAAATTTTATGGGTTTCAAAATACTTGCCTTGTTTTGAATGTTTCTAATAAGATGGAGTGAAGTGGCTTACACCTCGTGAGATATGGAACCGTTACCCAGGAATGCTGTTTGGCGCACATATAAAGAAAGCTCTGGTCTCTTGATTCATAAAAAATGTGTGGCTCGTTTCCCTGGGACATGTGTATTATTTTCACAGGAATTTCATTTTTCACTCCCTCCCACCCAGTGCATCACTTGTACATGTTTGCAATTCATCAACTGTGATTTCCCAGATTTCTGCCCCACCTCTCTCAAATCCACCTCCATCCAACTACCCAAAGAGAAAGAGATTATGTGGGGGAAATTTTTCTTAAATGCCTCATCTTCCTGCATGCAAAGAACATGATGAATTTGAGAAAGGGTCTGATTGTTAGCCCAGATGACTCAGTGCAATTATGAAACAAATTGGAAACTGTTTCCATGAAAGAGAAAAAGAGAGAGAGAAACAGAAATGTGTTTCTATGAGCTCTTTCTTTCATTCTCTCATTCTCTCTCTCTCTGTTTCTGTCTCTTCCTCTTTTTTTTTTTTTTTTTTTTGCAGTCTCAAGGATATCTTTTAGGTTGCCTGTAGGAAATGAGGTTGTGCTGCACAGACTCACCCTCTACACCAAAATATACCAAGTGGAAGACTGCGTAACTCATCCAATGAGAATCTTGTGTACTGCACTCTTACTTGTCAGTGAGGTTGCCAGAAAAAAGAAAATAGCTAGCTTTGGCTAAGAGAGCAGTGGCTTTTTTCTGCAATGAAAATAGCACTTTTTTTCCTTCTGAAGTTTTTCTTAGAAAATGAGAGTATGCAAGGATTAGTGCTGACTTGTCTAGTTTGGACGTCCAGCTTTTGATTTTCTAGTGAAGCCGGGTCATTTCCCTTTGGATGCTTGATGTAGTGGAAAGAGCAGTGACGTCCAGTTCTGTTCTTATTCAGCCATCAAGATCTAAAGAGCTAATAGGTTTGCCCAAAGTTGAAAGAAAAATTCCCCTGGGAGGACAGTTAAAGTTCCCTGGGTGGAAAGCCAGAGTGGTTAAAAATTTGGCCTTTGGAGCTAGATCGACATGGAGTTCAATTCTGGCTCTGCCACTCAGTGTGTGAGTAGGGCAGATTGCTTAATCTAAGTCTCAGTTTTCTCATCTGTAGGATGGGTATAATAGTGCACACCACCTGATGTTATAGCCATGAGTTAGTGACAGTGTATGTTAAGTCAGGAGTGTAGAATCTGGCACGTGGAAAGAGGAAAGAAAAGACATAGTAACGTATAATTTTTATTCTTCCTTCATTTGTGGTTATGCTGAGAAGACTGGCCTTGGAGGGAGTAGGGTGAGGAGCAGTTTGTGGAAAGGTGGGGTGGGAGTGTGAGGAAGAGAAGAGAAAATTCCGGATATACTGTGACTGGAGACTTGGTACGTAGTAGCCTTTCCTCTTACTGCAGGTCAGGGGAGATTTCTATATTTTTCTCTCCTATTTCTAGAGAAAATTTAGGGGATATTGATTTTTACGGAAGATTTAGACTTCCAATTTAAAGAGGAAGATTTATCAGCTCCTATATTTAGAAGAAACGATTTATTAGAATTTTTGTGGGGTGGCGGCAGGGAACCATTAAAAGAATGAGACGGGGACCCTTTGCTATGTGCTGTCAAAGCTGATAAACTATCTGGTGAATGTAGTACGAACATGTCACATAAGACAGACTCCTTGCCGAGATGCAGGAGGGCTGTGCACAGGTGCGGATTTCCAGCCTGCTTTGGGGTGTGCGGAAAGTCTTTCTCACCCTGGAGCCTGGATTCTCACCGTGGAAACTTCTCTCCTGAGATGCAGAGTGCTTCCCGAGTGCTTGCATCGAAGGACCTCTCTGACGTCTTGCTGAATTTCATACCACCCTTTTTACTTTGCATCTGCGTCCTTGCCTCACTTTGGCACACAGCCAGAGAGAGGGTGGGCAGATGGTGTGGCCCCGGGCACTCCAGAACGCCCTTGCTGCCCTTCTCTGCCAACAAGGACTATGTAGCGGGGTCCACCTGTGGGGAATCAGGGAGAGGAAGGGGTCTTTACAGGACTTTATCTTTATGGGACTCATGCAGAATGCTTGCGAAGGCTTGATTTCCAAACATACCTAAGCATTCTCAAGCATTAGGTTCTTGCATTTCCCTTTTGCTTTGGAAACACCATTACCATTCCTTGGCAACGTGGAAAGATTGGAAATAAACCTAATTGTTATTTACTTGACCGTTTCAGGCCATGCAGCTTGTAGCAGCCTCCTGTCTCTGTACATTTTCTCTATGCCCTTCTAATCTATTCTCCACATGGTAGCTGGAAAGATTTTTTTTTTTCAGAAACAGAAATCTGATCGTGAGCCTTCCTTGTTTAAAACCCTTTAATGGCTGCCATTTCTTTATAGGCTAAGGGCTGAAATCCTTACTGTGGCTTGGCTTCCTGTACTCTGTGGGTCTGGCCTCTGCCTAATTTGCTTGTCAGCATTAGCCTTTTTCATCCTTCATCCTTCCCTCTTCCGGAACACCTCATCTGAAGGTGCAGCCCCCTCCACCCCCCAGTCCTCTCCTGGTTATTCTCACTCATAACATTCTCTCTTTTCCTAAGCACTAATAAGCATTTGTCACAATTCACTACTATTGTATAGTCGTGTGTTTATTTCTTATTAGTATCTCCTCTAAGGCTATAAACTCAAACAGAAAAAAAGTTACAAGTGTGGGTGAGGATGTGAAGAAAAGAGAAAGCTTATGTACTGTTGGTGGGATTGTAAATTGGTGCAGCCACTATGGAACAGTACGGAGGTTCCTCAAAAACTTAAATATAGAACTACCATATGATCCAGCAGTTTCTCTTTTGGGTATTTACCTGAAGAAAACAAGAACGCTAATTCAAAAAGATACATGCGGGCTTCCCTGGTGACCCAGTGGTTGAGAGTCTGCCTGCCGATGCAGGGGACATGGGTTCGTGTCCCGGTCCGGGAAGATCCCACGTGCCGCGGAGTGGCTGGGCCCATGAGCCATGGCCGCTGAGCCTGAGCATCTGGAGCCTGTGCTCCACAACGGGAGAGGCCACAACAGTGAGAGGCCCGCGTACCGCAAACAACAACAACAACAACAACAAAATGGTCCACATCAAAAAAAAAAAAAAAAAATCTTAAAAGAAAAAAGTGTTCGCTAGTCAGGTACCTTTATAAAATACTACACATGATATCCTGGCCTTCTTTTGAAGCTGTTTGCTGCACATCAACAAATAAAGACCTTGAGAAGTATTGCAGCAGGGAGGTATTGTTTAGCTGCTTAATCCACCATTTTTCAATCTTATTTGACCACAGAAAATATTATTATGGGACTCCCCTCAGAACAGACCTGGGGAAATGTTCTTTTCTTTTCTTTTCTTTTCTTTTTTTCTGGCTGCACTGCATGGCATGTGGGATATTAGTTCCCCAGCCAGATATTGAACCCATGCGCCCTGCATTGGAAGTGCAGAGTTTTAACCACTGGACCGCCAGGGAAGTCCCGGGAAATGTAATTTAGGAGTTAGGGGGAGAAAGAAGAACAGCATATGAGATGAGGTAAATTTTCTGCTTTGTTGAGAAATATTTTTATTTATTTATTTATTTTTTTTGCGGTACGCGGGCCTCCCCTTGCAGAGCACAGGCTCCGGACGCGCAGGCTCAGTGGCCATGGCTCACGGGCCCAGCCGCTCCGCGGCATGTGGGATCTTCCCGGACCGGGGCACAAACCCGCGTCCCCTGCATCGGCAGGCGGACTCTCAACCACTGCACCACCAGGGAAGCCCCCCTTTTTTTTAAATTTTAAAAAATTTTTAAGTGCAGTTGTGGGTGGTGTGGAGATGTCTAACTAATAAGGGCTAGGGAGTGAGGGTCTTTCCTTTATGAAGATGGTGGGGGGCACACTCATTTCATAGAGGGCTCTGATCATTAGGAAGACAGGTTGCTGGTGTGAATTCAGGCTCTACCATGTCTCAGGTGGGTAACACAAGAAATTACCTAACATCTGGATGCCTACTTCCTCATCTATTCTTCTGTGAGTTAAAAGTGATGTTGCTTGTGTAATGCTGAGTACACTACCTGGTTCAAAGTAAGAGCTTAATGAATATTGGCTATGTTATTAGTCTTGCTGATTAAATGAAGCCAAGGAATTAATAAGCCCTTTACTCAGAACAAAATCTAGGAACTTCTGATAGCCAACTTTTTCTTCTCACTGGGCCTTTTCTAACTTGAGTGAGTAACTATTTTTAGAAGCTGATGCGGTACCAGTTTCCCAGCTGGGAAAACCCTAGGCTCCATGATGGATATAGAGGACTGCATTATGTGGTCCTACAGTATTGCTATGGCAGTCATGCTATATACAAGTACATCCAAGTCAGTAATCATAATTAGCCCTGGTGGCAGAATCTAAGTCTTCCTTGGTAATCTCTTGAATTATATATTCAAAGGATACTTTCCCTGGAAAATAATTTGAGCCTAGTAAGTTTACTTATGACTTAACTTGAGTTCTGTTTGAAGTGTTGGCTCTCTTGTTGATTTTGCCAGGTTCTTTTTGGTTTCTAGGAAATTGAATCAAGAGATAGGATGTCTTGTTTTCTAGCTACTCCACAGGTAAAATTACAGGCCATCTCTCCATCCACCTACCCATCCATCCATCCATCCAACCATTCATCCATCCATCCATCCAATCATCTAAACATCCATCCATCCAGTAAACATTTATTGATCACCTACCTCCAGCCAAGTACTACTAGCTGCTTCCATTTTACAAAGCACCTTCACAAAGCCCCAGCATGTGGTTTGGATATAGGAATTCTGATGAGGCCTCTGAAAGTTACTTATGGAAACAAGGGGGACTTTGCTCTATCTTAACTTTCTTAGCCTCTGCAGGTTCTGTTCTATGCACATTGTGACTCTGCAAGAGTAACATTAGAGATTTGATTAAGTTTAAGAGCTGAAATATCCATTTGATAGAGATACACAAAGAAGGGCTAATTAATAAAAAATTAAGTGATGATGCCAGCCCTAATTTGACCTTTACATAACTGCAGCTGCCCCTAGACTTGTTCCAGGGGCTATATATATTTTAAAATTCATTTTATTTATTTATTTATTTATTTTTGACTGCATTGGGTCTTTGCTGCTACGCGTGGGCTTTCTCTAGTTGTGGCGAGCAGGGGCTACTCTGTTGCAGTGCGTGGGCTTCTCACTGCGGTGGCCTCTCCTGTTGCGGAGCACGGGCTCTAGGTGCATGGGCTTCAGTAGTTGTGGCACGTGGGCTCAGCAGTTGTGGCTCTAGGACTCCAGAGCACAGGCTCAGTAGCCGTGGCGCACGGGCCTAGCTGCTCCGCGGCATGTGGAATCTTCCCAGACCAGGGATCGAACCCGTGTCCCCTGCATTGGCAGGCAGATTCTTAACCACTGTGCCACCAGGGAAGTCCCCAGGGGCTATCTTTAACAAACCTTGAGTGTGATAATAAATTAGTCTCTAGGAATTTTTTCTTTTTGGTTCAAGTGGCTGTCTCTGAAGAGTGTTCCATGGGGAAGCAATCTTCATGATACAGATTTCTTGTAGATAAAACTTTGGCAGACCTGTTTTCAACCCTGGCATTTAGACCTCCTAAAATTACTATCAGCTAATGGATATTTAGGAGACATAAAACTGGGAAGGCAGTCAATGACTCCAGGCCTCTAAGGCCATACATGTTATATGTATCAAATGGGGGCTGTGACTACCAAGACCAATCAGGCCAGCCTCCTCAGGGAGCTCTGTTCAGAAACAGGAGGAGAAAGTTCTTAAGTAGTGGTCAATTATTATTCTCTAATGTTAATCACAATTCTTGCAGTTGACCAGCTCTTGCCACTACCGGAATTATATTGTTTATGAGGATCTTATATGAACACGAGAAAATTTATTTTTTAAGTGCTAACTCACTGGTAAACAAAGTCATTATTCAACAGGCATTTACTGAGTTAATTTAAGCCAGTTACTTTGCCCTAGGCCTAGCAATACAAAGGTGAATGAGGCATGGTTTCTTCCCTTAAGGAAATTAGAAAATAGTATAGGGTTTCAACTTGAGTTTCAGATCCAATCAATTGGTAGTGGCTGCCTGGAGGGTTGTGTTGGGAAGAATTCTGAGGCTTCATCTGGACTCAGTGATCGATTAACACAATCTTCCATGAAGGTAGGAGAGGGATCATGGCACATGTGCCACCCGTTTGCTGTCCCTGGTCTTCTGGGAGACACAGGCAGTTGTAGACTAGTATGTTGGGTACTTTAGTTGAGGATTATATGGGATGCTCTGGGAACACCTAATTCTGCCTGTGAAGCAGAGAATAGCTTCATAGGCAGGTGACACTTGGAGCTAAGACGTGAAAAATCAATAGGAGTTTACCAGGTGAACAAGCAGGGAATGGGCACCCTAGGCAAAGGACGCGGAATTAAAACTTGGAGGCAAGGGACAGTAGATGTCCTTGGGGAAAGGCAAAGTGTTCTCTGTAACAGGGAGAGTGAAGAGCTTTGCAAAGGCCAGATCACACTGAGTAGTTTGCATGTTCAAGGCCAGGAGGACAATGAGACGGCGCCAAAGAATACTGACTCCTTGATAAATATTAATCTGGAAAGAAGGCTCTAGTGGCACCCGTTTGAGCTCTGGCCTCTAGCCTGTTCTGTTCAACTTTTATATCAATGAGTTGAATAGACAAGGGTGACATACATGCTGATCAAATTAGTAGAAGACCCAATGTTTGGAAGGTCTGTGAATCTGGATGACTTAATCTGAAGCTAGATGTCTCAAACAGCTTGAATGATTCTAACCAGAGGATACTTAATAGGGAAAAATAGAAAATTCTGAACTTTGGTTCAAACAACCAATTGCACAAGAACAGGATGGAGGAATGCTTGGCCTGGAGATAATATATGCGAAAAGGGTCAAATCTGGGTTGCAAACATTACTAGTCCACAGTGTGATATGGCCACACATGGGCATAGAATGTTCAAAAGAGGAATAGCAGCCCTGTACTCTTCTATCGTGTTCAGACCACAGAGGGAATGTTCATTTTTATAAAGAATTTAAAGATAAAAGTCAGCTGGCCTGTGTCTAGAGGAAAACAACCAAGCTGGAGACAGGTATTTTGGGTGATAACTTAGAGGTTGCTAAACCTGGAAAGAGAAAACACAAGAACTGTCCTAAAATTTTTTGAATTTTATTAATAGCATAAGAATTGGGTTTATGTCATATGGAATGATAAACAATTGGGCCCAATTTCAGCTCAGTTTCTCTATGAATCCTCCAATGTTAAGATCTCCAAAGTAGGAAGGGAAAATAGTTCCCTCTCCCAGAAGTGATGATGCAGAGAATGGGTTAGCTCTTGCTGGGGATACTATAGAAGGGATTTCTATGTTAGATAGGGGTCTGGGCCCGTAGACCCTTCCAACTCTGAAATATTTTATGTTCTAGAGAAAAAAAAATATCTCAACACTGTACTGTCTTTGCTAAAGCTAGAAAATGAGCATCCACAAATCTGAGCCCAACCTTTACGTTGAATCTCTTGGTGGAACTGACTTCTCGTTGGGGAAGTTTTTTTGATCTGCTGTGATGACAGCAGAGCCTTTCTGCCTTTCATCCAGTCCTTCCCGGTTCCATTCTTAGACTCTCCATCCTCTTTTTCTTTTTTTTTAACTTCTCTTTCCCTTGCTTTTGGGGCCACTCATGTCAAAGACACTCCATAAAATATTTGCCTGGAAGAGAAGGCACCTTCCTATAAAAGTACGTACCTAGGGCTTCCCTGGTGGTGCAGTGGTTGAGAATCTGCCTGCCAATGCAGGGGACACGCGTTCGAGCCCTGGTCTGGGAAGATCCCACATGCCGCGGAGCAACTAGGCCTGTGAGCCACAACTACTGAGCCTGCGCGTCTGGAGCCTGTGCTCCGCAGCAAGAGAGGCCCACGCACCGCGATGAAGAGTGGCCCCCACTTGCCGCAACTAGAGAAAGCCCACGCACAGAAACGAAGACCCAACACAGCCAAAAATAAATTTAAAAAAAAAAAAAACAGTACGTACCTATAACTTAGAGGACAAGGTGCAAAACGCCCAATTTACCAGCTCTGAGCATTTGTTAAAACTGGTGTTATGACTGAGTGAAATGAGCTGGCCTCAGAGAGGAGGTCAGACAACACGAGGGAGTCCTTTTGATGACTGGGGGGCATTCTCTGCCACCTGCAAGTCTACAGAACCCATGTTGTCTCTGGCCGCTGACACCCCGTCAGATGTTTTGCCAGCTTCAGTTCTGAGTCTGATTTCTCATGCCAGGTTCATTTTGCTGCTGAATAAACGAGATTCCCCCCATCAAGATACTCCTTCCCCCTCCTCTAGGAGAAATCTTCATCCGAGGGATCTGCAGCCATTATGGACGAGGTGAAGGAGGGGGGAAAGCAAAAAATGTCTATGCTGTGCACCCATCCAGCTCGTGCTCCCAGTTTCCTCCAAAACCTGCCCGTTAATCACCTGTTTACATTGCCAAGAATGCTTGACTGGGTAATGATAACAGGGGGAAAAGCAATGAAAGGAACATCACAGGTCTTGCTCAGATGGAGTAATCCCTTCCTGAGTTCCTGGCGTTCGGTGACTTTCATGCAGACAGAGTGGCTGCTCTCATGCTTTTTGCACTGATGGCCAGCGGCCCCCAGAAGGCAGCTGGACTCTTTGACCCCTTAGGCTGCCCCCTCTGTGGTGCTTTCCACGTGGGGAGTGGTGCTACTGGGCTTGGTGCCGTCTTCTGCCTCACCCCTTCTCAGTTAGCCTTCCTGCCTGCTGTCCTGGTGACTGTCTGTAAAGTCAGACTGGTGGAGTTGCACCTCTGCCTGTGATGTGAGGGACTCACAAACACTAGCTCGCCTCTAGTCTCTTCTCTCGATGGCCTGCCCCAATGCCACAGTCCTAAAATATTGCAGCTGAAAGGGAACTCAGAGGTCGTTAAGCCCAACCCATTCACTTTGGTAGTGAGGAAACTGAGAACCAGAGAGGTAAAGAAGTTGCTCAAAGGTCACACAGCTAGTTGGTAATGGGACCTGAAACTTCTGCCTCTTGATTCACAATCCAGGGATTTTTTTTAGCATTAAATTTTTTTCTTTACATATATAATATATAACATATATGTAATATATATAATTGAAACATTAAAAAAATGTATATTTCCCAGTTTTATTGAGTTATAATTGACATACATCACTATCTAATTTTAAGGTATACAGCATAATGGTTTGCATAAATTGTGAACTAATACACTTATTGTTTATTAGTTTAGTTAACACCCATCAGTAAGTTTAGTTAACACCCATCATCTCATATAGATACAATAAAAAAAGCAAAAGTAAAAGAAAAATTTTTTTTCTTCTTGTGACGAGAACTCTTAGGATTTAATTTCCTAACAACTTTCCTGTATACCATACAACAGTGTTAACTATCGTCATCATGTTGTACATTACATTCCTAGTACTTATTTATCTTACAGCTGGAAGTTTGTGCCTTTTGAGCACCTTCCTCCAATTCCCCTTCCCCCCAAGCTCCAGTTCTGGCAACCACAAGTCTGATCTCTTTTCCAATGAATTTGGTTTGTTTTTTATCTTTGTGTTTATTTTAAGATTCCACATGTAAGTGAGATCATATAGTATTTGTCTTTCTCTGTCTGACTTATTTCATTTAGTAGGATGCCCTCAGTGGGGTCCATCCATGTTATCATGAATGACAAGATCTCCTTCTTTTTAGTGGCTGAATAATATTCAGACATAGATAGATCACATTTTCTTTATCTATTCATCCATCAATGCACACTTAGGTCGTTTCTGTGTCTTGGCTATTGTAAATAAGGCTGCTATGAACGTGAGGGTTTTTATGTTTTTTAGTTAGTGTTTTCATTACCTTCGGGTATACTCTCCAAAGTGGAATTGCTGGATGAGATGGTAGTTCTATTTGTAATTTTTTTGAGGATTCTCCATACTGTTTTCCACAGTGGCTGCACCAATTTACAGTCTCACCAACAGTGGCACAAGGGTTCACTTTTCTCCACATCCATGCCAGCACTTGCTATCTCTTCTCTTTTTGATAATAACCATTCTAACAGGCATGAGGTGATATCTCATTGTGGTTTTGATTTGCATTTCCCTAATAACTAGTGATGTTGAGCATCTTTTTTCGTGTGACCATTTATATATCTTCTTTGGAAAAATGTTTATTCAGGGCCTTTGCTCATTTTTAAATTGGATTATTTTTTGTTTTGTTTTATTTTGTTTTTTACTATTGAGCTGTATGAGTTCTCTATATTTTTTGATATTAACCCCTTATCAGATATATGGTTTGCAAATATTTGTCCCGTTCCATAGGTTGTCTTTTCACTTTATTAGTGGTTTATTTTGATGGAGTCCCACGTGTTTATTTTTTATTTTGTTGCTTGTGCTTTAGCTGTTATATCCAATCATTGCCAAGTCTGAAGCCAAGAAGCTTTTTTCCTGTGTTTTCTTCTAAGAGTCTCATGGTTTCAGGCTAATTTTTGTAAGTGATGTAAGATAGGGGTCTAGTTTCATTCTTTTACTAGAATAAATATCTAGTAAATACATTTAGCTTATAAACTGGATATTCTAGTGAATATCCAATTTTCCCAGCAGTATTTTTTGAATAGACTCTCTTTTCTCCATTGAATATACTTGGCTCCTTTGTCAAATATTAGTTGACCATAAATGCTTGGGTTTATTGCTGATCCAAAGATCTTTATCCTCTCTCAGATTAAAGCATCGCCCCTTTTGAAATGGACATATTCATTCATTTATTTATTCAGAGATTCAGCAAATATTTACTGAACTGTGACAGAGATGAATAAAGTCTGTCTCCATAAGCTACTTGTAGTGGAGTGGAGAAGACAAGCGCTTACCCAGACAATTTTGATTCAGTGTGGAAAGTGCTGGCAGATAAGGGTAAGAACAAAATGCTCTGAGAACATAGACGGGGAAATGCCTGACTGAATTTGGGGGCGGGGAGGGAAGGAAAAAGCACCAAGGTAATCTGGAGAGCTATATAGTATAGTGGTGACCAAGAGACTGGCTCTAGAACCAGACTACCTGCACTTGAATCCAGGCTCTGCCACTTACCCACTGAGTAACCTTGGCTAAGTTGCCTAATCGCTTTATGCCTCACCTTGCCACTCTGGAAAGTGGGAAAATTAATAGTACTTATCTCCTAGGGTTATTGCAGGAGTATTAATGCATTAATACTCGCAATGTGCTTTGAAAGTGTGCTAGAAGAGAGTAAAACCCGTATGTTAGCTATTATTATTATTGACTAAAAGCTGTATTCAAGTGATTGTATGCTAAGAAATGGGACAGACCCCGTGTTTCATTGGTGACCAGAGATCCAGAAATGTTAGCGCAGATGCCAAAGAGAGACAGTGGTTTCCATTGGGGCTGCTCAGAGGGGAACCAGGCACTTGGGTTGGAAATGCCAGGTATCATGTGGAGGCAGTGAACAAGAAGGGATTTAGAGGAGAAGGAATTTGGAAGGCTGGGATTTCCCTTCTTCATGGCTTTGTCTAAGTTGAGGCCACAGAGGGGTGAGCATCATTCAGTGGAACAAACAGGGGGTATTGGCAGTGTCTGAGGCTTTGGGGGACCAGCAGTGGTTCTGGGCATGGCCCTTGATTTGAAGGGGCTTCCTTCCAGAGGTGGAGACGAATGAGCCCACAGGTGCTCTGCCCTGGAGAGGTGCTGCCCAGGGCAATGGGGGAGAGAGGAGGGAGAGCAGGAGCTTAGGATGTTGTCATCTGGTCCCAGTTTCTACTCCTGTCTAAAGTATTTGTTTGCTGCCTGAAAGCTTTCCTTCCCAGGGATAGCTACACAGAGACACCCATGGATACAGAATCAATGCAACAGAGTGGACTTGATTCTTCTGGGTGTGAACCCTCCTATGTGTTATGGGCTACATTCTCTTTTGGAAGACAAGATGGTCAAGGTAGATGGTTTCTAAAGTTTCTTCTGGCTGTAACAATCTCGTCCTTGGGCCTTCGCATTATGAATTTTACACACATTGTTTTCACCACCCACCAGGAATCTGGGAAAGCTTACAACACATGGTCATTGCAATTTTGCTGGGGCAAGTGTTTGACAAGAATGGGTCACATAGCTGGTGAGTAAACCTTGCTGACCACCCAGTCTCCACACTTCAGTTCATGGCACTCATAAACTGTGGGTGAAAAGGGCTCTGGGTCTTCTCCTGCACAGTGTTGAAGGCCAGCTGCTTCACCATTTTTCCTCGGATTTAGAGAAGGAAAATGTCTTCCTCCTAGGGCTCACATGTCTCTCTTCTCCAAAAGAGACTTTTATTTTTAAAATTAGAGAAAAGCCTCACATACTCAACCACTCACTTCTACCCTAGCACAGATCCTGCTGAAATGTGGAGCCCTGAGCTACCCAAGCCCTGCTGCCTCACCACCAGGCAGGTGGGATGGAAGCCAGACTTGAAGTTTGAGCAACTTTGAATTATTACAGTTACCTGGTTATATGATGTTTTTCTACTGTGTATAAAGAAGGATGGAGGGATCCTGAGCTTCCACACTCCCTCCTTCTCCCAACTGAATTTCTTGTTTGTTTGAGGGGCTAGATAGACAGCCAGGGAAACTGAGGGCTTCTGTCTCCACCTGAGCAGGTCAGGCAGTGACCCAGGTGGGTGGCTCAGAGCATGTCTCTGGGGAATGGGCACAGACCACCTCTGAGGGAGAAAGGGGAGGTTGTCTGAGGGCCCATTGAGAGCCCTCACCTTCCTTTGCCCTATTGTTTCCTGTTTGGTTTGGGTTTTATTTTGTGGGGGGGAGTGCATGGCAGGCTATACCCGTCCACTCCGAGGTCCTGGCCTTTCTTCTGTAAGTAATATACAAAAGGAAGAAGAGGAGAGTGGGCTTGAGCCCATGACAGGGGACCAAACCTTTATTTGGTTACGTAAGGTAATTTTTGGGGGTTTATTTTTATCATTTTTGTTGAAGTATAATTAACATAGATGAATTTTATGTGTTCAACTCCATTTGTTTTAACGAAGCAAGTGATAGAACATTTCATCATTCCAGAGAGTTCCCTTGTACCCCTTCCGGTCAATCCTGTTCCGTGTCTCTACTCCCACCCTCCCACCTAGAGGCAATCACTTTCTGACTTCTATCGTCAGAGATTACACACAGGACCATTTTTGAAAACATGTATTCGCTGCAACCTGTATAAATCCAAGAAGGGTTACATTTTATTCAGGGCTGTGCCTTAAAAAATCAGAAGGTGGAGTTAGGAGCAGATTTCCCCTTTCCGTGAGCAAATCCTTTGACATGCTGGGCCTTGATGACCTCATCTCTAAAGTGAGTACGATCACAGTAATCCCTACCACACAGCAGAAGGTGGAAATAGCACACATTTATCAACCCCTGACTATGTGCCAGACTCTCTTCTAAACACTTCACTTCATTATCTTATTTAATCCTCAAAACAACACACTGAGATAAGTACTGACTTTCCTGTTTTACACATGACAAACTGAAGCTTGAAGATGTGAAGTAACTTGCTTAGTGATGATTCTAAGTCAAGAGCCTCTGTGTCCGGGACTTTAACCCACAGCAGATCTATGAATAAAGGACTGTCCTTAACTAATGTAACAGCTAAGCAGAGGACACTATTAATTTAAAGGCAGTATCTATGGGTCAGGTAGTACAGTCTTCCTTTTTTCTTTTTCATTTAAATATTTGCATTAAAAAAATTTCATAGCTCCTCAAGGATGGTTAACATCAATGCGCGTCTGTAACTTAGAACTGTAGGTGCTAAGATGAAACCTTGTGTCAACAACAGGAAATATGAAAAAAAAACAAACCAGCATTAGGATTGATGACCCTTCTACTAGTTTCTTTCCCACAGGAAAACATTGCAATGAATCTATAATAAAATATTTCTTGTTTTATTTTACACTTATAATTATTAACAATAAAATAATAATTATTAATTGATAGTAAAATTTATTAATATAATTTAAAATTTTATAGCTACCATTTGAGTGCCTAATATGTGCCAAGCGTATGCTCAGCATTTGCTATGTATTATTTCTGATCCTCACTGTAACTTTGCACAACAGGCATTGTATTAGTTATTTATTGCTGCATAACAAACAACCCCCTAATTTAGCAGTTTAAAACACCAAATGTTTATTATCCTACACAGTTTCTAAGGATCAGGAATCTGGGAGAGGATTAGCTTAGTGGTGCAATCCATGAGATCGCAGTCAAGCTGTTGGCTGGTTCTGCAGCCCCTGAAGGCTTGACTGGGGCTGGGAGTTCTGCTTCCAGGCTCACTCAGTGGCACATGGTCATCTGTACATGGCTGCTCACAACGTGGCTTCCCCCAGAGTGAGTGAGAGAGAAAGCTCAAGATGGAAGCCGTAGTCTTTTATAACCTAATCTCAGAAGTGACATAGCATCCCTTCTGCTGTATGCTATTGGTCATAGAGGTCCACCCTGGTAAAATGGTAAAAGGTGGGAGGGGGCTACACAGAGTGTGAAAACCAGGAGGTGGGAATCTTTGGGGCCTTCTTGGAGGCTGGCTGCCGTAGTAGGCATCATTAACCCTATTTTACTGATGAGAAATGGATGTTCACAGAGGTTCAATAAACTCCCAAATTATGTATCTAGGAAGTGGGTAAGCTGGCATTTGAACACTGATCTGGTTGATGGCATTGTCTGTATGCTTTTCAGAATGCCCAATGCAAGGGACACTGAAGAGAAAACACAGCCCATGCAGACCTGGCTATGGGTATCCTAGCTCATCCTGAGGGTGCCTCAGATTGCTGTTTGCTCATAGATACCTACCTTTATAGAGTTAGTATGTCCCTGAAGAGCTGGGCACAAACCAAAGACTGGCAAATTCAATTTTATTTAAAATGTGTTATGTGACTTCAATATTTAAAAGACATTTGCTTACATCATCTCTATCACTCTGCTGGTAATTTGTAATTGTTTTTTTTCTTTCTTTCTTGATTTTTCCTTTTCTTTAGTTTTGTCTTCCAGTTTTATTGAGATATAATTAACATACAGTACTATATAAATTTAAGGTGTACAGCATAATGATTTGACTTATATACATCATGAAATGATTACCACCGTAAGTTTAGTGAACATTCATTATCTCATATAGATACAATATTAAGCAAATAGAAAATAATTTTTTCCTTGTGATTTGAACTCTTAGGATTTACTCTCAAAGGCTTTCATATATAACGTACAGTAATGTTAATTATACTTATGCTGTATATTACGTCCCCAGTACTTATTTATCTTGTAACTAGAAGTTTGTACCTTTTGTCTACCCTCATCCAATTCCCCATCCCCTCACCCCCCTGCCTCTGGTAATCACAAATCTGATCTCTTTTTCTATGAGTTTGTTTGTTTGTTTTTGGAGTATAATTTACCTACAACACTATGTTAGTTCCTGGTACACAACATAGTGATTTGATATTTCTATACATTTCAAAATGATCACCATAAGTATAGTTGTCATCTGTCACCACACAAAGTATTACATAATTATTGACTGTATTCCCCATACTCTACATTTCATACCTGTGACTCATTTATTTTGTAACTGGAAGTTTGTACCTCATAATCTCCCTCAACTATTTCTCTCCTTCCCTCACCCACCTTCTTCCCACACCCACCTCCTTCCCCAACCCACGTCCCACCTTCCCCCACCCACCTTCCTGTTCCATGTATCTTTGACTCTGTTTCTCTTTAGTTACGTTTGTTCATTTGTTTTTTAGATTCCACATATAAGTGAAATCATATGGTATTTGTCTTTCTCTGTCTGATTTATTTCACTTAGCATAATACCCTTTAGGTTCATCCATGTTGTTGCAAATGGAAAGATTTCATTCTTTTTTATGGCTGAGTAATATTCCATTGTGTACACACACACACACATGTACACACATGCACGCATGCACACACTTAGGCACTTAGGGTTGTTTCCATATCTTGGCTATTGTAAATAATGTTATGGTGAACATAGGGGAGCATATATCTTTTCAAATTAGTGTTTTTGTTTTCTTTGGATAAATACCCAGGAGTGGAATTGCTGGATCATATGGTGGTTCTATTTTTAATTTTTTGAGGAATCTTTATACTGTTTTCCACAGTGGCTGCACCAATTTACATTCCCACCAACAGTGAATGAGGGTTACCTTTTCCCTACATCCTCACCAACGCTCATTATTTGTTGTCTTTTTGATAATAGCCATTCTGACAAGTGTGAGGTGGTAGCTCATTGTGGTTTTGGTTTACATTTCCCTGATGACTAGTGATGCTGAACATCTTTTCGTGTGCCTGTTGGCCATCTGTATGTCTTTTTGGGAAAATGTCTATTCAGGTCCTCTGCCCATTTTTCAATTAGGTTGTTTGTTTTTTTGATGTTGAGTTGTTACAAGTTCTTTGTCTATTTTGAATATTAACCCTTTATTGGATATATCATTTGCAACTCTTTTCCCATTCAGTAGGCGACCTTTTCATTCTGTTGATAGTTTCCTTTGCTGTGTAAGAGCTTTTTTGTTTGATGTAGTCCCATCTGTTTATTTTTGCTTTTGTTTTCCTTGCCTGTGGACACATCCAAAAAAATATTGCTAAGGCTGATGTTAAAGAGTGTACTGCCTATGTTTTCTTCTAGAAGTTTTATGGTTTCAAGTCTTACATTTAAGTCTTTAACCCATCTTGGTTTTTAAATAAATGTTCAGATATTGGAGTACACCAGTAGTATTCTAATTACATATGAATGAAGCTACCATGAGGGGAAGATTTTGCTTTTCTCTTCTAGGGTAAATGTGGTACTAAGTCCCATTTTAAAATATTTTGAGATCTGTGGAGGACACTAATAAACTACATGAAAGTCTAGTCCTGTTAAAATTCTAGAGGATTGGTGTGTAGATGGTGTTTTCCCAGACCATCCCAAGCCACCCTGGCTTACCACATCCAGAAAAGGGCATTTTTATAGTTGCCCCCTCTGCAAGAGGACATGACCACTGAGATAAATCTCCCTGTCATGACCTACTTAAGGAAATTTCATTTTAGGGAAAGAATTCAGGGAGATTATATGGTCTCTAGCTGGACCATTAAAAAATGCAAACATTTATTCACTTTTTCATGTCCATACCAAGCAAATAATAAAAGTTACACGTACTTCGCAAGCTCCTTTTCTTTGGAGAGCTCAGAATATTTTACAGAAATAGGAAGATGTCACCTTTCTTATCTTGTTCACCAATTCCTTCTTTTTATTTTTGATTTGCCAAATTGTCCTACTATTTTAAGGGAACTCTTTATTCATTCTACTCATTCATTCATTTAATATTTATTTAATACCTACTCTGTGCTAGAAGTAATAGGTATAAAATTCCATAATAGATACTGGGAATAAAAAGGTGAAAAAGGTAAATTTCCTGCCTTCAGTGTGCTCACAGTCCAAAGGGAGATTCAAACAAAGAGAAAGATGGTTACAGTGCAAGGGGATTTTTCATTTATTATAAATCATAGGTGAAAGAGTACTTTATTCTGGATAGGAAATGCTGGAAGATTTCCCAGAGGTGATGAGGAGTTTGCTAAAAAGAAACAATGTCGGGAAAGTGGAAGATTAGGATGGTGGTGGAAGAATTCCAGGTAGAGGGAATCATTCATAAAGACACAAAAGTGAGAGACAGAATGGCCCACTTGGGAATAACAAGTTGTCTGGACCCTAACTGGTGACTCTATCTTCCATAGAGATATCAGAATGTTGTATTTCTTTAGAACTGTTCCAAATACAATTGTGTCATTTATCCCAAGGGATACAGTGTATAGTAAAGAACTCAAAAGATGACATCTTTTATTATTATCCTATCACCATGACTGATGATATTTAAAACTGCATTTTGTGCTTGGTGTTCATCATGGCCCTTGGGAACAGACATCTGGGCTTACCATGAGTCAAATACGGGAGCAGCTCATAGCCCACTGCTTCCTGTTAATCAGACCCACCAAATGCTGATTCTCTCAATGTTCCTCAGAGTTGCAGCAGTCACAGGTTCCAGTTTGGGAAGAAATTCTGTGTTTGATTTATAACATTATTTCCATCTCTTTGCATCTTGAGGGCCCTCTTAAAAATAGCAACATAAAAAACTTTCTCTTTTTTGTGGTAAGTTAGAAATACCCCAGAGACTGTCAAAGAGTGATACATGTAAAAGATACTTTGGTATAATTATAACAAATCAAGTGACTGGAGGGTGGTGGTGTGGAGTCCTTTGTCTGAGGCATTCAGAGCTGATGGAGGTGTGTTACCTGTAAAAACACCTCAGAGGAAGACTTGCAGGTGTGAGTGGTTGCCTAGGACTTTCATTTCAGAATTTGCAAGTCAGAGAAAGTATGGTCACCTTTAGTTTGTTTCAAGTCACTTTGCCCATTAGTGATTTTTTTCTTTTTATTATTTTTAAAATAATAAACAATTTCATTTTTTATGGGCCCAGAATTGTGGTAGGTGCTAAAGATGCAAAGATGATTAAGACATGGTCCATTTTCTTGAGACTCTCACAACCTAATGGGGAAAAAAGCACAAAGAATCATTATAATATAGGGCAAAAATAGATGTGTGCAGGGCAAGCTTCGCCCCTCACTACATCTGGAAGGACAGAGGAGGCTCTGCAGAAGATGAGAGCAGGTTGAGTCTGAAAAGATGAGGAAAAATCCATCTGACCCAGAGGCCTAATGGATCTTTAAACACAAGAAGAAAACTTGCTGTGGTTTATGAAGAATGATTTGTCAAGAGCAGTAACATTTTATATTCCTATAAGCACCTTTAAATATATTCTCAGAGATGAACATCTCCCTTGTGAGCTGTAGCTGTATTTATTGTTTATTTTACAGACGAGAAAGCCTGAGAAGGCATGGATGGGGAAATGTTATTTCCCCAATGTCACCAACCAGTGAGCAGTGACTCTAGGACTGAAACCCAGCATTCTTTTTCTTACTGTAAAACCCACGCTTGTGCAAATCTATATTGGACTCGAACCAGCAGTCCTGGGTTTGGCCCAGCTCTGCCACCACTAATGAGCACCATGAACTTGGACAAGTTGCCAAAGTTCTCTAAACTTTTGTTTTCTCATCTGCAAAATGGAGAGAGTAGGACTTGTAGTGTACCTCCCCTCACCTCCCCCAGCTGTGCAGCCTGAGATTCCTAGAAATAGAACCAGGAAGGGTACGATGGGTGGGTGGGTGGGGGGTGACAGGAGAGACCAGCAGCTGCTGTCACAAAGACTAGCTTTGTGGCAAGCCTGGATTCCCAAAGGCACAGTCCCTCCCCCCTGCCCCTCTCTGCTAGGTGCTATGAAACCACTGTGTTTGGTTCATCACTTGCCTTTGCCAAGCACCAACTGGCAGGAGAAAGCAAAAAGCAGCACGGCATATTTCAAGATGGAGGGGTTTCTATGGGGTCAGCCGCAGAGTGTACGATTTCCCTGCCTCAACAGTGGTGGACACAGTGTACAGCGGGGAGAGTGTTTCTTTGAGGGGCGATTGGCTGTGCGCTTAGGCAGTAAACATCTTCTGGGCACAGTGTCACTGGGAGGATTTTGTATTGAGAGGGCAGTGAGGCGTGAAACCTCAGACTTCTGTGGTACTTCCTGCTACCAAAGTGATGTCAGAGTCTTGCTGTTCAGAGTTTCCAGATCTGGTCCTGATTTCTCAAGTTCTGCTTCCACGGTATGGCGAGAGGAAGAGGAGGCATGGTAAACTCTAATTCCTAGGAGGGTACATATAAAGGTGGGGTTGAGAGAAGGAAAAAAGGATGCATTAAATTTGGCCTTAAAGATAATTATTCACTTGTTTGTGACAACTTGTATTTCAGGTGAAAAGAGGCTGATTTTTGGCAATTTTATTTCAAATATATCTCCATGATGTCTAAATAAAAGAGTTTGGGTTTTTTCTTTCTTTCTTTCTGTGCGTGTAGGTTTCGTCTTTTTTTTTTTTTTTTTTTTGGCCGTACGTGAGCCTCTCACTGTTGTGGGCTCTCCCGTTGCGGAGCACAGGCTCCGGACGCGCAGGCTCAGCGGCCATGGCTCACGGGCCCAGCCACTCCGCGGCATGTGGGATCTTCCCGGACCAGGACACGAACCCGTGTCCCCTGCATCGGCAGGCGGACTCTCAACCACTGCGCCACCAGGGAAGCCCCCTCGTCTTTGGATTTTTACTGACTGGGTAGGGACTTTCCTCTACCGCCCTCCATCCACACACACCCCCACCCCACCCCCCGCCTTCATCTTCTTCACTAGATTTATAGGCTTCAATGTTTCTAGGAAATAAGGGAAACAGTGGTCTTTTCTCTCAATTAATGACATCAAAAGTATTGGTAATCTCTGGTAGTGCTATCCCATGTGGGTCAACATTTGTGTTCTAAAAGTTTATAAGAGAAAGCCCTTTGATGGTGATGGTAAATGCCAGTGTGCTGCTCTCTGCAGTAACCATTCTCATTCATTCATTCATATACGTATAACCCCCCACCCCCTGAACACATTACACACATCTTACATTTGCATGATGAATTTTGTGAGCCTGGTGTTCATTCCTATCATGTTTAGGCTTGGGCTTCTTTAGCACAGGGGAGACTTCTGGGCTAGGTGAGTTAAAAAAAAAAAGGAAAGGAGGAACAAAGAGGATCTGATTCTTCATTGTTCACACATAGAAACCACTGCCACTGCCCTGTGTATAATCCCTCCTTCAGGGCAATGGATTAGTGAGTCGGCAAAGTGGGGAAGACGGAAATGGTAGTTACAAATATTCTGCAAATTGTAGAATAAAAGCTGGTTTTCATTTGAGTTGGCCATTAGCTTGGAATGTGTTTGGCTAGAAGGTCAAAACCCTTTCTCTGGCAAGAGCATTACATCTTAAATGTATTTTCTTTATTTGCCAAGTAGACTAAAGTCCTTCAAATCCTTGAAGGGAGTGTGGGAAATCCTACAGTACTTGTTTTCCCTTGGTCCAAAAAACTCTTAGACATAAATTATGGGAGGTTTTAGGTCACGTTATTTAAGCCGGCTTTGAATACCTTTATTAAAACATATTTGAAGAAGGGGCTTCCCTGGTGGCGCAGTGGTTGAGAGTCTGCCTGCCGATGCAGGGGACACGGGTTCGTGCCCCAGTCCGGGAAGATCCCACATGCCGCAGAGCGGCTGGGCCTGTGAGCCATGGCCGCTGAGCCTGCGCGTCCGGAGCCTATGCTCTGCAGCGGGAGAGGCCACGGCATTGGGAGGCCCGTGTACCGCAAAAAAAAATAAATAAATAAAACATATTTGAAGGACACAGAACATTGATAGTCTTATAGAATGATTGTATTTTATATGTAAGCATGTGATTTGACCAGAATTTGGGGAAAGTTATAAAGCATTTTAGATAAAATCTCATAATCCCTCAAGGTAGAGGTGACAACCAACAGCATGTTAGATGGCTGATGAAGAGCCTTGGACAGAATGAACAGTGTTGCATTCTTATAATATATTCGTGTTCTTCGAACACAGGCCTATTACTCAGATTTAGAAATATAAATAATAGTTATCCACATTCTTCTTCATTGTCTCTGGTTAGGTAGTGGATATAATCTTGTCTTTAAGTTGGCTGCATTTCTGGACTTGACACTTTGAGTAAAGGCTAACACCCACCACCCACAAATAAACCCTGTATCTTGGTCTCATTAAAAAGATGGTTAGACCTTAGAAAGAGGACCATCTAGGTTTACCAAGTTGGAGTTTAAAGTTGAGGCAGATGGAGTCAGACTGAGATTCTGGCATGTGGTTCCCATATAGAAAATGTGACAACCAAGAATAGATATCTACTCGTTTCAGTTAGGCACCCAATGTACCATTAGCCTCTTTCTGAAGTCACTGAGTCACCGCCTCAGCTAATAGAGAATTTTGAGGTGCTCTGTCAGTCTCTTTCCCCTCTCATTTTACCATAAGGGATCCAAGACTCAGGAAGATGGAATCGTTGGTCCTGAACACTTAGCTATTAGACTTTTTCTTTTGAACATTGTTGGAAATTTTTAGACTTTTTTCTTTTCATCTTGATCCTAGATACATTATGATTTTCCTTCTATTTTATCATACCTTTCCTTATTTCCTTTGAGACTGGGTATGTTTTCTGCTCAGAAAGTGATACCCAGAGATGTCATGGAGATGGCATTTATGAGATTAGAGCTATGACTCCTCTGGGTCTGGGATGACCTCTGTTCAACACAGATGATCACAGGGTCTCTAGGTGGACTTTAGAGGTCATGACATCCAACCTCCTGCATGATGCATGCTTCCATCCACAGTATCCTAGATAGGTGAATCCTTGATCCTCCATTCACGGTATGCTTCCTCTTTAACCAAACCAGCCAATCCCATTTTTAAACAGGTTTCATATTATGTCATAATCATTCAATAACCTCTACCATACTGTTAAAGAAACATACAAGTAAATAACACGTGTACACTATCTAAAGTTGTTTTGATAGCAGATAGAATTTTAAAAGGACTTCTTTGGCACCTGGATCACCAGAGCTTTGCTTGAATTATGGTAGCATTTCTGGGAATATGAGCAGGAATCCTCCAGTGTTGTTTTATGTTCAATAACTTGAACTCTATGCTATCTGAAACCGTCTCCAATATATACTGGTTCCTCTTTTATGCTGAATGATTTCCTTAACACTTGGTAGGCACTAAAGAATGCTTCCTCCTCCTTCCCCTTCATTTTATTTTATTTTTTACACATTTATTTATTTATTTATTTGGCTGCGTTGGGTCTTTGTTGCTGCACACGGGCTTTCTCTAGTTGTGGCGAGCGGGGGCTACTCTTCGTTGCGGTGCACAGGCTTCTCATTGCGGTGGCTTCTCTTGTTGCGGAGCACAGGCTCTAAGTGCGCGGGCTTCAGTAGTTGTGGCTCGCTGGCTCTAGAGCGCAGACTCAGTAGTTGTGGCACACGGGCTTAGTTGCTGCGCGGCATGTGGGATCTTCCCGGACCAGGGCTCGAACCCGTGTCCCCTGCACTGGCAGGTGGATTCTTAACCACTGTGCCACCAGGGAAGTCCCTTCCCCTTCATTTTAAATTGACTTGTTGAACTTAAGTGTTCCTTCCTCATCTAATCAAGGAACTGGATTTTGTTGCCTAATGATGAAATCAGGGTAAGGTGGTGATGTTAGCGAAGCAGCCGAACTGATTGGCAGGATGCTGGGGAAAAACTGACGAGTCCCTGGTTCCTTTATGAGACAGCTTGAAATTTCTTATAAGCAGAGGTGAGCCAGTCACTGGAAATGTTGAGTGGTATGTAAGCACATTTAACCCTGTGCTCCAAGGGAGCTGCTGTCTGCAAAGCCCCTAAAATTTGCTTCACACATTCCCACCTCACCTTGGAGCCTTATTCCAAGATGCAGAATAAAAGGACAAGAGTTCGAATTCTGGCTCTCTATTAATTATTAGCCGTTGAGCTTGGGTAAATCCCTTAATCTCTTTGAGGTTAATAATAGCTACCCTAGAGAGCTATTAAATGTGCCAAATGAAGTAATAGATGTGGGAATGCTTCGTAAGCTCTACAAGGCCATAAAAAAGCAAGCTGTTATTAACGGTATTTTCTGTACAATTTTCCTGACTTACTTCAGCTCTCAGGCTTTTGCCTTTGTCTGCACTCACTATTGGTACTGCCCCTTGACCCTTTTATCTACCCATCCATGATGCTGGCTAACCCATCCCCTGGGTAGAACTACTCTCTCTGGCAAGTCTATAGTTCTAATATTTTAAAATTAATTTTGTAATATTTTTAGGAATATAAAATATCCATATGCCTAACATATATAAATTTTAGAGAATAAAACCGTGTTTTAGTCAACATTTATTGAGTGCTTATGAAATGCTTGACATTGTGCCAGGTCCTGGAGATATCCAGACAAATAAGACCATCCCTGTCAGGAAGTAACTCCCTATCTGGGGTCGGGGGGCAGAGGGCAGGGTTAGTATTGAACGAACAGACAAAGAGGGAGAGAGGCTTTTCTACCTGGCCAAATTCAGGCTACATTCTGAAAGTATTCTTATTCTAGATTGTTCAGTCATTTGCTATTTTAAATTATTTTGGGGCTCTGTTTACCTGTTTCTCAGTCCCCCCACTCTCTTCTAAAATGCAAACTCAGTGAGTCTTGGAGCTATACCTTCAATAAATATTTTTTGAGCACCTACCATTATGCTGGGTACTCAGTAGAATATCAACTCCAGAAGGGCAGAGATTTTTGTCTCTCTTGTTCACTGATATATCCCTAGAATAATATCTGGCATATAACATATAAAAATTATATATATTATTATATTAATATTTTAGTATTAATAAATATTTGTCAAATGAACTGTCACACTATTAGTTAAGATAGTACTAGCTGTCATAACTGAATCCTTGAAAATTCAGGGGCTTAACACAATAAAAGTATATTTCTTGCTATCTGAAGACCAGTTTGCAGTGGGTTGGGAGACTCTGCTCTGCATAGTCATTCAGGGACCCAGGCTGATGGAGGTTCTGCCACCCTCAACTTGCAGCTTCTACCGTTCGTTACCTTAACATACTGTCTGTCAATCTCCAGCCAGCAGATGGGAGAGGGAGAATGTGAAGGGTTACAAGGAGGGTATTTTTGGCTACAGCTCACTTTGTTACCTGACCACATTTAGACAACTGGGGTGGGGCTGGGACAAGACATGTAGATCCTTGCTGGCCACTTCCCAGCAATAACTCTGCATCTTGAAAGGCACACACAATTCTCTGGACAGCCAGCCATCTCTGCCTTATAGACTAAATAACATGTCTCCTGTTCACATGTGGGTCTCCCGTAACCTGTGAGCTCCTTGGTGGCAAAGGCTATGTCTTATTCAATTCTCTATCCCTAGTTCCCAGCATACTATGATAGTTCGAAAATATTTTCTGAATTGAAATTAATTGTTTTTCTATTGGGTACCTGGCACCATAATAGATGCTTCAATTTTTTGGTTGAAAGAATTTATAAAAGGAAAGAATAAAGGACTAAGAAGCCATTTGCTACAATATTGGTGCGCCAAGTCTGGTACCTGGTGCTAATATGGTAGGTATTCAGTAAAGAATTATTGGAAAAAGAAAGGGAAAAGAGAAAAAAAGAGAAGGAGAAGGAAGGAGAGAGAGTAGGAAGGAGAGAGAAGAAAGGAGGGGTGAGAGGGGAGGGGAGGAGAGAGGAAGGGGCCTGGAGTGAGTGGGAGAAGGAGGGAGACAGAAAAAGTGAGAGAGGGAGAAAGAGAGGGAGAGAAAGAGGGAGAGGGACAGAAGAAGGAGGAGAGAAAGAAAGAGAACGCAACGTATGTGACTTTATGATCTGCCCACCCTAACCCAGGACAGAAATATCTCCCTGTCCTCTGATGGGGAAATGAAGTTCATAAATCTCCCGGCAAGTTTGTGCTTCTCTATGGAAACGGTACATAAAGTACCCCCGCCACCCACGGAGAAGCACCGGGAGGGGCAGAGCGCTCAGTCACACGTGACCTCACACGCGACCTCACACGCGACCGGCTCCCCCCAGCACACTCCCCTTCCCCCTTGGTCACAGGTCGGAAGGTGCAGATCTAGGGTGTAGGGCTGCTAGTCTCCGAGATCCCGGGAATACAGTGTTTATTTTGCCTCTTTAATCAGTCTCTCTCGCTTCTGGCTCATTGAGTTTTCCCTACAAGATCCACATTGAGAAGTTTTTCGGGATGTGATTGATGGCAGCTGCACACACAGGCGAGGGTGTACCGCGCTCAGATGCCTAGCAGAGTCCCCGACCCAGCGCTGTTAGTTGCAGCCTTGGCGGGTACACCCACTGCAAGCGTTTGCCTTTTGTTTCCTTTTGTGCTTTTAACATTTTTCCCTCTTTGTGCCTCTTGAATTTGCACATTTATGGAGTGCGATACATTTTATCAAGTGCTTTCACACCCGCTTTTGCAGAATTCTTCAGAAGTTATATTAATATGCCTGTTTTATAGATGAGGGAATTGAGGCCCAGAAAGGTTGAGCATCTTGTCCATGGTGCCTGGCATCAGGCCACATTGTTCAGAGTCTTCATCCAATCCTCCTTTTAACAACGAACAATGCTGTGGTCCTGCTGTCACCGATGTAGTCCTGAGTTCTGAAGGGCGCTCATGGATATGGGTTCCGTTGGCACCAGGAAACCTAGCTGGGTTTGGATGACTGGAGTCTAAGAGTAAATTTAACTCCAAGAGGAGGAAAGGCAATGTTCTCTGTGCTCTGTACAGGTACCCTCTTCTGCTTACCTGAGTTTTACAAAATTCTAATTTCTCTGTAGGACTGGACAGAGCTTTTGATACCGCTGTAAAATTGCTAAAACCATAAATGGTTACTCTTGGTTTTAAATATCAAACCAGGTGAAGGGGTGGAGGAACTTCTCAATGTTAGAGAAGGGAAAATCACTTAAATAGCAGAATGGACACCATGTGGTAGGTTTTTTTTTTTTTTTTTTTTTTTTTGAGAGAGTGTTATTTCTTTCCTCTAGATTCCAGTAACTGTCTGTCACCACATAATCCAGGGCTAGGAGAAGTATCGAGGGATTTAGGATTTAGTGAGACTGGCGTTGCTGAAATTAACTTTGTAAAACAAGTTTGTTTACTCTTTATACTAATTTCCATGCTTGCCATTGACTCTGATTTGGTTTGAAGAAAGATATTCTAAGAGGCATTCTTACCATTCTGGAAAGGAAATGTAACGGTGTGTGACTTCATTTTCTTTGGTTGAGCATCTGATAACCATGTATCAGAGGGCAAAGCTGTGGATTCTGAGAGCCGTGCTGCCTCCATCCCAGGGATCAGGAAACTGAGGGCTGTGTTATTAAAATGAATGAAATTGTTGCTTTTCTTATGGTAAAATTTATATAGAAAACGATAGAGAAAATAGATAAAAGCAAAACAACCTGTAATCCCACATCTAAGAGGAAATCACTATTAATATTTTTATCCTCAAATATTCTATCAGTTAGTTGGGCTTTATATTAATTTCCAGGATTGCTTTATGAATTAGGGGCCAGGTATGATTTAAATATATTAAAATTCATCCATTTTGAAAAAAAAATTATCTTCTACCAGAGTATTTTCTATTCATACACGTTATATGTTAAGTTGACATCTTACTGTATACATCTGTTTTGAAATGTCATTTTAAAATTTGAATATATCATGAATATTTACTCATGTTATCATTTCTTCATTCTTCCTTCATTCGCTATTGATAATAACTAACACTTGGACGTGGCTCTCTGTGTGCCAGGCACTCTTCAATATACTTTACAAACAGAAACTCATTTCACCCTTACAACAACCCTGTGAGGTAGTAGTACTATTATTACCCCCATTTTACAGATGAGGATGCTGAGGCACAGTGGTGTTATACAGCCTGCAGGGTCGTACAGGTAGGGAGGGGCAGAGTCAGAACAGGCACCCGTGGGGTGTGGCTTCTCTGTCCCCTGGGACCCAGTACGGCTCCTGGCCTGCAGGAAGCTAGCAACCCTGAGTGCTGAATAAGTGTTGGTGATTAGAAGACTGACTTGATGAACGAGATTAGGGAGTCTTGGCTTTGGGAATGGTGATGATAGATAATTGACATGTGAATTACTTTTGTATGGTTCTATGACAGCCGAGCTCAATGCCAACAAGGATTCTGAACCAGCAGCTGATTACCTACAGGTTTGCAGAACTGTAACACAGCAGCTTTACATTTGGCCTTGGGTGTTGTTGGCTGGCTCATCTTGACCCCCAATTTACACTTCTTTACTAAGTCAGTCAGTAGCTGTAATAGAGGATGTAATGCCAGTAGGCTTAAGGGCCTGTGGCACTCCTTGATGTGTTTTGGGGTTTCTAGCTAGCCAAATGGACTCAGCAAAAATTAATCCCACTTTTCAGATTCTAATAATGCCTTTAAATATTTCAGTGAGAATATATTGTCTTAAGCAGTGAACAGAATCTGATTCCAAATGAATTTTCTAATTCCAAAAAAACCTCCAAATATTCTTTCCTAATTTTAGAATAAACTCTTTTTATTAATTTTTTTTTTCTGAAGGACACACAATTAAGCTTATTAATTACAAGCATACCTTGGAGGTATTGTGGGTTTGATTTCAGACCACCACAGTAAAGCAAATATTGCAATAAAATGAGTCAAGTGAATTTTTTGGTTTCCCAGTGCAGATTGCCAACAAACACATGAAAGGATGCTCAACATCACTAATCATTAGAGAAATGCAAATCAAAACTACAATGAGGTATCATATCACACCAGTCAGAATGGCCATCATCAAAAAATCTACAAACAATAAATGCTGGAGAGGGTGTGGAGAAAAGGGAACCCTCTTGCACTGTTGGTGGGAATGTAAATTGATACAGCCACTGTGGAGAACAGTATGGAGGTTCCATAAAAAACTAAAAATAGAACTACCATATAACCCAGCAATCCCACTACTGGGCATATACCCTGAGAAAACCATAATTCAAAAAGAGTCATGTACCGCAGTGTTCATTGCAGCACTATTTACAATAGCTAGGACATGGCAGCATCCTAAGTGTCCATCGACAGATGAATGGATAAAGAAGATGTGGCACATATATACAATGGAATATTATTCAGCCATTAAAAGAAACAAAATTGAGTTATTTGTAGTGAGGATGATGGGCCTAGAGTCTGTCATACAGAGTGAAGTAAGTCAGAAAGAGAAAAACAAATACCATATGCTAACACATATATACGGAATCTAAAAAAGAAAAAAAAATGGTGCTGAAGAACTTAGGGGCAGGGCAGGAATAAAGATGCAGACGTAGAGAATGGACTTGAGGGGACACAGGGAGAGGGAAGGGTAAGCTGAGACGAAGTGAGAGAGTGGCATGGACATATATACACTACCAAATGTAAAATAGATAGCTAGTGGGAAGCAGCTGCATAGCACAGGGAGATCAGTTAGGTGCTTTGTGACCACCTAGAGTGGTGGGATAGGGAGGGTGGGAGGGAGAAGCAAGAGGGAGGGGATATGGGGATATATGTATACATATAGCTGATTCACTTTGTTATACAGCAGCAACTGACACAACAATGTAAAGCAATTATACCTCAATAAAGATGTTTAAAAAAAAGTTATGTTTACATTATACTGTTGTCTATTTAGTGTGCAATAGCGTTATGTCTAAAAAACAGTGTATATACCTAATTAAATACTTTATTCCTAAATAATGGTATCATCTGAGCCTTTGGTGAGTTGTGGTAGTAACATCAAAGGTCACTGATCACAGATCACCATAATGAATATAATAATAATGAAAAAGTTTGAAATATGTTGAGAATTACCAAAATGTGACACAGAGACATGAAGTAAGAAAATGCTGTTGGACTAAATGATGCCAATAGGCTTTCTTGCCACAGGGTTCCTGCAGACATTCAATGTGTAAAAAAAATGCAATATCTATAAAGTACAATAAAGCAAAACACAATACAATGAGGTATGCCTATGTGTATTTTGCTTCTCTGAGGTCCAGAATAGTTCATTCGTCTTTCCGTCCATTTGTTAATGAAGATAACTCCCACGACGTGGAGGTTGTGCTAGATAGTGGATGTACTAGACCTAATGCCCTGCCCTCAAGAAGCTAGCAACCTAGTGAGGAAGGCAGATAAATAACGAAGAATCGCAACACAGTGTTCTAAACACTGGGGCAAATACAGAGGGGCAAGATGCGTGTGAAAGTGGTAAAATAAAAGACCACTTTATAGTGCGATGTTACCAAAACATCCAAACCATGTTATATTCAAGTGATACGTTCAAGGGTTAGACTTCAAGGCTTTCCTAAATATATTCAGTCTGAGTCAGTAAGTGTAAGAAAAGAGCTTATCCTTAGCTTAAAAAAAAAAAAATCCTTTGTCTATTACCTAGTTAAACGGAAAAGAAGAAAGAGTTGTCATATGCACAGTTTTAAAAGTAATTCAAAGAGTTTCATCTGAATTAATGGAATCAATAGCAACCAGGGAAACTTTCCAATCCCAGCTTAGTTGGACTTGAGAATGCAATAATAGACTCTTATTTTCTTGGATAGATAGGAGGGATGAATCTGTGCAGTGCTGGAGATGTAACGGGAGCTTAGGGATTACTTGTAAGTGGCACATGTGGTTGAAAATACCCTGAACTGGGAGTTAAGAGGTGTGGATTCTAAATCTGGCTCTGTCACTAGTCTCAGCTGTGTCAGAATCTGTATTCAGCCGTGTGTTACAGAGGCCTGAAAAATATTGGTTTAAAATGTTATGGAGAAACACGTTGTTTAATTTTCTCATGTAATGAAAAGGCAAGATTTCATTAGAGATTTTAGAGAACTGACATTTCCATTCCACAGTGTCTTCTGGGACCCAGACACCTCTTCTCTCTCCCTCAGTCATCCTTAGTGTATGCTCATCATCTTGTGGTCATAAGGTAGCTGACCTACCCTCTGCCTCACGTTCATGTTCTTGATGGCTAGAAGGGGATGGGCAAAAGTGTCGTCACCAGCTGAGTCAGCCCCCTTTAAAAAGCTTCCTCAGGACCCCACCACCCTCACCCTAGTTATGTCCAGGTTCATCTCACTGGCCAAACCAATGTCACATGACCACCCCCAGCTATCTGTAAGGGAGGCTAGGAAAAGATCTCAGATGATCCCGTTGGTGCCCCCAATAAAAACAGGGTTCTATTATAAGAGGGGAAAAGGGAGACTGGATAGTGGGAAGAAATCTAACAGTCTCTGTTATATCAACTATGAAACAAATGAACTAAATTAGTGGTTAGCTAACTTTTTTTTGTTTTTTTTTTTTAATGCACGCTCCTCTCCTTTTCTTCATTAAATCTTCACGGGTCCAGTTCCAAATCCAGGTAAAAGTTGGTTGAAGTTGGAGTTGGGATACCAAGATTATTTTCCCCTCCTATTTCCCTCTTCGTGATATCATTCATTTGAATTTTAAGTGGGTTCATTTTTGTAGTTGCATTCCATTTTAGGTTTATTTTTACCCATCCTTATTGATTTTGCTTATTTATTTATATGTTTGCTTATGTGTGAAACATTAATATGGTTTTAGAAGTCAGAACTGTACAGAAAAGAATACTCAAAGACATGTCCCTTCTCACCATCCTTCTACCCCATTCCCACCCTCCCATCATGTCCACTCCTATCCCCTAGGCAATCAATCTCATTAGCTTCTGATTTAACCTTCCTGTATTCCCTTTTGCACCAGTGTGCAGGAACATGTATATTTTATCCTTTCCCATTATGAAAAGTAAGATATTATAGTTGTCGTTTGCACTTGAGAGTGTGTAGATAGTTATAAGAAATGAAATACTGTTGAGGCCAGGGAGAATGACACATGTACAGTAAGGGAGGTGAAACCAAACCATACAGGGAGAGGAAAGGTTTTGTGAAGGAGGCTGCATTCAAGCAGGGTCTTAAGAATGGGTGATGTAGCAGGGAAGGGAGGGATTTCTCTACACATCAATTAAGGAGAGGAGAAAAATAGCCAGTAGACTAGTTGGATGGCAGAGAAGGGTACCAGGGCAAGGGGCATCAGTTCAGCGGAGCCCTGCAGCGGAGTGCATGGATGTCCAGCTGAAGAATGTGAATCTTTGGGGGAGTAATGTGATAGGTTTGCGATTATGCAGGAAGCAAGACCCAAGTGTTGTGTGCCTTTTTCGTTTATAGGGTTCATAGAGGTTTTAGAGATCATCTAGCAATTCGTTTTAAACTGACATGGTGCCCACCTGTTATAAAGGAGGAAACTGAGGCCTAGGGAAATAAGGGGACTTACCTAAAGTCTCACAGCCAGGTGGTGGCAGAGTTGGAAATAGCCATGCTCGTGACTCACAGTCCCATAATCTCTTCCTCAGGATCTAAGATTTCAAAAAGAACACGAGGCAGCCCTATGCCTCTCAGAGCTGGTGATTGTTTCCTTTGCCGGATTGGCTTGGACCTTTCAGTTCATTTAATCCCAAATCTCAGAATTCAACCAGACTAACAGCAAACTTAAACCAACCTGTTATGGGCTGAGTTGTGTCCCCTTTAAAAATTCATATATTGAAGTCCTAATCCCCAGTACCTCAGAATATGGCTGTATTTGGGAATAGGGCTTTTAAAGAGGAAATTAAGTTAAAATGAGGTTACTAGGGAAAGTCCTAATCCAGTATGACTGGTGTCCTGATAAGAAGAGGAGATTCAGACACAGACGTGCACAGAGAAGGGACCAAGTGAAGATAACGGGGAGAAGACAGCCATCTGCCAGCCAAGGAGAGAGGCCTCAGCAGAAAGCAACCCTGCAGACACCTGATCAGGCCTGATCTAGGCCTTCTAAGCCTCCAGAAGTGTGAGAAAATACATTTCTATTGTTTAAAGCCCCCAGTCTGTGGTACTTTGCTAGGGCAGCCTGAGCAAACTAAGACACAGCCTTAACCTGTGCTTTGGGGCGGCTGGTGGGGTCTCATGGCCAGCCTGTGGCGTCTTCACTCCTGGTGGTTGTAGCTCCTTCTTGTTGCTGAGAGCCCTCGTTGGGCCCTATCTTACGTTACCCACTCAGTTACCTTGCTTCAAAGGCAAAGGAATAGTGGAGGGGAGTCTGTTGTAATGCAGAGAAGAGCAAAGGGCAGGTCAGGAGCCTGACGGAACCGTTCATGGCCAGCAAATCCTTAACCTTCTGGGCTCCAGGGATGGGGGAACCTAGCCATTTCCAACTGCTAGATTCTATAAGCAATATGGAAAGAAAAACTATTTGTTGGTTTTAAAGACATACTTAGGGATTTAAAGGTATTTTTAAAATTATATGTTTTTAATTAAAACCTTTTTTTTCAAATGCTCTGCCTTACTACAGACTTTAATGCATAAGGATATTAAGATTTTAAAATAAGGTGGTAGGATTATGAGTTGTTTTAATATTCATTTTCAAGCCTTTCTATATTTTCAGTTTTCTTTAATAAATGTATGTGACTTTATGGGGATGTATGGGTCATAAAGGTGAAAAAAATTCTAATCCTGTGTTAGAGCCAAACAACAGTAAATGATGGGTGAATAAAAAAAAATCTTAATTTCAAGGAGTTCCAAAAGAAATAGCATATTTCTAAATGAATGGATAATGAAAATAGTTGTAGGGCAGGGGTGTATACAACTCTTGACATCGTGAATATTTAATATTTTAAAAATTCCTCCGTTTGTGGAAAAACTAATCTTTGTAACACAAATGGTAAAGAAACAAGGCGTATACAATTTTATATTAATTGACATATAGAGTATAGAAGGGGATGTAGATCTAAAAATAATAAAATATGAAAATATTAGTCAAGTTGAAGATGGAAAAGCTATCACGAGATGTCTATTCATGATTTGTTAATTGGGTCATGGCAAAGCATATGTGATAATAGACTCCCACCATCATGGAAAAACTCATTCTGTTGACATTTTGGCTTGGCCTCGATTGTACTTGGGAAGAAGATGGTGAAGATGAGAGTGTAATTTAAAATTAGAAAATAGAACGGGATTCAGAAACTATAGACATAGCCAACTAGTCTCATAATAAAAATGAGAAAATTTCACCGTAATTTATAGCCTAATTCCCCAAGTAATTAAGCTGCTTTTTATTTAAGTCACTAATGATCAAACTAAAATAATTCCCTTGAGAATACTGGGACTATGTAGATAAGAGAGTATTATAATAATTAATGATTACTAGCCTCTACTTCCCATTTAAAATGCCCTTCAATAATCTGGATTCTTGTCATTTCCTATAGACCTTTGCCAAACACAGGTCAAATATACAACATCTTTATAATATGGGGAAGAACAGATCTCAGCAAATGGGATTTCTTCGAGACCTTTTTCTAGGTCACTAAGTAAAACAAACTTGTGACGGAAATCCATCCACCTCTATGCACATTTCCGAGTAAACTGCCTGTTGGAACACGGGCCTGTCCTCATAGGTCCAGGTCCTGACAACCTGAGACCTCCTCTTTGGCAGTGATTACAGGAGTGATCACGCCTCCGATGTCCTCTTTTGTAGAAAGCCAGGACCGTTTTGGGAACATATGGTTTCATCTCAGGAGCACATGTGCTATCAAGATTTGTGTGTATATGTGTATTTGTAAAAGACATTTTATGTATGCCTTGAGTGACCTTTCCAAGAACTGCACAGCTTGTGGATATTCAGACCTGTTCCACGGATTTCTCTTGAATGCAAATCCAGCTGTGTCAGTTCCCTTAACCCGTCCTGTACCTGCTCAAGGTTAAGCGTTGCAGGCAGCTCCTTAGTGAGTGTCCAGAGCATAGTTACCCAGATGCACCTGGCTGGGGTTTAACCCCTTGTATCCCCACCCTCCTGCCAGAGTCACGGGGGAGATTCAGATGTTCAAGAGAGGCAGGGTTAGTGAAATCGCTTCCCTCTCTTGAGGTAACTTGATCTTGTCAAGCAATGCTTTTTATAGAGCATATGTGCTTTAGTTTGATTTTAAGGTTCTGAAATGACATTCTCCATTTTGCTCACCACCGAGGCATATGCACAAAGAAGAAAACCCTCTTTTGGTTACACATGAAACTTTTTTAATTTTTATTTTTGTCAAAAGAAAAGCCATACATTTTCCCAAGTTAAAATAAAAGTGAATACTGCAATGTCACTTTATCCAGAGCCAAAGGCAGGAGAGAAAAGTTGTGAAAATTGAATTTAGGGAAGAGCAGGAGGAAACCGAAATGACTTCCCCAGAAATGGATATCTAGCTGTTTTTCCTTGGCTGTATTTTGGGAGAAGAGAAGAGTTATTTTTTAAAAATAAAAGTTAAACTGCTCAGATATGAACAGCTCTCTCCAGATGCCCTGGGTCTCATTTATGCTGCAAATGAGGTCTTGTCTCAGGCATGGGATGTTCTAGGTGGAGGGTAGTTGTGGGTTTGCCCAGGACCATGATGCAATAGCAGCACGTCGGACAGGGACTTCAGGAGGCCCCTGGATGTGGACTCTCACAGGGGAAGAACTTAGACTTTGGTGGCCTACTGTTGGGTCTGTTGTACAACCTCTGTCAAATTGCTTAAGCTTCCTGAGTCTCAGTTTCTCTCTCTAAAAAGGGTCCATCGATGCTCCCTCATCGAGCTCTTTCAAAAATGAAATGAAACCAACTATGTCAAGTGTTTAGTGCATGCCAGGCATGTTACAAACATTCACGTGACCACTGTTTTATGATTACAAAAGGCAGTTCTGTCACAAAGATATGTGACCCTGGGTGAGTCATGCTGGGTAGATGACTGAGCGTTGCTTTTCTTATCTATACAATGTGAAATTTTAAGCTGCAATGCTTCTAGTTCTAAAATTTGGTGAGTCTTTGAATCCCCTCTTGAACCTTGGTAAATTCTAAGAGTATTTTCTGTGCCTAGCCATGGACAGAGTTGCCAAAGTTCACAGTTAAGTTCTTGCCAGGTAACTAGAACTTGTCTTAAGTGTCAGGCAGTTTTCTTCATCCTGGCACCAAGGCAAGGGAAAGAAATCTGTTCTAATTGCTCCTTAGTCTTATTATGAACCTAAAAACCCTCTCATATCCAAAATCTATATTCTCCTACATCTCAGACTCTCCTGATCTTCCTTATTACTTTAAGATAATGCACAGTAGTGCACTGTTGCTTCCATACTGTTTTGATTTATGTTCTGACACTGATTCCTCAGAACCATTCCATGGGGGTAGATCTATTATCACCTCCAATTTACAGATAAGGAAACTGAGGTCTGGATTTGCCGAGATCACATAGCCAAGAATTTGCAGATATGTAGTGCATACTCAGGTCTTTTTACTGCAGAAACACATGTTTCTCACCCTGAGCTAGGCTCCCTTCTAAAGTGCTGGAGCCTTTTGTTTACAGATGAAGAAAAGAGGCAAAGAAAAGGATGAGGTCACAACTAGAAATAGTACATAGAAATGCTGATTCCTTCATGACTCATGAGTTTAGGCCTGTGACTCCCAACATCTTTTTACATGAGGACCTATTTTTCTTTTGCAAATAGAAGTTTATTGTTTTATTATATAGGTAAAATACAGATGAGCAAAAGAGAGGATAATAAAAAGCATTCGTACACCAGTGATAACCACTGTTAACATTTTGATGTAATAACTTTCCAGAGATTCTTTTCATATTTATATATTGATGTGTTTATGAATGTGTATTCAAAAAAGTGTCCTTAATTTACACATACTGTTTAAGAACTGATCGTTAGTAACAAAAAATGATATAGGTTGCCCAGCGATAGTTGCATGGAACCCAGATTATGCATCTCCCCAGGATGGCTCATCCACCTGCCTCTTGGGCCCTAGGTTGCTTGCCCTGTGGAGAGCTGGTTGTCATTACTACCACTTCATTCCCTGGGGCAAGCCTGCAACTCAGCCTCTGTAGCTCCTGCTGCAATGGAGTCCGGCAGCATTGGCACCCAGACCTGGCTCAACCTGTACCGCAGAAGCCCTGGCATCTCCCACCGTGCCAGGACTCACCTGAAGCTCTGTGGGCACTGGCGTCTCTGGGAACTCTCCTTAGGGACTACTGGATACGACCAAGAAATGCAGGGGGTTTAAGACCCATAGGTGAACCTTGGCCAAGGGGAGGCAGGAGATGGGGAGGCTGTTCTGGGCCGTGGTGGGTTCTACACAGCCTTGTCCTGGTGAGCCAGCAGCCAGCAGTTTCTTGTGAGGTTGTGACAGCTTGGTAACTACCTAATGAGTTGCCTTGTATCTGCTTTATCTCCTTTCCTACCTCACCTCTCTTATTCCCTCTTGCCTTCCACTCTGGGATTATACTGTCCTCTCCTCATAAAGCTTTAGCATGTATACTTTTCCTCAGGTCCTTTTTTTTTTTTTGACCTAGAAAACTGAACAAATGATGGTCATTACATTTATAGTATCTCTCTGTTCAGTAAGTGCATATGAAAGAATACCCCCAAATCAAGCACTTTTCGTGGATGTGGATTTTATTAATGACAATAGTATCTTATGGACTTGAAGAAAAGTAGTATATTGAAGTTGTCTTCAGGTACCATATGGTGATAGGTGGATTAAAGGACCCCTTGAAGTCACTCCATGCCTCTCCCAACCCTCTTGTCCCCAAGAAGGTCTGAAAGCCATGGTTGGAATTTTAGGTGAGACAGAGGTCAGAGGTCATCACAGCTATTTTGCCTTTCGCTTGACCTTCTTGCTGCAGTGGAAGACTCGCAGCCATAAACGTCAACCTTCCCCTGCTGCCTTTCAAGTGTGTGAAGTCTCGAGGCCTGCACACGTTTTCCCAGAGCGAGGCGCTGTACACATCTGGGTCAACTTTATTCCAGTTTTCTTTTCTCTCTTTTTTTAAAGTCAATCAGTGTGAGTAACTGCTACATGAAACCATGAAGAAAATGGAATAAATATGTTGGAAACACTAGAAAGTGATCTGCAGTTGTTTATTCTCCTCAGTTTTACTTCCTGGGCTTATTTTTAAGCATTCAAAGAGTTTCAGCAATCTTGAAGAGTGTTTGGCATGCTGCAAAAAAAATATGGTCTGTTCTCTAATAGGAAAGAACTTTTACACTGTGCTTCCTGGTTTGGAAATGTGTGGGAGAGTGAGGGGGAAACTAGTCTCAAGGGACGGGGCCTCTCGTGTGCTGACTCAAGTTCTCTTAATAAGACACTTACTCTATTACATAATTCAGTGCATTTAATCTATTAAGAAGTATTCACTGGGTTCCCCTTTGTTTCTTGAAGGCAGGGATTCTGTCTTATAAGTTTCCATGTTCCGCAACAATGCTGACACCTAATAGGCACTGCCTAAACTCCTTGAATCATGAGATGGGCAGCGAATTTCTCCATCGGATGAGTAAATAATAGTGATTTGCACAAGATGCCCATGTTTCAAAGAGCAAATGTTAAAAACATAATTTAATGTGAGCAATTAGTGAACAAGACAGTGTATTTGTTTGCACACTGCACTATTTTCAGACAGAGCTCATTGGCTGTATTCACAGAAAGGGCTCTTTTGGCTGGTTTGGGCAGAAATGGAGAGACAGATCTGTGAAGTCAGGAATGGTGAAGGAAGGCTTGCGTACCAGGATCTCGTGGGGGTGGAAGGGGACGAGGTAGTGGACTTCCAGACTCAGAATTCTGAGTTCCAGTCTTGCCTCTTGAAATCTGGTCTAGCCTTTGGGGCCTGCCCCCTCCACGAAGCTTTTCCTGATCCTTGAATCTAACCTAATGTCCTGTGACGTCATAGGCCTCTGTTGGGACCTTTCTCTTGGCTCTGCTTCTGGATGGCCATTTGTGGTCTTACGTGATACCTTCCACTAGATTACTAAATAAGGGCTGGACTCTTTGTGACTCATCCATTTGACCCCCAGAGTGTTTAGCATCGTGCCTTCCACTCAGGCCACTGCACAAATGCTTGTAGAAGCAGACTTGCCGACCCCGAGTTTCAGAATGAAAAGGACCTGCATCCCATGTTGGGCTTTAGTTGTGTAGTGGGTTGAATAGTGGCTCCTAGAAAGATATGTCCACATCCTGGAACCTATGAACGTGACCTTATTTAGAGAAAGGATCTTGCAAACGTGAGTTGAGGGTTTGTGCCTTTGGATTTTTTCTCTATGGCATTTATCCTTATAATGCATAATCATAGATTTAATGATGCTTATTTTGAATGGCTCACAGTGAAATAATTAATTACACTTAGTATCAATGGAAGTTATGAGTGATGATGCTGAATACCTTGATACCACAATGGACGATGATCTGGGTCTGTTAGTTTATCATTATAGTGAGTTGCATGGTGGCTCCCATCCTAACCCCTGGAATCTGTGATTGTGATCTCATTTAGAAAAAGGGCCTTTGCAGATATAACTAAGTTAAGACTCTCTCAAGATGAGATAGATCATCCTGAATTACCTGGGTAGGCCCTGAAACCAATGGTGTGTCTTTATGAGAGACAGAAGAGGAGAAGACAGAAGAGAAGGCCATGGGAAGCCAGGCAGAGATTGGAGTGTTGCAGCCACATGCCAAGGAGTGACTCGAGCTACCCAATGCTGGCAGAGGCAGAGAAGGAATCTCCTCTGGAACCTCGGGAGGAAGTGTGGCCCAGCGGACACCTTGCTTTCAGGCTTCTCACACCCAGAACTGAGACAGAATAAACTTCTGTTGTTTTAAGCTACCACATTTATGATTATTTGTTATGGCAGCCCTAGGAAGCTAATACTATGTGGATTTGTCTAGAATTTCGATTCTACCCCTAACTAGCTGTAAACTCCTGAAGGGCAGGGACTCTGTCTGTCTTGTTCCCAGTAGGGCCCCCAGTGCCCAATGGAGCAACAGACACGTCATAGGCCTTCATGAAATGTTAATTCCCTTTCCCTTCCTTCCCACCCTGTTGTCCAGGGTTACCTCTTTGCTAGTAAGAGCAGAGGTGGTTCCAGAACACACTTCCACTCTTCCTTAATTTCCTATTTGTGACGGAGGTTGTTAGTTATCTCCCAATGTTTGTTCTCCTTTTCTTTGACTGGCCTCCTTTGGCAGCTGGGTGTGGCTGTGCACCTGTGCTCTGGCAAGCTGTAAGTGGCAATGTTATGAGGTAGCTTCTGGGAGCCTTCCCTATAAGACAGCTGGTAGTTGCCGTTTACTCCTTCTCCTGCCTGTTTCTCCCTCTGTCTGCCTGGAATGAGGAGCTACCATTTTGGACCATGAGAGCAGGAACACTCCCTGGGGATGGAGAGTAGTGATTTGGGCAAGGCCAGCATCCCTGTGTGGAGCAGAGACAGTATACCAGCCCTGGGCTGCAAGCTTCTGGATTTTTGTGTAAGAGGGAAATAAAGCTCTTGTGTAAGCCATTGTTCATGAATGTGTGTGTGTGTGTGTGTGTGTGTGTGAAATTTATCAGCATCTACAACTTTGGGACTCCAAGGGGATTATTTGCTCATTACATGGACTGTTACCTTCAGTTGTCTGAGGGGACAGAAATCGAACGAGAGATACTTCAAGCCTTTTCCTCACTGTGATGTTTCAAACTGTGGCCTCCATTTTTTAACCGAGGAAGCCCATGGCATAACTTCTGGAGTTAAACAGACTTGGGTTGAAACCTTGACTTGGTTGCACACTCCTGTGGAGTGGCCTAACCTCAGTTTTCTCATCTATGCAATGGAGGTAACAGGTAATACCTAGAGTCATTGTTCCATTGCATCAGGAGCTACAGAGGCTGAGTTGCAGGCTTGCCCCAGGGAATGAGGTGGTAATAATGATAACCAGCTCTCTACAGAGCAAGCAACCTAGGGCCCAAAGGCAGGTGGATGAGCCATCCTGGGGAGATGCATAATCTGGGTTCCATGCAACTATCGCTGGGCAACCTATATCATTTTTTGTTACTAACGATCAGTTCTTAAACAGTATGTGTAAATTAAGGACACTTTTTTGAATACACATTCATAAACACATCAATATATAAATATCAAAAAAACTCTGGGAAGTTATTACATCAAAATGTTAACAGCGGTTAGGCGTTAGAATGATACTGTGTCTATTATTAGATACTGTTAGTTGTAGTGTTGTATCTTTATTTTGTTTGAACTAGTGAAATCACTAAGGTTGAAAGGAGGAAACACAAAACTGAATGCATAAAAAGTTTAAGCCATAAAGCATTAAAGGAACACTTTGAAACAAGAAAAATCTTAAACAACCTAGCATTTCACCTCAAGGGAGTAGAAAAAGAGCAAATGAAGTCCAAACTTAGTAGAAAGAAGGAAGTAACAAAGATTGGAGTTGAAATAAATGAAATAGAGATGAAAAAGACCAATGTAACTAAAAGCTGGTTCTTTGAAAGAATAAAAAAAATTGACAAACCGTTAGTTAGACTTGCTAAGAAAAGAGAGGGTGCTCAAATAAAATCAGAATGAAAGAAGAGACATTACAACTGGTACCGCAGAAATACAAAGGATCACAACAGAGTACTATGAACAATTATATGCCAACAAATTTGACAACCTAGAAGAAATGGAAAGTTCCTGGAAGCATACAACCTTCGAAGACTGAATCATGAAGAAATAGAAAATCTACTGATAAGGAGGTTGAATCAGTAATCCAAAACCTCCCCAAAAAAGTCCAGGACCAGTTGGCTTCATTGGTGAATTCTGACAAACATTCAAAGAATTAATACCAATCCTTCTCAAACTCCTCCGAAAACAGAAGAGGAAGGAACACTTGTAAATTCATTTTAGGAGGCTAGCATTACCCTGATACCAAAACCAGACAAGGACACCACAAGAAAAGAAAATTCCAGGCCAATATCCCTGATTAACACAGATGCAAAAATCTTCAACAAAATATTAGCAAACTGAATTCAACAATATATTAAAAGGGTCATACACCTCGATCAAGTGGGATTTATTCTAGGAATGCAGAGATGGTTCAACATCTGCAAATCAATCAACATGATACATCATGTTAAGAAAACAAAGGATAAAAATCATATAATCATCTCAATAGATGCAGAAAAAAACACTTGACAAGATCCAACATCGATTTATGATAAAAACTCTCGACAAACTGGGTATAGAGGGAATGTACCTCAACATAATAGAAGGAACGTTTTGACCTATACAAGAGATGTGCCGAGGGAACTGGGTAAGGAATTCCTGGTCAAGCTGTCAATATCAGGTTTTGGCCATGAGGATGAGACTGGATTTTTAAATTCATTCAGCAAACATTTCTTGAACTCCTACCATGTATCATGTATGTGGGTGTTCCTTGGGGGTATCCAGAGGTAAGTTAAGACATGGTCTTGATCTGTACCCTCAGGAGTTCACCGTCTAGTGGGAAAGATAAAGATTATTATAATGCATGGAGAAAACTGTTCAAATGCAGTATTCACAAAGTGCTGAGGGACCACAGGGGTCTATCTGAGGGAAATGGAGAAAGCCATACCTGGTCCCATTTAGGCTGGGTCTTGAAGAATGAACTGGAGTTCAGCAGAAGAGGAGAACATCCTAGAAAGGATAGCTCACATGTACAAAGGCAAAGAGACACAAAAGAACAAGGACATGCCATTGGTTGTGCTGGCATATTACATGTTAGGGATGGGAGAGGAGGGTTAGTGGGACATGAGGCCAAAGATGTATCCTTGACCTTGCTGTCTAAGAAGATGGATTGCTTCTTTTTAGTTTGGGGGAGACCAGGGACCTTTTTAAGGAAGGAAATGATGTGGCAGTTCTCATCTGATGCTTCTCTTCTCCCTGTCTTTTGAGTTGGAATGCCCACTCAAGGGCAGAGGAGGAGAAATCTTCTGGTAGTCTTGGGGAGACACAGATATCCTCTACCTTGGTTGAGATTAACAAAACAAATTAACCTTGGTGTGAGGAGAAACCCTTCAGATAAGAAATGGGCAAACTCTGCTGGGGTCACTGATAGTGACACCAAATCTTCCTTGCTTTAACTTGGCTGGGCCATTTACTTTTAGTTTACTCCCCTCTCTTTAAAAAACTGTTGTATTTCTAGTAAAAAATAAAAAAAAAAAAATAAAAGGCTCCATCTTAATGAATGCAGTGTGGTTTTACTTCTGGTAAGAAGTGAAGGAAATTTAGGTTCTGAATTTTTCTATGCTTGATAGAGGGCATAGTGTGTAAATGTAGGTTACAAGACTATATCTCCAACTTGAGCTCAGATTTATAAAAGAAACTATATGCATATACAATATAAATTGCCCTTTGGGTTACAGAATTTTCTTCTGTATTTTCCACATCTTTTTTTTCAGAGAGCAAATAAATCTTAAATATTTTTAACAAAAGTTCTCAGTGTAATCCCTGCACTCAACCTCAGAAACAAAAAACAAATTTCTTGGGAGGAGGAAGGATAGAATTAGGGGTAGGCTGTGTGTTTTGGAAAGAGTTTGACTCCTCTCTTGCTGATACCTTTTACTGGGCTATTGGTGAAGATTTCAAAGCTTCTTTCCTTATTCAGTCAATGTGTGTTTACTGAGCAGCTACTCAGCAACCAGCTACACCTTACTGGGCAGGCATTTTTGAGACCAAAGGCCAATCCCTGCCTATCTCCCTGAGATTTTCTTAGCTGGGCTCCATGTGGCCACAATGCCCTGTGATTCTGTCATTGCCTCTTGGGCTGTAAGGGGCCACTCCAGAGCCCTTCATAAACAAGCTGTCCAGGCTGTTTCGAAAAGAGCAGAGAAAAGGCGATAATAAACTCGGGAGGATGGCACAGCCAAGGTGGTTCATACTGACCAGTTTTCATGTTTTTTCACACACGATGAGCTCTTTCTTGTCAGCACTTCACAGTGCTGCCCTCACACAGCCACCCTGTAAATGCCAGCCCCTGCTGGGGAGCCTTCCATAACCTAGCAGCCTCAAGTTCAAGGGAAGGCTCTGGTTCTTTCTTCTGAGAGCAGACATCAATATCAGAAGTCTCCCTGCCTGTGTCTGGGGCTGTAGGTTAGGTGTGCAGAAATGATGGCTAAGTTTTAGAAGCCATGTTAGGTGTTCTAAAAACAGGATTTTGAGAAAATCTCTAAGATTAAAAAAAAAAAGATTAGACGTTACTAGCTGCCAGTTTTTCTTTTCCAGCACCAGCTGAATAACCAGAACCCTGAAATGAACCAGAGTATTCAGGAAGGTCAAGCACAGAGGGAAATGTTTTATTAGAAACAGGCTTTCTGGTTGTGACGAATTATATGTGAAATTTCAGGTAGAGACCCACAAGGCTGTGATGGCTTCAAGCATGTTCAAGTGTGGTCAGAAGGAGAGACCTGCCCTGCTTGGTTTCTCGTGTGGTTTTGCTTGTTTCGGGAGAGGGTAGGCAGGGGGAGAGAGGAAGGGGAACACAGCATTCAGGCTGTGGCCCTCCCTGGCATCCCAGTTCCTACCAGGGTCAGAAGACTTTTCAGGAGAAGGGAGAGAGAGAGAAAGAGATTTAGAGAGAGGTCTAGCTGTTAGGCAGAGCCGGGAATCTGTAAGTTGAGCTAGAAGACAGTCCAAATCGCCTTGATGACTCTCAAGGCTTTTTAATAGTCTGATCCTTTCCAGATTGTTCTACTAACCTGTCCTAGTAGCAAATGTTTGTGCATAACCTGACCCTCAGACCCCTCTTCTCTGCTTGGCAAACTCCAAATCCTCCTTCAAGCATTGAGTTCAAGTGATCAGTGAAGTCTGAGCCATTTTTAAAAATGGGTTTACATCTGCTCCCTTCTTTCTCTTCACTGCTCCATCATTCCCCAGGGCAGAATCAATTGCTCTTCTGTGTGGCTTCCATGTGACCTGGCTCATGAACACTGTGCGAATTGACAGTCACAGCACCGGGTAGCAGATGGGTTCTGGGAGAGCCTCTCAGGGAACTGGCACCGGATCTCATGAGATAATATGTCGCAGGTTGTTTGTTAATCGTAAAGCACTAACGTGCCAGTGTGGTCATCACTGCCCTTTATTGAGTAGGTCGTACTTGGCATTTTCTCATTAAATCCTCACAATAATCACTGGAAGGATCACCTTCCTTTTAAAGATGAGGAAACTCAGAGAGATGTTAAGTGGCCTGCCCAAGTCCACGTAAATGAAAGCAGCAAAGTTGGAATGTCAACCCCGTTCTGACTTCATAGTCTTGACCCACGACACCATCTTGCTGGGCCCGTGGGGAACTCAGATGGGAAGGAGACGTGTGTATGCCATCAAAGCTTCCAAGTCTGGGTGGAGAAGTAAGACAGTCACTGCCAGCTGGGAGACGGTGTAGGGTGGGACAAGGGTTCTAGGAAGGTGAATGTGAAAAGGTGATCTGAGTTATTCTTCAGGGAGTAAAAGAGGCTGTGTGGAGAGGGCTCACTTCCCCTGCACCTTGACGACTGGGTAGGGTTTTTACAGTAGAGTTAGAGAATAGGGAGTGGAAGAAATTGCATGAATAAAGGCTTGGGGGAGTGTGTGTATGGGATGGGGAGCATGAGAATGAGTCTCTCTTGGTCACGTGTTATTACAAGGACTCAGGGATCATGACATTTCCCACCCGCCCCTTACCTCCCTTTGTCAAGATAGAAGATGGTTGCTAGCCAGCACGTAGGAAGAGCTGCTCTTCCAGTAGTCCTCACCCGAGGGGGTACCACTGCCCTGTGCTTGGAAACGTTTTTTTTTTTTTTTTTTGCTGTACGTGAGCCTCTCACTGTTGTGGGCTCTCCCGTTGCAGAGCACAGGCTCCGGACGCGCAGGCTCAGTGGCCATGGATCACAGGCCCAGCCTCTCCGCGGCAAGTGGGATCTTCCCGGACCGGGTCACGAACCTGCGTCCCCTGCATCGGCAGGCGGACTCTCAACCACTGCGCCGCCAGGGAAGCCCAGGAAACGTTTTTTTGATTGTCACAATGATTGGCAGAGTGGGGTGTGTCGGTTATGTATGAAGCAATGTGCCTCTATCGCTACTCGGTGCCCTCTGAACCACATATGCTAAATATCTTGCAGTGGATGGATCAGTCCTGCCCAAGGAAGAATCCTCCCACCCCAAAGGCCAGTATGTCCCGCAGAGAAGCAGTGGGCAATCTCTCTCTAAGAGTACATGTGCTGACTCTCCCCCCACCCCTGGCCACTGCAGTGTCTCTGTGGGAAGCCTGATTCTGTTCCTGGCATCCCTCCCCTATCACATACACTAGCATGGTCTAATTTTATCCCCAGTCTATACCTAACCTCCAGGACCTGCTATTTATGCTGCTTCCACAGCTTATAACTGAAAATAAAAATTCCTACCCTGTTTTTCTTCCCCTGCAGTATCCTCTGCAGCTGAGACCATTTAAGGAAAAGGCTGCCTTGGTAGGTTTTCATAGCCTTCCTCTTAGCGTGAACAATTACTGCAAAATGATCCATCCTATCTGGCTACCATTGTGGAGGGGAAGAGGATGAAAAGAGTTATTAGTTGGGTCAGGCATTTCTCAACAAGGGCTCATCAAAGTGGAAAGCCAAGTGGCACATACTTGTGGAGCAAGTATGAAAGTAGTAGGGATAGGGGAGTGGTAGGGATTGAGGAAAACCCTAATAACATGGTAATAAGAGATAACAGACTACAAAACCCCAGTGAAGCTGGGAATAAAAGAGCCCAGTGCCTCACAAATACAGGATTGAATGAGTTTCATGTTTAATGTAAACACACCTGCCATTTGTTCTCTGAAGCGCTGGTTACAGGTTTTAAGGTAAAATAGAGTTCTGAACACCGTGCCAGTGTAATTTGATTTTGCCCCTGCACTGACTGTACACTTTGTTCCGAAACAGTCTCTAGAGACAAAATACTGCTCTGGCCACAGCTCGAAGGTCTCACCTCCTGCTGTTGTCCCTCAGTCACCTCTGCTTCTGCCTGACCTTCGTCTTAGACTCCTGAGCTGCTGACAGAGCAGAGAGAAGGGAGAGAGTCGGCCAGGAGTCATACGTGCTCATTGCCAGAGCAGATCATTTTACTCCAAAGTTTCCCACTGCGTTAAGGATAAAGACCGAAACTCACAATCTTTCCTACAAAGCCCCTGCCTGCTTTTTGCCTCCAATCTCACCATACTCTCCTTAGTCTCTTGGCCCCAGTGATCAGACCTGCTTTTAGTTCCTGGACTTTTAAGTGCAGCATCCAGCCTCAGGGCCTTTGCTGGCTCTCCCCCTGCAGAGCCCTCCCTGTGCCCTCCCTTTCCCCTTTCCCCCTTCCCTTCCTCTTTCCATAAGCCAGCATTAGATAGCTCTTCCTTAGGGCTGCTTTCCCTGAGCCCACCCTCACAACAGAAGAGATCAGATCCCCTCTTACATTTGGTCGTGGTGCCCTATACTTTTCCTTTGTGGCTCTTGTCCCAGTTTATAATTATATATTTGTGCGATTACTTGATTAATATCTCCCTCTTGCACCGGACTGTGGGTTCCGTGATTGTAATTACTATGTTCTCCATAGTAATTCTGGCACCCAGCACCATCCTGATGTGTGGAATGTACTCAATCAGTATTTGTTTAATGAAGGAATTATTGACA